>NW_004524667.1:10719512-10733068 GCF_000260255.1 Octodon degus | reverse complement strand
TTGTTGTTGTTGTTGTTGTTGTTGTTGTTGTTGTTTTAAGAACCAGGGACTGAACTCGGGCCCTTGCACTTGCCAGGGAAGCGCTTTTTCTACTGAGCTATCTCCCCAGCCCCTTTAAACCCAATTTTAAAGAAAAGCTGAATGATTTATATGTTAACTGCTAAATAATCTTTTTTTTCTTTCTTTCTTTTTGGAGCTTAGGATTAAACTCAGCACCTTCACACTGAGATACATCCCTAGGCCTTTTTATTTTTTGAGACAAGATCCCTTTAAATTACTAGATTGACCAGGCTGGCCTGGAGCTTGGAATCCTCCCACTTTAGGCTCCCAGAGTGCTCACAGAATCTCTCTCTAGACTTAAGGAACCCAGGACGCTTGATGACCTTCAGCTGGTATCCTAATGTGCAACATCTCTTATCGTTAGTCCTATGCAACAGCAAACACAAGGAATATAAATCACTATGAGCCTTACCTTGCAGAGAAGCAATGTGTTTGCCTGGCATGGTTGTGCAAACCTATAATCCCAGAACTCCAAAAAGCTAAGGCAAAAGGATCACAGGTTCGAGCCCAACCTGAGCAACTTATCAAGATCCTGCTCAAAAGAGAAAAAATATAAAAATTAAAGGGCTGGGGCAGTAACTCAGCATGCAGGCCTCATGTCTACAATGTAGACACATGCCCTGGAGGATGAAGACACTGCCCAGTGTGTAGACTTCCTGTCCATCATCCCCTTTGACTTCTTTCTCTGCCTCCAAAAGCTCTTTCACACACTCAGTTCCCTAAAATGGGCTCCTTCTGGAGGGTGATAGCCCCCCCTCTGTTCTCTAGATGCTGCCTCCTACGTACATTCCATTTCCTTCCCACCAACTCTCATGTCTAAGTATTGGATCTTGATTAGCCAGCAGATAGACCTGAGTCTGGTAACAAATCAACATACTTGAGTTCACATCTGATAACAAAAACAAACCACAATTATACCCATCTCACATCAGAGCCTATACTCACTCCTTTTCTTTATATTTGCTTTCAGGATTGTTACTATTATTAATGTGGTGCTGGAAATCAAAGTCAGAATCTTGCACACACTAAGCAATGCTTTATACTGAGCTACATTTTCAGCCCCCCTCGAAGACTTATTAGGAGGAGCTGTTTTCATTTTTGCTATTAACTATTATTAGTGAGTATGTCCAGATCACCTGGCTCTCACATTTCAGTAAACTCAATATATAAAAATCTAGAATTATCCAAAAGATAAATGATGTAATAGTTCAGATTCTTCATTCTGTGAAAAGTCTAAGATTTTACTCCTTTCAAAGAAAGTTCTGGGGCCAGGGAGATGGCTCAGTAGGATAAGCGCTTGACTGGCAAACGCAAGGATCTGAGTTCAATCCCCGATTCTGCAAAAAAAGAAAGAAAGAAAGAAAGAAAGAAAGAAAGAAAGAAAGAAAGAAAGAAAGAAAGAAAGAAAGTTCTTAGGGTCCACTCAACATTTTTTCATTTATGTATGTATTTATTTATTTATTTATTTATTTATTTGATACAGGATCTCACTATGCAGCTTGGGCTTGTAGTGATCCTCCAGTCGCAGCCTTCCCAGTGCTGGGATTACAGGCGTGTGCCACCATGTCCAGTTTCACGGGATGGCTCAGCATGTCTGGGCGGGCTGGCTTGGCCTGTAGTACTGGGGGTGGAGCCCAGGTCCTTGTGCTTGCCAGGTAGGCATTTAGACTGCTGAGCTATCTCCCCAAACTTTAACATGTAATTTAATTTATGAAAAATAAATATACAGAGAACATAAGCGAAGATAGAGAAGTGAAGGATATGCTGAAGAAAAAAAGGAGTAATACAATTTGGGGGAAATGTAGGGCAGTGCTAGAAATAATTTTGGAAAGGTAATTTTGTTATAATTACATGCAACCATGCCTTATTGGGCCCACCTCCTTAGTCTTAGAAGTACCTAATCAAAACCACAGGCCAAAGCCAATTAAGACTTTATGAGACTGAGGATATAGCTCAGCGGTAGGGCACTTTCCTGGAATGAGTGAGGTCCTGGGTTCAATTCCAAGCATTAAAAAAAAAGGTAATATAAATGTCTAAAAATATTTTTATTGTTTTAACTTAGATATGTGTCAAAGGAAAAATTATAACCGTTTGGTTGAATGATTTTAATTGACTTTATTTTCCATGATAGAATTGGACAGTTCATTCCATACAGTAGAATAATTGTTATGCTCTGAGCAGAGTTGAATTTACAGAGAGAGAAGGCTGAGAAAAGTAGAAGCAAAGTGCAGAAAGTAGATGGCTATTTCCCAGTTACTTCCCTCATAAGAAATGGATAAGTAGAAAAATCATTGACTAGTCACATCACTTGAGATCGCTTATTTTGCACAAAGCAGAGAGAATTCATCATCATGCCAACTGAAACAGACTTCTTTGGGGAATTTGGCTGTTCTCTTTCACTTCTCGTCATTTCTTGGAATTTCAGATAAACAGCTTAAGTTTTATTTCAAACTTTAGCGTGGGTGACTCCGTTTCAATGTTTAGTCTGATTTGTGGGGCCCAGTGTCAGAGCTCAATCCAAAAGCAAGCCCCTGGAATGTTCACAACCACAGAGTATGGATTTAGCTGTGCAGCTCTAAACAGTTGTAATTGCTCACACCCATACAACCACTATCCAGAGCATTGCAAGTAACCCAGATGCTAACCCTACATTCTTACTAGTGCTCTCCCAGCCAAAAATGAAACCCACTATCCTGACTTCAGTCTTGTAGATAGATGAAATAATATAAATTCATAG
This sequence comes from Octodon degus, assembly GCF_000260255.1. Lineage (NCBI taxonomy): Eukaryota > Metazoa > Chordata > Mammalia > Rodentia > Octodontidae > Octodon > Octodon degus. The sequence goes on along the minus strand of NW_004524667.1, from coordinate 10,730,271 downwards.
TATTTTGGTTACTTTTCACTTGTTGCTGGGACAAAATATCCGCCAATCAAAATGAAGGAAGGATAGTTTTATTTAGCTCACAGTTTCTAGAGGTTTCAGTCTATACTTGGCCAGCTCCCAGCCAGCTGTGCCATAAGGCAGAAGGCAGCAGTTCATGGTGGCAGAAAACATGAAGAGCAGAGGAAGGAGCAGCAGCTGCGGCAACTATCAAGCCTCTTTCCCTTCCTACCACACTGACTGGAAAGACTAGAGCTCCACCATGAAGATCAGAGCTCCTCTAAGAAGTGGCACCCAGAAGCCTTCCCCACCCCCTTTATATGCGTTAAGTGCTAAGTCACTCTAGGGCAGGCTCCCCATCCTAGGGCGGGGACTCCACCCCCTCACTGAGCCAATCCAGCTAAGCTTCTGACCCCTCAAGTTGACACAATGTTATCAGTCACCACACATGGATCATCAACTCTGTTTTGCCAATTCTTACACAGACATTTCTAAATGATTGACATACCAGATGCAGAGCTGAGAGGGAATTTGAACCAATACTTTACAGTGACAAAGGATTCAGTATGAAGTTGCTGATTTGCACTGTTTTAATTATCTATTGGGCATGTATAGCCCCAAATGAAGTGGTGGGGTTTTCGTTGGTTTTTGGATTTTGGTTTTTGGTTTTTCTTTTTAGTAAAATTAGCATTAAAGTTCCTAATTGTCCCAGAGAAAGCACAAATTGTCCTTTAGTGAGTGAGGTTAAGGGCCCAGGAGTCTGCCCAGACCAGTTCCACAGTGCACTCTGATTTTGTCCTTCCTCACCTTCTCAAGGAACATGAGCCTCTACTTCCAATCAAAGGAAAGTGACTTGAAATGACCCATTCCCCTTTGTCTCTTTCTGCTTCCTTCAAAATTTTTGGCTAGGGGCCTGCCTGTTAGCTCAGTTGTTTAAGTGCCTGCTTATGCAAATGCAGTCAGGCTTAGCCAGCAAAAAAAAAAAAAAAAATCCTTCTCAACTTTTTGGGGGCCCTGCAGGTTAACTCAGTTGTTTAAGCACCTGCTAATACAAATGCAGTCAGACAATGGATACTGTGGTTTGATCCCCACCTCCACTTGCATTACCAAACCTGCCATTAAGGCAGCATGAGCCAGTCAAAAAATAATAATAATAATAATAATTCACAACTTTTGGGTCGGGAGAGATGGCTCAGTAGAATAGGCGTTTTTCTGGCAAGTGCAAGGGCCTGAATTCAATCCTCATTTCAAAAAAAAAAAAAAAAAACAAAAAAAAAAAAAAAAAAACTATAAAATCAAATTCTTTTTCTCCATTCATTATAACACTATTCTGTAGAATGGAGTGAAATGTCCAATTCCAGAAATGGGGGCAGAAAAGCTAATGAAAGTCATTAAGTTGTTACAGTTTTGTCTTTTCATACTACTAAATCCCCAGTGCCTAGAAAAATGTCTAGAATGTGGTAAGTGCTCAGTAAATATTTCTTGAGTTAATAAAGGAAGGATTTGAAACAAACAGACCAAAAAAAGCAGAAGAAATTGATATTGCCCGCTCAACATGCAATCCTGTCTAGATTTTAGACTGAATATCCATACCCCCCGCCAGGAATTCCAGTTTCGTCCTCTCTTGTGAAGCGGAAAATGCACTCTGTCTAGACTAAACCACACAATCCTCTTTCTACCTATTGTATGACAGCCAATGAGACTGAGAAAGACACTTAAAGAAGGAGCCTGAAAGACAGGTTTTCTTGACCTTTTGAGAGACTTTCTGGAAACCTTCATCCCCACTTCTTTCCCGGCTCTGTCACCTCCCCAACCTTCAACCCACAGGAAGAAAGAAGATACAGGGTTTGCTGGCAGCCACCCTATACTGTGATGGGAGCTAGCCTCTAGGTAAAGACCACACATGGGAAGAGAGCAAAAAGGAGTCAATAGTAGCAATGAGTCACTGAATCAGACCAGTACTGAAGCCTGTCCTGCCATTGGCAAATGTCAGTAACCTCCTTTATCACTTAAGTCACTTGAGTTGAATTTTATATGACTCACAACATAATGCTTTCTGATACAGAAAAGAAAGGACATTCGCTCTTGTTGTGTAGATCTGAAATGTACCCTCCCCAAATCTCACGCCTTTAGAAGATGACTGGATCATGGGGGCACTGAACTTAGCAGAGATCAGAGAAATGTGAAATAGCATGTGCCCCCACAGGAAGTCATGACAGACACCAGAGGAGGGGTGGGCAGTCCAGCAGCATCTGGAGCTCAGAATAGGAGGAGGGCACTCAAGAAAGAACGCTGAAGTTGTAGGCTTAAGTCAGAATGAGGAGCTGAAGGGATGACCTGCTGAAAACTGCACTACTTGTATCCTGTAGGGACTGGGATAAGATGGTATTTGAGGGACAGAACAATTGAATTTTATTTTTGACAGGTGACTAGAGGATTAGGAAGGGGTGAGACTTTGACAGACATGACCTTGGCTGGAAAGAGATTGTGAAAGCCTGAAAGACTTTGGGAGGAGGCATGTAAGCAAGGGTCTAGCCAAAGAGAGAGATCTGGGGAGGCTGGATCCCAGCTGGGTTCCCTGTCAGAGCTGGGGAATAAAGGAGAGGCGGAGTCAAGGCTCTGCTTATCTTGCTCACTTGGGTTCCAAGCAAGTGGTAGCACCATTCACTGACATTGGGAATACAGATGGAGTTCCATTTTTTGCAATGTTGAATTTCAGGGGCTGTGGAATGTGCAAGGGTTGTTTGGCAGGTACAATAATATCCCACATGGTGCTTTTAAACTTTTTAGTAGCTTAAAACTACATGAATTTATTATCATGCAGCCTCTAGGTCAGAAGTCTGACATGGGACTCAATGAGCAATAGCTCACTGGAGCTAAAGGAAGGCTTGAGAGGAATCTGTTTGTTTTCCTTTTCCAGCTCCTAGAGACTCGCCACGTTCCTCCTCTCCTAGCTCCCTTCTTCTATTCTTGAAGCCACCAATTCTCTGACCCCTTTCCTAGCACATTCCTCTCTGACTGACTATAGCCTGGAAAGGTCCTCATCTTCTAAACACTCATAGGATTGAATTGTGCCACCTGGATGATCCAAAGGAATCTCCTCCTTGCCAAGGTCCTGACCCTGATTGCGCTTGGTGAAGTTCCTGTCGCCATCTAAAGATAATTTGTCCACAGATTCTGGAGGTCAGGTTGTGAACATATTTGGGGAGCATTTTTCTGCCTGCCACAATGCTCATTCAGATCACAAAGGATAAACAAGCACAAGTGGATCTTGGTAAACATGCAGCGCATTTCCAAGGGAATCAGAAGTTCATGGGATTACCAGAAAGCAGCTAATGTACTGTGTCTGGAATATGCTGTGCATCTGCCAGCTTGTTTTATAAAGTAATAGACAGAGTCAGCTCATCTGAGAGCCAAGTTTGATGTGCAGAATCTGATATCCAGCACTCTAGCCCTTGAGCTCAAACAACATTGAACTAACTCTCAGCCCCATCAAGCAGTGGAATAAGAGCACTTGTTCACCTTGGTCGCGGTAACCATGGTCTCTGTAGTAATGGCCAGGGGCTGCTGGATGATTATCAAATGTAAGGGATGCAAAGGTGCTTTAAAACTTTTAAAATCAATTGCAACACTTGGTGATTAAATTTTTCACATTAAAAATTCCAGTTTCCTCTTTTTCTATGAGGTCAGAATATCTGACCACCTCTGGTCAATAGCCCCATATTCAAATTGTGTAGGTGCCCTTCCATTCACCATCACCACGGTCCTCTCTGTTGTCTTACACCCAGATGTTCCATCTGACCCCCTTAGATAGAATTTGCAACTCCTCATCTTTATGTAGTTGATATTCCAGGAGTATCCCCTGAGCTATGTCCCCATCAGTACCACATAGCACATTCTCTAGATATATTTCTAGTACCATTTAGACCCCTGCCAACACCATCCTCTCTGGTCACACCACGTGGTCACCATTCCTTTCTTTTACAATTGGGCTAGCTGCTATAGTCCTGACCCAAAAGGAGTGTCCAGGTTCCAGGACTCACTGCCTGGAACCTCTAAGCTCCATCCAGTACTTTTTTCCTCCTTTGTCTTTTCTTCCTCTTCTTTCTAAGACAAAAGAAGTAGGCCAGCTCTTCCCTTTTGCAGCCATCACTGGAGTTGCAGCGGCCAAAATGAAGTTTAACCCTTTTGTGACTTCGGACTGAAGCAAAAACCATAACAAGCATTTCAATGTACCTTCCCACATTTGCAGGAAAATTATGTCTTCTCCTCCTTCCAAAGAGCTGAGACAGAAATACAATATTCATTCTATGCCCATCTGAAAGGATGATGAAGTTCAGGTTGTGCGAGGACACTATAAAGGTCAGCAGATCGGTGAAGTAGTCTAGGTTTACAGGAAGAAGCTTGTCATCTACATTGAATGGGTGCACTGGAAAAAGGCAAATGGCACAGCTGTCCACGTGGGCATTCACCCCAGTAAGGTGGCTATCACCAGCGTAAAACTAGACAAAGACTACAAAAAGATCCTGGAATGGAAAGCAAAGTCTCACCAAGTAGGAAAGGAAAAAGGCAAATACAAGGAAGAAACAATTGAGAAGGTGCAGGAATAAAGTCCTCCTGTGTGCAACTTTTAATTAAAAATGCTAAAATGAAAAAAAAAAAAAAGAAGAAGAAGAAGAAGTAGGTCACTGTCCAGACCAGGGTAGGAAAGGTCAGAAACAGGTCAGCCTAGGCAGAGCTAACTGGACAAAACTAAGAAAAAGAAGTTCAGTGTCCCAGCCTTCTAAGAAAATAAGCTTACATAGGGCTTCTCCCAGAACTCCAACTGAACCAGAAAGAAGGCCATTATGTTACTGTAGATTCCCTTTTCAGTCCCTGTTATTTCCTTCCTCTCCTCCCCTTGTCATCCTCCTACACACACGCATACTCAGGCACACACAGCACTTGCTTTCCCAGCAAGTATCCTCCCACTGGCCAGGTCCTATCTAAACCACCTCTCCTCCAAAGGGACCACTTTCTCTCCCCAACCCTTTTCCAAATATTTTCCTTTCCCTTTCCCTTTCCCTTTCCTTTTTGCACATTCAATGACACTAACCATCTTTAGGAACAAAATTTACACATGCAGTATAACTGGATTAGACCACTGATTGGCTCAGCACAGTTTTGGATGTGGATAGTGGGAAAAAACCACCCTGAGTATGGGTGGTGCCAACCAATACACTTGCACCTGGATGGAATAAAAAGGGAAAGGAAGGTTTCCTGATTGCTGCTTCTGGCCTATCTTGCCCCTCAGCCATGCTACTTGGTGTTAGAGCCAGCCAACTATAGACTGAAACCTCTGCAAACTGTGAGCTTAAATCAACCTTTTCTTCTTTAATTTGTGGGTGTAAGGTAATTTGTCCCATCAGCTCGAAAGTTACTGAAACACTCAGTAATTTGAATGGAGTAAAATTGGACTCTCCTACACTGGTCCATTTGGGTTAATGTGGAGGACTGCTACCTCACCCTCCCCCAACCCCAAGTGTGACTGTGCTTACTTGGGAGCAATGTAGACTGTGTGCAGGTAACCTCCCTACATTGGCTTTCAGTTTAAGGAGTAGGACTGGCTGAGGCTCTGTGGGTGTCTTGATGAAAGCAGGTCTCAGGACTAGCAGTGTTTATCACCAATAGCCCTGGCTAAGATCTGATAGACGAGCTGTGCTACCATGGGACTAAGATATGAGATAGTATCTCCACTGAGGCCTGCATGACTCCAGAGAGAAATTCCCTCCCAGAACTGGCTACAAAGCAGTTTACTTGTTAACCGCAACCTAGATCTGGCTATCCCATCACTTTTACAAGAATGCTTTGTTCCTTCTCTTACAAGCCTTGTCTCCCAGCCATTTGTCTAGTTCATCCAGCTGCTATTTCCCCCAGTGATCAATAAATATGGAGGTTCTTGCTGCTTCACAGCCTTTTGTTTTCTGCAAACAACTTGTCAGCTCCGAATCCCTGCTGCACCACTATTTTGTCTCTTGCTGTTTCTTTTCACTGTGCATCATAATGCCTGGCAGGAGATTGGAACCCACTGCAGGAATCCCCAACAGGTTACTATAAAACAGGCATCATAGCAGACACAGTAGCAAGTGCCTGTAGTCCTGGCTGCTTCCTAGGCCAAGGTGCAAGGATAGCTTGAGTCCGCAAGATAGAAGCCAGTGTGGGCAACATAGGAAGAACCCCATGTAAAAAAGAAACAAAAAGCAAACAAACAAAAACAACCCAACCTTGTAGTGTCTTCCCTTTGGGATCTCTTTCAGAAGGCTCTTCACTCATGACTGAATCACCTCCTAGTACCATCTCACTGATTAAGAGTTCAACAACAGCAACAGAAAAGGGAGTTCAGTGTATGAATTACAGGGAGAGGACACAAGTACATTCAGCTGTACCAGCTATGGATTTTAGCCTTATGAAGAAACTCACTGTACAAGGGCCAGGGGGATAGCTCAGTAGAATAAGCGCTTCCCTGGCAAGCACAAGGGCCTCAGTTCAATCCCTGGTTCAGAAAAAAAAAAGAAAGAAGAAGAAAGAAAGAAAAAAGGAAAGAAAGAAAGAAAGAAAGAAAGAAAGAAAGAAAGAAAGAAAGAAAGAAAGAAAGAAAGAAAAAAGAAAAAGAAAGAAACTCACTATACTAGATGATTAACAGGAAATGCACAGGTATTGGGAGACCTCTAGTTAAAAGCATTTCTGAGGAGTCACTGGACAATTTATTAATTGGATTGATCTTCTCATCAATCATCTTGTGCCTAAATTATACCCAAAGCAGAACCACTGAGGTCTTGATTGCTGATTCTTACTTTCCTGCACACCACGCCTGGCACGTCCTTGCTGTCTGGGAGCATGCCGTGCTCATTAGCAGCCTAGTCGTGTCAGGACTGCTCGTGAGCACTGAGGAAGCAGAGCCCTTCACTTCCCTTTCTTTGAATTATTGCTTCCCCTCAGAGTTTTCAGGATTATAATTGAGTCTCATACAAGAAAATGTATCTTCCACATATTGGCCACATTTGTGCCTACATTTAGAGTAGCCTTCTCTTCTGTTCTCTATTACCAATAACATCTTATGGGTTGTAAGCATTTTTTAAAAGTATTGCTGACAGGATTGGCAATAGTGGGTATGTTTTCTTGTTGTTTATTATATGATAATTTAGCTTAACTAGCGAAAATATGACAACAGTAAATAAAAACACTAAAATAATGACAAGGACTGGAGAGATAGTTTGGTGGTTTAAGTGCCTGCCTGGCAAGCACAAGGACCCGGGTTTGATCCTTGATCCCACATGCCATGCTGGTCCCATGCCACGCTGGCCACCAAAACCATGTGTGGTGGCACATACCTATAATCCCAGCACTAGGGAGCCTGAAACAGAAGGATCACTACTAGCCTGAGCTGTGTAGTGAGACCCTGAACCAAATAAATAAATAAATCATTTTTTTCTTTTTTTTTATTTTTTAGGGAAGGGTCTACAGGGTGTTCAGGGTCTCACTACTAGATCAGACTCGTAGTGATCTGCTGCCTGTTTACAGCCTCCCAAGAGCTGGGATTACAGGTGCGCACCACCATACCCAGTCTCAGTTGCCACCTCAGTGTGCCCTGGGGGTGGGACTGGCATAGCAGGCCCAGGGATCGAATCCCTGGGCCCTGCAACTGCTTACAGGAGCTTTAGTCCACTGAGCTATTTGGCCAGTCTTAAATGATTTTTTTAATTAAAAAATAAATAAGTAATATAATAACAATAAAATCTCAATCTCACCATCCTCATATACTACTTCCATTTTTTATTTAGGTTCATTAAGTGCCCATATTAAATATGTTATTGTCTATTCTTTTACATTCCTATTGTTATGATAAGTGACATGATATAGTGTAATATGATAATTTACACAGAACTTCTATGCCTGGTTGTAGGTGATGTGATGAATAGATGGATAATGATGATAAGGTTACTATTACATCAAGTTTCAAAATGACTCATTTGACATGGCTGACATTCACAAAGGCTCTACAAACTGCAGTATAAGATTTCAGGTTAAACCCTGAGGGGATTTGACCTTCTCAGACACAAGAGTTACATTTCTTGCTACATAGGTCTTGCTTTATCTGGTCTTAACCATCCAACAGGAAAGTATGAAAACGAAGTATAAAAACTAAAGCCACATTAATATGCTGAGCTATGAAAGGCTCAAGTCAACAACTTTGGACATTGCCAGTCTTACAGAAAACCCACTACTATTATGGACTACTGGACTCTATTGGGAGATTCTGCTGAATTCAAGCACCTACAATGTTTAAATGGGAATGGAATGCCTTTCTCTGACAAAACTAACTAAAAAAAGTGGGATAGAAATGAACGACCCTTTTGTATCTGTATACTCAAAATAGTTAGGATAGATATACAGCTCTACTCTCTTAATTCAGTGAATAGAGAGGTTTGTTATAATAGTGTTTGAGACAGGATATCATGTCTGCATCTTGTACAATGAATAACCACTAAGACAACAACATGCAATGTATTAATTACTGAAAAAGTGCCAGTAATCAGTTGTGAAATTGTCTCATTGATATTTGTTTCTCAATAAAATTATTTTTAAAAAATGACTCATTCGAGATACAATCTGGCCATAATTTGTATGTCATGACAAGCAGTGTATCTCAAGTAAAATTTTTTTAAAAAAAAAAAAGGGGGTAATAAATGAAAAAAGAGACAAGAAAAAAATGTCACCAGGACTGTCCTGCTACAATGGTGTATATGGTTAGATTTCTAAATTTCTGTGTAAAAATATGTAACTGTTTATTCATATTTTTAAATATTTTTATTTTTTAAATTATTTTTCCATATTCTGTGGAGACTTAAAGTTTAACATATCAATACTTGATGAAAAATACCTATTCCATCTTATGCCTAGGATGTTTGGTATTCAGACAGATAGTGAAGTTAAACCCAACTGCATATGTTGTACGGTAATAATAAGCTTCTTTTCTGGAGGATTAACAACCTAAGTTTGCAGACCAAAAATTAGAGAAAAAGAAGGGCTGCAAGGTCAGCCAACATTTTGGCCCTAAACTTTTAAGGTCAGTGAAGACTCAGGACATGGGAGAACCTATACTGTAATATAATTTAACTCAGTTGTGTCCCAAATTTTCTGATCAAGGAGATTATGGGGCCACAAAGGAATGTGATTGATGATGTAGTGTATGCCTAAGGAGAGTCACATGGGGAGAAAACATTCTCTCAGACTTTCACAGAGAGCAAATTGGTCAAGCAGTGGCCGTGACTCATCCACATGGCTGACGCTGACAAAGGATCTACAAAGTGCGGTACAGGGCTACAGGATAAATCCTGAGAGGACTTGACTGACTTGATCAAATACAAAAGTTACATTTCTTGTTATAGGTCTTGCTTTATCTTGGTCTTAACCATCCAGCAGAAAAATATAAAAACAAGGTACATAAAGTAAAGCCATATTAATATGCTGAGCTGTAAAAGGCTCTTGTCAACAACTTCTGCAGATAACCCACTACTATTGTGGACTACTGGACTATATTGGAATATTTTGCTGAATTCATGCACCTACAATATTTGGATGGCAATGGAATACCCATCTCTGACCAAACTACACAAAAAAGGGGACACAAAGGAAGGACCATTTTGTATTTGTATATACAAAATAGTTAGGATAGATATATAGCCACTTTCTCTTAATTCAATAAGAAGAAAGATTTGTACTAATAGTGTTTGGACAGGATACATCTGCATCTTATGCTATGAATGACTACTACAAAGACGACAATATGCTATGTATTAATTGTTGTAACTCTCCTACCAACCTGTTTTGAAACATTGCAATTTTTTCTCAATAAAATTAATAAAAAATTAAAAAAACAAAATGACTCATTCATTTATCAATTTCATGTTCATCTTTATTGTCTGCTAAAACTCCTTTAAATAATAAACTTTTTTTAACCCCTAGGTCCCATTTTTTAAATTATTTTCTGACAAATTCTCGATAAGTTACTAAGTTGCCCACATAGGACTCTAACCAGCCACCCTCCTCCCTTAGCTTCCCTGTGTGATGGAATTAAAGGTATGTACCATTATGCTCAGCTCCATTAAAGTATTCTGTGCAGGGGAATAAGACAATTAGATTTGTGTTTCAGATAATTTGCTTTCCTTAGAACTACATATGTTATCTAGAGAGACATTACAGTGCCTTTGTCTAGTTTTGCATCCTTGTGAGGATCAAAACACACGTGCAGAGCTGTCCATCGTAACCCTGCATGGATGATGTGAGCATGAATAAGCTGTAACTGTGAGTGGCAGTGTGTCAATCAGCTTTCCCGTCACAGAAGCACAAGACCTGGCACTCACAGCTGAAAGGAGGGGAGGTTTGCTCTGATTTACAGCTTAAGGGGAGGTTTGCTCTGATTTACAGCTTAAGTACATTCACTCCATGGTACTCAGCTCTGAGGCAGAAACATCATGACCAATGGAGGATGGAACAAAGACATTTGGTTCATCGTGGCCAAGAAACAGAGCAGGGAATTGGTACAGGAAGGAAGGGGTCGGGGAACAAATGGAGTACCCAAGACCCTCCTCCATAAGCCACCAAGGGGGCTGGGAAGATAGCTCAGTAGAATAAGCACTTGCCCGGCAAGCACAAGGGCCTGAGTTCAATCCCCAGTTCCACTGGGGAAAAAAAACAAACACCCAGATGCACCAAGAAGTAG
>NW_004524667.1:10715702-10717592 GCF_000260255.1 Octodon degus | reverse complement strand
GCCTCCCCAGCGCTGGGATTACAGATGTGCACCACCATACCCAGTTTCGGTGGCTGGCCAGATATGTGGTATTGGGGATCAAATCCGGGTCCTTGTACTTGCCAGGCAGGCACTTAGATCGCCAAGCCATCTCCCTAGTCCTGTTAAACTCTTTTCTTATGTTCCTGTGCGTTTTTATATCTTCTTTGGAGAACTGTTTGTTCAATGAATTGCAGGAATTCCTTACATACTGTAGATATTAACCCCTTACCACATATATAGTTTTCAGTATTTTCTCTTACTCTACAGGTTGCCTTTTGAATCTGTTGTTTCTGAAGTACAAAAGCATTTAATTTTAATTTGGTACCATTTATCTGTTATTGCTTTTGTTGGCTGTGTTTTTTGTGTCATTTCCAAGAAATCAGTACTAATTCTGATGTTATGAGGATTTCCCCTTGTATTTTCTTCTAGGAGACTTCTAATTTCTTCGAGGAGTCTTCTAATTTTAGGTCTTACATTTGGTGTTTTAATCCATTTTGAATTAATTTCTTGGAGGGAAGTGCTGGGAACTGAACCCAGGGCTCACACTTACTCAGAACACACTCTCTCACTGAATAATATCCCAGCCAGAATTAATTTTTGCATATAGTACTAGCAAAAGATCCCAATTTCATCCTTTTGCACATGGAGGTCTAGTTTTTCCAACATCATTTATTGAAAAGATTGTTGTCCCATTGAGAATCCTTGGTGCCCTTGCCAAAATCATTTGGTCATATATGTCATTATATTATTTCTGGGCTATTTTATTTCATTGGCTTGTCTATTTTTACATACATACACACGGGCACACACACACCTTGGGCACTTGGGATCAAACTCAAGGCCTTGCACATGCTAGGCAAGTGCTCTACCACTCAGCTTCATCTGCAACCCTGTAATATTATTTTAGCTCAGAAAATGTAAGTTCTCTGGGCTGGAGATATAGCTCAGCGGCACAGCACCTGCCTAAAAGCACAAGGTTATGAGTTTAATTCTCAGTTCCAAATAAAACAAAGAAGAAGAAATGTAAGTCCTCCAAATTTGTCTTTCTCAAAATTATTTCTGTTTGGTTGGTTAGTTTGGTGTTTTGGTGTGTATGAGGATGGAACCCTGACCTTGCACACATTTTTTTTTTTTACCTTGGAAGAATTCCTTGGCCATTTGTCTACTTTAGTGCATAACATCTGTCTCTATCGCTTGAAGCCCTACAAATATGAACAAATCATGCATAGTTTACTTTGAGCATTCTCCAAATCTGTTGTCATCATGTTATTCCTAATTTTCTGTGTTTTTGAGAGTCCCTAAATGTTCTTTCAATTTTATTTGATTTTTTTATTTTAAAGAGAATTAAAAAAAACAAAAATGATACCAAATTCCAAAACAAAGTGATAGGAAATTAATATTATATTGCATATTGTTACCTTCAAAGTAGTTGCTCAGATTGTCAGATATAGGCAGGTAAAAGTGATCTAACAATATAAGCACTAACTGATACTTTCAATGAACTAATAGAAATTAGTAGCACAATTATCCCAGCTATCTTGCATATATATAAATACATTTTCTCCCTTACTTGTTTCTTTCTTTTTCTCCTTCTCCCCACCTCAGTTGTTTTTTTGTTTTTTTGTTTTTTCATCAGTTTCTTTCCCTTTCACAATGTCAAGTATAGGGGCTGGGGAGATGGCTCAGTAGAACAAGCACTTGCCTGGCAAGCGCAAGGGCCTGAGTTCAATCCCTGGTTCTGAAAAAAAAAAAAAAAAAAATGTTAATTATACATTTTGTGATCCATGCTTTTTTTTCTTAATGTATTATTACAATGTCTACAGGGTCTCACTACACAGATCGGACTTGTGATCCTCTTGTTTTCAGCCT
>NW_004524667.1:10712386-10714420 GCF_000260255.1 Octodon degus | reverse complement strand
TGATTTGGGGGAAGGCCAGCCAGATAGTTTAGTGGATTAAAGCACCTGCTTAGGCAGGCACACGGACCAGGGTTCGATCCCCAGCATGCCATGAAGATCCCACCCCCAGGGCATGCTGAGACAGCAATTGAGACTGGGCGTAGCGGCACACACCTATAATCCCAGTGCTTGGGAGGCTGAAAACAGAAGGATCACTATGAGTTTGGACTGTGTAGTGAGACCCTGTAGACCCTGTACTAACTACATTTTTTAAAAAAATGATTTGAGGGGACAGGCGTACAGAAGGAAATGAGAGAATTTTCACTTTTCTTTGCATTTATGAATTATGTAAATTTGTTACAACAAAGTATATTATTTTTAATCACAAGGCTAGGAAAGATTATTTAATCCAAAAAAAAAAATTTTAAAGAACTTTAAATTACAGCTGTTTCACAGTCTATATTTTAACAATGAATTCCAAAAAGCAACTTCACACTAAAAACACAAAAGCAAATAGGTCATTTGACATCTTCAAATTGTGTCCATTTTACAATAATATCAAGGCAGGTCCACATTATTGCAGCTCTAAAGGAAGATTTGTGAGACCAACCTAAGCCTGATGGCTTCAAGAAATTAATTACATTAGAAAAACCACCTCCTTGGGGCCAGGGAGATGGCTCAGTGGAATAAGCACTTCTCTGGCAAGTGCAAGGGCCTGAGTTCAATCCCTGGTTCTGCAAAAAAGAAAAAAGAAAAACCACCTCCTAGTTCTCTTCTGGTTTTCATTCATTTGGGTCTTCTGGTCATCTTAGGTTTTTTCTTTGGTTGGTTGGGTTGTTTTGAGACAGGATCTTGCTGTATAATATGGACTTGCCTTGAACTTGCTTATGTAGCCCAGGCTGGCCTCAAACTCACAGTGATCCCCCTGACTCAGCCTTCAGAGTGCTAGGATTACAGGCATGTGCCACCACACCTGGCTCACCCCAGCTTTCTTTGTGCAGTATGGCAGCCCTTGTAAATCTCTCAGTCTCAGCTACCCAACCAACAAGTAAGCAACTGTGACCATGATGAGATTCTTAAGTCCTAAAGGAAAACAATGGTGAGGGGAAAGGCTGTCATCACAAATTGTGGGGTTTCCATAATATCCTTGGGAAGGTGCTGTAGGTCAATCAAAATAGTAGAATTACTGTTTTCAAGATTTAGATGAATTGCACTGGCCAGAGAGCTCAGTGGACTAAAGTGCCTGCTTAGGCAAAGTGCAGCAGCCAGGGTTTGATCCCCAGCAAGCTGGCCCCACCCCCAGGGCATGCTGAGCCTGCGATTGAGACTGGGCATAGTGGCATGCACCTGTAATCCCAGCACACCACCACAGGAGGCTGAAAATAGGAGGACCATAGAAGTCTGATTTACTAGTGAGACCCTGGAGACCCTGTACTAAATTAAAAAAAAAAAAAATTTAGATGAGTTATGTTTGTGGACCAAGAAGATTTCTACAAACAATTTTATTTATTCACTAGAGAAAAGACATGGATGAACAAGTTAATAAAAGGTAAGATTTTTAAAAGACTTTGGAAACAAGTACAAAATTATTAATGATGACAAATTATGACTTCACAAAAGAATTTTACTCTTCCATGAGCAACATGGAAATCACCAGGAATTCTTACGAAGTTCAACTAGGGAATTTAATGAAAGTTGAAACCAAATACATATTTGAAGAAGAAAGGGAGCAGGACTGGCAGGAGAAACATGAGACCATGAAATGGTTCAGGTGCAAGGACAAATTCAGCTCCATAAATCTCTTCCTTCTTTTAGGTAGAATATGCAAGATGCATCGAAACCTGAAAGCAATCAAGCAACTTAAAATACACAAAATAGGGCGGGGGAGATGGCTCAGATGGCCCTGGCAAGTGCAAGGGCCTGAGTTCAATCCCCGATTCCACCGAAAAAAAAAAAAAAAAAAAAAATACAGTGAAGAAATTAAAAAAAGGAATTAAGTTGAAAAACCTAAGGATATGTTTTTTAAAATACAAGGCCAAAAAAAAAAAAAAAAAA
>NW_004524667.1:10701089-10712254 GCF_000260255.1 Octodon degus | reverse complement strand
AAAAAAAAAAAAAACAAGGCCAATATTTAGGCAGTATTTTTACAAGTCATTAATTCTTTATAATAAAAGAACAGTAACATACAAATATAGAACAAAGTTGTCTGATCATTAATGCATTTGGAATGTTGTTATTAATGGAACAATGCTATGTGAATTGCAGTTTCAGGGAGTCATTCCAGGCTGTTCAGACAGGGATCAGAGAAAAGGTTTGTACTCCAGGCACCTGTACTAGCCCTAAGTGACAGAGAAATAAGCTTCTAACCTGATTAGGCCCCTGTTATATATGGTCTCATAACACTAGTGAGGAGCAGACATTTGAAGAAGTTATATTTGTGCAGAAAAATCCATTTATGAAAGGAATGCATTATGCATGTATTTGGAAAAAGTATATTCTATACTCAGGGCAAGATGATTGCAAAGGTCTGAGATAAGGTTATGCTAAACATATGTCAGGAAGAAAAAAGAGATTGGACTATCCCAAAATGAAAGAGGGCGGGAGGAGTAGGCCTTGGGCTAGAAAGGCTGCCTTTTGGGATAGATGATGCCCAGGCTGCGGGTGTAAATCTGAGGGTCCTGGATCTGCCGTTTGACATCTGGGAAACTAGAAGCAAGTGTGGAAGAGTAGATGTCAGCCTGAAGTGCAGCTGCAGAGGCCCAGGAGTGAGAGTGTGACGTGGATCTCAGAGATTGGTCTGCAAAGACTATGAGGTCAAACAGAAACAAGCTGGAGCCCAGGCCAGGCATTGGAGCAGCACTGCCCAGCGATGCCACCCCATCCATCCCCTGCCTGATCTTCAGCAGCTCTCCCCAATACTTCCTACCTTCCAGCTGTACTTGGAAAGCAAGATGACCAATCAGCCGGACGACTGAGACCCAACCCCAGCTGTGCCATTTACTACCTATATAACTTAGAATTTTTATTTAATACGTGAATTTTCTTGGTTTAATCTTGTCTCGCTTTCTCATCTGCAAATCAGTATACTGTTATCTGGGCCAGCCAAATAGCTCAGTGGATTAAAGAGCCTGCTTAGGCAGACACAGCAGCAGGGGTTTGATCCCTTGCCATGCCAGCTCCACTCCCAGGGGGTGCTGAGACGGAGATTGAGACTGGGCGTGGTGGCATGCACCTGTAATCCCAATGCTTGGGAGGCTAAAAACGGGAGGATCACTACGAGTCCAATCTACATAGTGAGACCCTGTAGACTCTGTAGATCCTGTCCTAAAATACAAAAAAAAAAAAAAAAAAAAAAAAAATCTGTTATCTATCTCTTAGACTGTTGTGAAGATTAAATGCAAAATACCACCTGACATGATAAGCATTAATAACCACTATTTAAGGGCCAGGGAGATAGCTCGGAAGTCCAGTAACCTGCCTGACAAGCACAAGGAAATGGGTTCAATCCTTGGTAGCACGTGCCATGCCAGCTAGCCAACAAAACAGGGCGTGGTGGTGCACACCTGTGATCCCAGTTCTGGGGAGGCTGAGACAGAAGGATCACTACAAGTCTATGCTGTGTATTGAGACCCTGTACCAAATAAATAAAAAGAATTTTGATTAAATTTTTTTTAAAAACACTACTTAGCAATATCCTTACTATATATTTTCAACTTCTTGGCTACACTGTCACCCTCATTGCTCTAAACCTGGCATCAGCTCATTCTTACACGTGGAATATACTTTAAGCTAGTTAATTCCAGATTCATCCTCCAGCTCTCAGCCCCTGGTCACCACCTCCTGCAGACCCTTTCCCCTCCTTCTGTCTCCCGCTCCCCTTGATAGCTCACTTTCTCCCATACAGGATTTTATAGTAGTCATTTGTCATGTGGTCTGCTTTTCCTTCTGAATTGAAAATTTTGTGAAGATAGGAGCTGTTTGTTCTTCTTTGTTTTGTCACATCCAGATCTTCAAAGCCTGGTACAATGCCTGGAGAAACAACAGGCAATAAGGACAGCAATATCTCAGTTCACAAATGTTTCTGTTTGCAAACAATTGTTTGTGTTCAGCAAAATTTTCTGTTGGCAAACTTCACAGTGGATGACAAACATGACCATGATCATCTTTCCCCAAATCACAAAACAAATTAAGTTCATCAACTGAAGTGCATTGTCATCAATGACACCTCTTTACTTAGCAACCTTCTATTAACAAAGGGAAGAATGTGGTGACTAAGCCCAGGACCACATTAATGACTTTTGGTGATGAAAGCATCTTGCCTTTGTAGACTCATTCTTCCATGAATTTTTATAAAAATGCGTTTAGGACAGGGAGTATAGAGTCTACAGGGACCCACTATGTAAATCAGACTTGTAGTGATCCACCTGTGTTCAACCTACCAAGAGCTGGCATTAGAGGAGCATGCCACCACACCCAGTCTCAATCACCATCTTAGCATGCCTGGGGGGGGGGAGTGGTGCCAGGCCAGCACGGCAGGCCCAGGATTTGAACCCCTGGCCCCTGCCTCTGCCTAAGCAGGTGCTTTAATCCACTGAGCTATCTGTCCAGCCCCATTAAAAATTTTTTTAATTATATTTTATAACTACCCTAGTCAAGTAATTATGATCTACACTGAAATTTGTTAACAGATATTTGTTGTTATTGTGTGTGTACACACAACATAGGTATGGATGTAGACTTTTTTGTTGTTAATGAGATGAGATTTCACTATGTTACTGGGCTGGTTTGGAATTGCTGGGCTCAAGTGTTTCTCTCATCTGAGGTCCCAGGCTTCTAAAGAGCTGGTACTACAGATGCATACCAGATATGTGTAATTAGATATGGTATAAGTCTTAAACTCTGATTTATAAGAAATTAAAATTAAAGCTTTTTCTTATTTCCCTGGGCACTACACCTAGGTAAGTTGGCCCTGCCAGCCCTAGCAGTAGAAGAGTTGAAAGCAGGGTACAGGGTATGGCTCTCAATGGTATAGGGCTTGCTTAGCATCTGTACAACCCCAGATTCCATACCCAGTTACAAAAGTGCTCTCAGGTGCGGAGTTCTGACTCTGAGTCCTAAACTAACAACTGGAGAGTCCTGAGTGAGGCAGGGTCTAGGCTTGGCTAATGCAACGATTTGGTAGTATCTGCAACCCGCGCTCTTGTCCTTTCAGACTCACCTTTCCTCTGTCCCCAGCATGAGCCTCATGCAGAGGCAAGTGTCCTTTGTGGTTGACAGAAGAGCATCAGCCAAAACAGAGTGACTGCTTTCCTTGTGCACATCCAGTGACAAAGCCAAGGGACTTTAGTCCTTCCTGTCTGATTGAGCCAACTTCAGTCATGAGACTTCCCTGAACCATAATTCTCCCCTGAGGACTCCCCCTACTGGCTGTCCTAGTGCCTCAGGACCCAGAATAGGGATGTGGCCTACACCGCACAAAGGCAGGGAACAGGAAACGTGTGATAGTCCACTCATTCCACAGCTCTTGAGCCCTTCTAAGCACATCAAGGACATAAGAGAATCAGAGGATATTTTTATCCAAAGGAGAACCTTAAAGGAGAGAATATGGGGGATATCTGGGGGAAAGCTGTGTCACAAGGCCTATCCCCTTCTCTTATTTTTATTTTTATGTATTTGATACAGGGTCTTACCAAACAGCTTGGACTCTCAGTGATCCTCCTGTTTTCAGCCTCCCCAGCACTGGGATTACAGGCATGTACCAACAAGTCTAGTCTCCATAGCAAGCTCAGCAGGCCTGGGGGTGGGGCTGGCGCAGCATGTGGTGCCAGGGATCGAATCCGGATCCCTGCACTTGCTTAAGCAAGTGCTTAGTCCACTGAGCTATCTCATCAGCTATCCCATTCTCTTAAAGGGTAGAATGGAGGTGATAAGGCTGTGCCCTGCCTGCAGCCTTAGTGAGGGACTCCACAGGGTTCCTCTGAGAGCACAATACATGATCCTCACCTCTAAGCAGCACAGCACTGTGGGAGGCCATTAATTGGTATCCATTTTATAATAGTGTCAGCCATTTTCTTAAGTTTCTGTTCCCCTGCTGAGTTAAGTTTATGGTCCTTCTCACCTTGCCCATTCCCCGTGAATCACGTGCTATGCCCCAGGGGTTGCACCTTCCCCCGTTGCCTAGATACCTGCTGACCCCAAGAGCCCAGACTTCCTCATTCCTACACCCCCTATATATACCCAGCACCTCCCCTAAATAAATGAGACTTGATCAGAATCCTGTCTTGTCTTTGTTTTTTGCGTCTCCTGTCCTTTGTCCCCTCTTCAATTCCCCGCTCCTCCCCCAGGTGACCTTCGTTGACTGACCCACTGGTTTGGGACACAGCACTTGAATGGACGCCTGGAAATTTTAGAGGGCTTTCTATGATATCATCAAGCCACAAATGACCACCACATTTCTAAATAGAAAGATCATCATGCAGTCTTCTTCTTTTTTTTAATGTATTTGATACAAGGTGTTGCTGTGCAGCTCGGACACTAGTGATCATCCTGTCTCAGCCTCCCCAGTGCTGGGATTACAGACATGTACCACCACACCACCACGCCCTGTTTCGGTGGCTGGCAAGAGGCACCGAGAGCAGGGCCTACACAGCATATGGTGCCAGGGATCTAACCCAGGCTCTTGCGCTTGCTAGGCAGCCACTTAGCCTGCTGCACTATCTCCCTTGCCCCCAACCTGAAGCCTTCTCTTTACACTCCTGCACATGAAAGAGTTTAAACAATGCCTTCACCTGGCTTCGAAGGGAACAATGTCCTCCTGCCTCTACCTACTCAGTCTCCATCTCTTGTGGCTTGTTCATTCAACCTTCACAACTACTCCTTCTCAGGGGCCGGCCCATTAGCTCAGTTGTTTAAGTGCCTGCTTAAGCAAAGCAGTCAGGCTCAGGATACTGTGGTTCAATCCCCAGGTCCTCAAATCTTACCTGACCTGCCCTTAAGTCATCCTAAGGAAAAAAACAAAAAAAAACCCTACCCCTTTTCCATGCAGCCTTCCCTGATCACTTTGTTCAAAACCTTAACTGTCATAGCCTCTGCTTCTGTCCATATCTCATATAAAGAGCACGTTCACTTCTAAAATACCATTTACTTATTCATCTTATCATTCCTTCCCCCACAAAAATGCAGACCCTATGAAGACAAGGATTGTTTGTTCCTGGTTTGGGGAGTTTATTTTGTTTTTCTGGAAGGCCTAAGATGTAGTAGGTAAACAGTAAGTATTAGTCAAATGATGGCATGCTGGTGTTGTTCTTGATGGTTATACATTGCATGAGTCTTTTATAAGAAGAAAACATTCATTTATCCGTTCCACAAATCTGGATTCACAGCACACTATGATAGGGGTGGTCAGGAGTGAAGAGCCAACCTGGGCAGGTTACAAGGAGCTTAGACTGGTGATAGATAATCAGAATGGCAAGAGCACTGTTTGTGTGGTGGAAGAAAGGGCATGGGGCTACAAAGCAGAACATAAAAATGCTGGTCCTGTCTGAATGAAATAGAGGCCAGTGGAGAGAAAGCCTGTGGCAGCTTTCCTGTTGCTGAGACATGTACCCAACTTCACAATCCAAAGAAGAGGTTTAATTTGTGTGCTGGTTGATACATTGTTTAGAAATCTAAGTGACTCAGCAGGGAGCCGGGATTCTTAGTTTGTAAACATCCTCATCTTGTGCAAGAGGAGGTCGTGGACATTGTGTAACTTCTACAGCCCCACTCCAGGCTAGCCTACTTATAATGTAAGAAGCAGAGAAAGGCTTCCTAGTAGGAAAGCCTGCCCTCTGCCTTGGAGCTGGCCGAGTATGAACTGAAACTTCCACTATGAGCTAAAAAAACCTTTCCTTCAACTGAGACAATTTGGTTCATGGTGTCAGGGGATTCAGTCCAGGGTGGCTCCATGATGAAAAATAAATCCTGCTAGATGGGTGTTGGGGACAAAGCTGCCTAGTTTATGATAGCGAGGAAGGAGAGCAAGGAACAGCGCCAGAGAGGAAAAGGCCGGGACCAGACATAAACCCCAAGACCACATCTCTACGACCACACAGCAATGTGCTCCACCGATCGGCTTCACTGATCCCCAAGCCAAGCAAGTTGCCACTCCACCCTAACCCCCGCAAAAAGAAGGAAAGGAGAAAGAACACCACAGGAGAGTGGTATCCAGGTTTTGCATGAAGTGAATTTTTAAAATTTCGTTTGATACTGCCTCAGTCTGGTAAGAAAAGTGCAAGAGACATATTCTGCCTTACCTTCTGATAATTTCAAGGAAGTAGCTCCTGAGCTAAGAAAAATCAACACTTATTACATAGAGTAAGGGAAGGAAGTGTAGAGTGGTGTTGAGCAGGGAGTACTGTGTAAGCAAAGGTCCAGTCCACAGAGAGGGGGAATTGACAAACTGTACAACTCTGAGAGCAACGGGAAGGGGAAAGAGGGTGGAAAGAGAAAATGTGAGTGGAGGGGACAAGCTCCCCACGAACTCTAATCTTAGGGCTGCAGAGGTAGCGTGGCATTCTAAGCGCCTGCCTGGCAAGCGCAAGGACCCAAGTTCGATCCTTGGTACCACATGCCACGCTGGTCCCGGAACTGCAGGCACGCCGTGTCGCCCCAAACCTGGATATGGTGGCATACACCTATAATCCCAGCACTGGGGAGGCTGAGACAGGAGGATCACTAGAGTGTGAACTATATAGTGAGACCCTATATCAAATAAATAAATAAATAAATAAATAAATAAATAAATAAATATTTTTTATTTCTTTTTAAAAATATATTTAGTATAGGGTCTATAGGGTGTCACTATGTAAATCAGACTCATCATGATCCGTCCTGTTTTTCTGCCTCCCAAATGCTGGGATTACAGTCGCACGCCACCATGCCCACTGTCAATTGCCATCTCATCGCGTTCCGAGGACGGGGCCAGCACAGTAGGCCAGGGATCAAACCAGGGTCCCTGCGCCTGCTTAAGCAGGCACTTTAGTCTGCTGAGCTACCTGGTTGGCCCTAAATAAACATATTTTTTAAAAAAACTCTACTGTTACAGCTCAGCAGATCAAAGCACCTGCAAGCAGGCACAGGGGCCTGGGGTTCAATCCCCAGGCCTGCTGTGGTGGCCCCACCTCCAGGGCGCACTGAGACAGCAATTGACACTGGGCGTGGTGGTACACACCTGTATCCCAGCTCTTGGGAGGCTGTAAACAGGCAGATCACTAGGAGTCCAATCTAGTAGTGAGACCCTGAGCACCCTGTAGACCCTTCCCTAAAATAAAACAAAATTTTAAATAAAAAGAAATAAATAAAACTCCGTTATTCCTCCCTCCCCAGAATAGGAAGCCACAGGATTGCTTTCTTTCTGCTTTGCTTTTGTTTTCTTTGGTTGCATTTGCATTGCTGTGATATGCTCAGACTTATATTTTGAAAAGATTCCTAACACTGCTCTTGTGCAGAAAAGCCTGAAGAGGTACCTGAGCAGGTGTACAAAGGTCAGCCAGGGGACTGCAGCGCAGTCTGCAGGAGCAGTGCTGGGGACCTGCCTCACGGTAGTGGCAGCTAACTGGGGGAAGACAATGGGTTCAAGGGGTTTTGAGCCCTTAGAAAAAATACATGAAGAATTGTATTGACCAGGCACTCTCATTTTCTGTATTTCTGACACTCTGACATCAGAGATCATGCTGACTCTGAAGAGAGCTCTCCTCCCAGGGATAGCGAACCCGTAGATGCAGCGATAACTCTATAAACACACCTTTCCTAAGCAGTCAGTCAATCCAGAGCCCCCACTCCATCCACCTCTTCTAGGGGACGCTCACATTCAGGATCCCTATCCACTCACCCTGACTACCCCTGGGTCAGGAGCCAGAAGGTGAGAGACAACCCCTAGCCCCAGAGACTGCTGGTACACACCTGTGAGCTTAGCACCTAGGAGGCTGAGGCAGAAGAATCACAAGTTTGGAGCCAGACTGATACACATAACAAGATCCTGCCTTGAATGAACAACAACAAAAATACACTTTCCCTCAGTCATTCCTGTGTCCTGCGTCTTTCCATACCTGATTAAAGTAGATCCCAGGTACCCTACGTTACATTAAATAAGAACATTTTTGAAAAATAAAAAATATGCTCCATTTATTCTAATTAATATGAGGGAGGTGCATGATCGTAAAATTCAAACAAAAAAGCCGCTCTTCAGCATCCCCAGTGATGGCTTCTGCAACACAACTGTATCGGCCCTAAAGTGAGAGATCAGAAACAAAACAGAGTTAGATTTAACAATCTAGAAAATGTTATATGCTACTGCATTAAAGGCTTCATAAGGACTTTACCAGTAGAATGCCACTTAGATTGGATTGGTCATCATTTTCTTTTTTTTTTCTTTTTCTTTTTTTTTCATTTCATGTATTGGCTACATGGTCTCACTGCACAGCTCAGACTTTTAGTGACCCTCCTATTTTCAGCCTCCCCAGTGCTGGGATTACAAGCATGCACTACCATGCCCTGACTTGGTCGCTGGCTCCACACGCCCCAGGGGCAGGGCCAGCCTGGCATGGGGACTAGGGGTCAGCATTTTCTTATGGTGGTAGGGATCCAAGCAGGGCCTTGTGTATGCTAAGCAAGTGCTCTACTACCAAGCAAAAACTCCCAGCTGGATTAGTATTTTCTTAGTTTTCTAATAAGAAGAAATTGTCTATCCCTTTGAATTCAGTGAGCCTACAGTCTATTTATTTCCCAGTTATGAGGGATGTTTATAATTTTTTTTAAAAATAACCTACAAGGATTTCAAATATTAGATAACATTTATAACAAGAAGGTGTCTGCATTACTGAACTTTATTTTAAAATAGTCATTGAAAGTGAAATTTAATTGCTAAGCATGTGATGCAACATCCAGATTACAATGATATTTGCTGAGGAAGTAGTTGTTTTTACAAAGGCTTAAACATTCAAGCTGGATTTCCCAAAATTCACATTAAAAACAAACCTGTAAGTTATGTAATTTTTATTCTCCCAATTTTTATATTTATACATTACATGGATAGTTATAGGCTGACAAACAATGGTTACTGACTTACACAAAAAATGATTGCTGTTATGTCTCATGTTAAATGTCCCCCCATTGTCTCATAGGGGCATAAGTGAGGTTTTTTCAGAGGTGGCCGAATCTAGAATGTATGACTGATTCATGGTGCAATGGTGAGAGTAAGCGTATGTGATTACTAAATCAGTCTACTGATTGTTTTGGCACCATCCTAATCCTGGTGATCTTGAGAGAGTATAAAAGGGGCAGGAAAAAAATCTGCTAAGACCCCTTGCTTACTCTCACCTGCCTGCTTGCTGTGGACTAGTTTTCCTCTGCAATGGCCCTCTGCCATGCCACCCTGCCTTAGAGCCAGCTAATTATAAGCTGAACTCTCTACAAACTGTGGGGGCTGGGAAGATGGCTCAGTGGCTTAAGTGCCTGCCTGACAAGCATAACGTCCTGAGTTTGATTCCTGATTAAACAAAAATTACTTAAGCTTATCTACAAACTGTGAGCTAAATAAACCTTTCTTCTTTAACTTTGGGTGTTGAGTATTTTGTCTCAGCAACATGAAAAGTAACTAAGACAGTTATATGAAGAGCAACAGACTAATAATGAACATTCTTTTTAGCCATGTACATTGGAAAAAGAAAATGGAGTGAAAATGAGCTTTTGTATCTAGTGCTGAAGATCAAACCTAGCCTCAAGCATACTAGACAAATACCCTACCAATGAGCTACATCTGTATCCCTCCCCCCAAAAATAAAACTACCTTATGTATAATTTTTCCAAATTCTTTGGAAGTAATAAATGGGAATGGGGGGGGGGCTGGTGAGATAGCTCAGCAGACTAACCACCTGCTTAGGCAAGTGCAGGGACCAGGGGTTTAATTTCCGGCACCACATGCCACGCCAACCCTGTCCCTGGGTGTGCTGAGCTGGCCACCAAGACCAGGCATGGTGGCACACCCTGTAATCTCAGCTCTGGGGAGGCTGAAACAAGATGATCGCTATGAGTCCGAGCTGTGCAGTGAGATCCTATACCAAATACATTTAAAAAGAAGTAATAAATGCTTAAACCACAAAATTCTTGAACATCTTAATCTTGAATCACTATTTTTAGAAGGCATGAATTGTTTCAAATTCTTAACACTTCTATCACTGCAAAACCTTAAGAACATACAAAATAAATCTTGAACAATACCTTAGAAAATAGTATTCCCCTGTAGGAGAATGGTACTTTTGCATTCACAGTCTCTGCAAACAAGATGCAAAATGGGAAACGTTACTGATCATCATTAGGTGTTGTTTGGGGTTTTGGTAGTATGGAATGTCTTTACGGACTACACTTTCATGGGCAGAAGTTGTTCCAGACAGTACAGAGAAACAATGAAGCCTATCCCCTGGCTCCTCTTCTGTAGCTTTCTCTTTCCCCGGGATCCTTTTTCCCTACCAGCCTAGATCTCATCCCTAAGGCATGCAGACTCTTACAACCCACTGGTCCCAATAATGAATTAATGAAAATACATGCCACCCCAGGCTTCATATGTGCATACATAGCAGTAGATTTCAGCAATAATGTTCTATCTTTAGCTGGATATAATGAAGAATTTTCCTAAAGGTGGAAGAGATATTTCAGTGGAACCCAAGACACTGAAACTCCCTCCAGTCACAGTATTGAGAAGCTTCAGGATTCAGCTTCTATGTCAATGTAAAAATGTGAGCCTGGTCCTGCACAAGCCATGCAGCACAATCAGACATGCAGGAGCGATGACAAACTACTCTTCTAATCAGGCATTAGGAGATAGTAAACTTGAGGTGGGGTAGAGTGTGATAAGGTCAGAAATAAAAAAATATGTTTAATGTGAAGCAAAAAAAATATAATAACCTACAATCTTTTCAAAATACTATATCAAATGTAAAACAGTAATGGTTATTGTTCTTTGAACTGGCAATACTTCCAAAATTATACAGATTTAATGCTATCCTAATCAAAATACCAATAGCATATCTCACACAATTAGAGAAAACAACCCTCAAATTCATTTGAAACCAGAAGAGACCTAAAATAGCAAAATTAATTCCAACCAACAAAGGCAAGATGGGGGGGATGCATCACAATCTCTGACTTGAAATTATACTACAAAGCTACTATGGAGTCCCAGTCCTAGCCCAGGTCCGGTGAGTGTGCGGAGAGCTTCCTGCTACCCTGCGCC
>NW_004524667.1:10694551-10696419 GCF_000260255.1 Octodon degus | reverse complement strand
TAGGATCACAAGTCCACTTCTTGTACAGCAATTAACCACTGAGAAGAATATGTGCAGTGTATTGTTTGTTGAAACTGTACTTCCGATTAGATTTGAAACTCTCATTGCTATCTGTTTATCAATAAAACTTTAAAAAAAAAAGTTTCTTTTGTTTAAAAAAAAAAACAGCATGGTACTGGCCAAAAAACAGGTCCCAGGATCAATGGGACAGATTACTAGAAGATGCAGAAACAACTGGAGACATACTCAGCCAACTTATCTTTGACAAAGGTGCAAAACACCTTCTCTGCAAGAACAATAGCTAGCCTCTTTAATAAATGGTGCTGGAAAAACTGGCATAGTATGTGCCAAAGACTAAAACTGGACCCATATATTTCAGCGTGCACTAAACTAAAATAAAAATGGCTCAGAGATCTAAATATTAAAACAGGTCAAGTGGGGTAGTACACATCTGTATCCCCTGTACTCGGGAGGCTGAGGCAAAAGGATCACTGAAAGTTTGAGCTACAAAGTGAGCTCTGAGCTGGTGTGCACTGCAGAATGAAACCTTGTCTCAAAAGACAAATAAACAACAATAGAAAAAAATCCTTAAGATGAATAAATAAATCTCAAAACAAAAACACTAAATCTGCTGGAAGACACAATAGGTAGAACTCTTAAAGACATTGGTATAGGCAAAGACTTTATGAACAAAACCCCAGCCCCACAAAAACTATTACAAAGAATCAACAACCTGGATCTCACCTTGTTAAAAAGCTTTTGCACAGCAAGAGAAACCACCAAAAGAGAAGACAGACAACCCACAGCGTGACAAAAATGTTTGCCAGCCGTTCCTCAGACAAAGGATCAGGTCCATGTCCATCTACTGGAAAAATTTAATTTGGTTCTCATCCAATTCTGTTTGTCACCAGAATCATGGAAAGAAATAAATTGATGAACTGAAGTAGCATTGTATACACACATTCTCATAAATATTTCTTTAATTTAATTAATGTAATCTTTTAATATAATCTTTATTAAAGGTGCTAATACAATGAGACGTCCTCTGATCTTAGTGAAATGATCACCTCTTCATAATCTTATATCTTTCATTCAAGGCCAAACCAATTAAAAAATTTAACAGTTCAACAAATATTTGTCTAATGCCTACTAAGTGGCATGGGCTAGAGAGACAATAGTTAGTAGAACACTGTCCCTTCAAAGAGCTAAGGTCAACTGAGGACATAGACATGGAAATAAACCAGTCCAAATGCAATATGCAGTGGGAAAGGGGCAACAAGGACAAATGTGGTACAGCATTCTACAACAAAGATGGTAGAGAGAAGGTGATGGTTGTGTAGCCAGAACTGCTGGGTTTGAATCTTATCTACTCTACTAACCTGGTGGTGACCTCGTCCAGTCACTTAACTTCTCTTTACCGTGGTAAAAAGGTATGGCATGATAACACTTACACCTTACCTGGGAGTAGTAACAATCCTAGTATTGTTATGAGGGCTCTAGGGGTTAACACATGTTATTTAACAAGTTCAGAGATATGCCTGGGACTCTGCATTAAAGTTATTAAATTCTCAGGGCTTGGGGAGGATTGTCTGGTTGGGTTAGTTTTAGGCAATGAGGATTAAACCTAGGGCCTCTCGCAGGCTCACCACGCACACACTAAGTGTGTGCTTCACCACTAACCTACACCCCCAGTTCCTAAATTATATTTATTTTGTTTCATGCTACTCTTTGTCCTTTCTAGACTTCCCTCCTTGGTATCTTCCCCATAATAATAAAAATATCATATTATGGTTTTGATATTGTACTAATTTTACAATTTATATAGTATTAATATAATGTCAATCTTACCCATCTTTTAGTTTATCTGG
>NW_004524667.1:10681622-10692806 GCF_000260255.1 Octodon degus | reverse complement strand
AACATTTAAAAATTAGAATATATTTTAAAAATAGGCATAAAGAATTATATACTTCTTATTTTTACACATAAGTCCAAAAATCTCACCATATACAATCTTGAAGCAAGACAGTCAGTGGAGCCATTTTTGAGGCAAAATGCATCACTCTTCTCTCCAGCTTTACCAACTTCTCAACCTCAACATATCCTAACCCACCAATGAATGGGGAATATTTGCAGTGAGAAAAGGTAAAGGAGTCTAAAGATTGTTGAAGTTGGGCTAGCAAAATTTATTTTAAAATTATTGACCAGGGGCCAGCCAGATAACTCAACAGATTAAAGCGCCTTCTCAGGCAGACTCAGGGACCAGGGATTGATCCCCAGCTGCCCTGCCAGCCCCAGGGTGTGATTGAGAATGGGCGTGGTGGCACATACCTGTAATCCTAGCTCTTGGGAGGCTGAAAACAGAAAGATTACTACAAGTCTGATCTGTGGAGATCCTGTAGACCCTGTACTAAATACATATTTTTAAAATTAAATGAAATTATTGACCAAAATAAATGCTGAACTATGCAAATGACTAGAGAATGTGAAGGTGTTAAAGCCCTCAAAATTCACTGGGATCTGCTGGTATAGCAGGGTGGGCAGAAGAGTCATACCGCCAGCCTACAGGACTGTCATCCTGTGCTTTCTGCCCAGGAACATGGCACACAGGAACACTTGTGTGCACACAGAATGCTGCACATGTGCGTGCAAGGAAGGGTGCCATGTGCCGAAGCACAGACATTCACAGGCTTGGTACATAGTACTAGGATTATGGGGTTTCTACACTCCTCGAGAGATTCACCTCCTCCCCCAAGGTGAGAAGCAAAGGCAAAGCAGGCATCTTTCCTTCCTCACATTTATCCCGGGGTGACCCTCTAGGGTACTGGGACCTCGGTGCACAACCCCCATGCACTGTCTACTGGGGGAGAAAGAGGAACACTGCCACCTAGTCACCCACTGAACAGCTGTCAGCATCACTCAGGTGGCCAACGTTCTGCCCCACCCCTGACACTGCAGGGCACCCACACCTGATCCTGACCCTCCCTGTACCCAAGACCCCACCAAGGCCAGCAGCTGACTGATGTCAATGGACAGGAATGGGGAGGGTGGTGCCAGGCAGGACCCTGTGTATGCAGGGAATGAGTGGCAAGGAATGAAGAACCCACGGAGCAGGAAGGTGAGGGCACCTCATTGCTTCATCAGCCTTCACTTCCACACAGGCACTCAAAAAACATATTAAGAATTTCAAGACAATAATCATAATATGCTTTTGAAAGATGTAACAGGGGTATATGTATAAAAAGTGGTAAAATTATGGGTAATTTTTATTTTATTTTTGCCTGGGTATATTTTCTAAATATCATATTCTAAAGATGTATGACTTTTATAACAACAACAGAAAGGAAAGTTATTTTAAAAATAGGCATGTATGGTATTTGCAAATTTGACTCTCAGACTTCAAGGGTCTCTTGGTACATCAATGCTTCTTAAATCAGAATGTCCTGAGCTCCGGGCCCACACGCTCAGCTGCCAGATGGACATGTTTATTTCAGTGTTCCAAAATTACCTTGAGCTCAACATGCCCAAACTGGAATAGGTAATCTTTCTCTTTAAAATAATCTGCCCCTTTAGGGGGACCAAGAAATGGAGGAATTGAGGAGAGATGGGAGGAGAAGGGGACAAGCAAAGAATTACGGAGTGTTATGTACATATACCTGACGAATGCACTCATTATGTACTGCGAACATGTGCTAACACATTATTTCAAGGAATGGTATTTCCAGATGTCCAGTCATCAGCCCTTAAGTGTCTCTTGATTATATTTAATTTTTTTGTCCAACACATCAAATCAGTCAGTGTGTCCTCCCCATGCTGATTCCCAGTTTGCTCTTTGATCTCCTGCTCACTGCTCCACGGGACACCATCTTTGTTCAGTCTCTCACACAGCCTCATGGCTCCTCCTCCTTCCACTGAAAGCTCCTGTCCTAGCCAACCCCCATCTCCTTCCATATGGACATTAGTTATCCTTACAGAATGGAAATATTAGCAGGCTTTCTCTGCCCACTTAATACCAGATACAGGCCAATGTTTTGTGCATGACTTACACGCTCACCCTGCCCCCTTTTCTAGGCTCATTTCCAGCAATTCCCCAAAGAACATTCTGCTCCATCTTAATATATATATATATATACCATACTCTTGTGGCTAGATGTGTTTGTATATGCTGCCTCCTCTCGAAGGAATGCTCTTCCCCTGACTCTGATGTTCTCAGATCCAAGACTAACCAAATGCCCTATGGAGACTTATCTGAATTATCCTACCATTGCGAGTAACCAATGAAAACTAATAGCTGCCAGGCATGATAGCACATGCCTGTAATACCAGTATTCAGGGGATGGGGCAGGAGGTTATTGAGCCCAAGGCCAGCCCAGACTATACAGCCAGATGCTGTGTCAAAAAAGAAAAAAAAGACTAATAGCCTAAAATGTCACTGGTATTACTTCTTTATTTTTCTATTGTAAATTTTGCTCCTATGACTATCTTTTCCAGAACAGAGTGGCTTCCTGAACAAGAAGGCCCTACTCTCCATCTTTGGCATTGGCCCACATTGACAAAGCCAAGAAGCAAGTCAGGGCCGGGGAGATAGCTCAGTAGAATAAGTGCTTCCCTGGCAAGCACAAAGGCCTGAGTTCAATCCCTGGTTCCACAAAAAAAAAAAAAAAAAAGAAGAAGAAGCAAGCCAGGCAGGGCCAGCTAATGGGACAGAACCTCAACCATGACTTGTCTATATTAAATTCAGCAAGTATTTGTTAGAAAAAAGTATAGAGAGATGAAACAGGCAAGCAAGGGTTGACTGTGACACATCTTAGCTCTCCAATGAAGTAAAACCTTGAAAATTCCTATAACATGTCAACATAATCCCACAGAGATTTCGTAAAAACAATTATGTAATAGAAATTAATTAATTTTGTCTTTTTGAGACAGGGTCTCACTATGCAGTTCAGGTGGGCCTTGAGTTCACTTTGTAGTCCAGGATGGTCTTAAACTCTCAACAATCTTCCTTAGTGCTGGGATTACAGGGGTGCACCACCACACCCAGATGAGAAATGAACAATTTAAAAGAAAATCGCTGGCAAGAGATTTTGTTTTTTGAACACAAATCATGGCACAGTGGAAAAGTCAGGTATTACGAGTCAGGGGGCTGTGATAGCACTACTTTTCCATATCACCTTGAACACATCACTGACCAACTGCAGGCATCTCTTTCTTGAGCTATGCAAATGACAGAACTAGCAAATCAGGAACAAAAGAATCCTTACTGCCAATGTAAAACATAGGGTGGAATGGAAGAATTATGATCAGGAAAGCAACTTGATATTTTCAATGCATTTTAATTTTAATAACATTCTTATAAAGAATTATTTTGTCCTCTGTGAGTAATATGAACCAAACACTTACCTCCTTTTAGAGCACGGCAGAAAGAATACACATCATCATATCCTCTGCAAATAACTTCTTTGCGTTCTGGCAAATTCATGGATTTGAAAGATACATACAGATTGAAGTACAACTTTCTTAAATCCCTCCCTTGAAAAGAAGACACTCCATTAGTCCCTCAGCCAAGAGATCCCCCTATCAAGAGGAGCATTTGCCATACACTGAATGTATGCCCTGTGCTCTCCCTACACTTCTTCATTCTAATCATCACCACCCTCCTTCAGGTGGATATTATTATTCTTGCTCTGTGGATGAGAAAGCTGAAGTTCAAAGTGGGCATCTTTGACGCCAAATAGAATGTTCCAGAGTAAGAACTGTATGTGCTATGCCTAAAAATAGGGTAAACACCATAACTTGATGGAGAAAACTATCATACAAAACACAACTTTCAGTGTTAGCTCTGCTAGAAAATCCAAAACAGAAAAAAGTGAGGATAATCAACTCATGCCAACTTTTTAGGGGGTTTTGTTGTTGCTGATGATGATGTTTTTAGGCAGGGTCTCACTACATAGGGGAGGCTGGCCTCCAGCTCACGGTGACCTTCCCGCCTCAATCTCCTGAGTGCTGGGATTACAGGCATACACCACCATGCCTGGCTTATGCCCAGTTTCTTAAGGGTTTTGACAAAATATTTGAAGATTGACTCTTTTGATTACAAATTAAATATATGGGTGATTTTTAACTTTCTTTATGATCTCCCTATTGTCAAGTAACATAAACATTCTAATACGTAATATATTTTCCTCAATTCTTCCAAGTTATTTAATTGGCCTAAATAGGGAAAATAAATACAATCTTGTTTTATAATGAAAACAATTAATTATCTAACCACTATCTCATTTCAAATGTTTTCCTAATAAGGTCACCAAGGGCCAGGGAGATGTCTCAGTGGAATAAGAGCTTCCCTGGCAAGCGCAAGGGTCTGAGTTCAATCCCCGGTTCCGCCAAAAAAAAAATAATAATAATAATTGTGCCTTTGGGCTGGTGAGATGGCTCAGTGGTCTAAAGCACCTACTTGGAACAAGTTTAGCAAAGTACAGGGACCGTGGTTCGATCCCCCAGCACCACATGCCAGCCAGCCCCGCCCCCTGGTGGGCTGAGCTGGCCACGCGCGCATGCGCGCGCGCGCGCGCGCGCACACACACACACACACACACAAATAAAATAAAATAAAAAATTAATAAGGTCACCAAGAATTATTGCATCCAAAGTCAAAAGACAGCTTTCCCATCTTCAGCTTGCACTGAGCTATACTTCACAGCATTGCCACCTCCTTTGAGCCCCGTGGAGGCTGCTGCCACCACTTGCTTGTAGCTGCCCTCCAAGCTCTCTGACTTCTCAATGTACATCACTGTATCTTCTTTTGAAAGTTTATCTTTAGTTTGTCTCAATTTTCATTCTGCTAGCTTTCCCTGACATTAAGCATCACATAAGGTAATAATTTGGAAATCACCATCATGAGCTCTTTAGTCTTGACCTGGCAACACTAAAGAATCATATAGAAGAAAACCAAGACACAACACTGTCGCAAAACACATTGTGGTTTTTTCGTTGCTTTTGTTTGGTGTTTTCTGCATTTAGGACAGGGTCTACAGGGTCTCACTACGTAGATCAGACTCATAGTGATTCTCTTGATTGAACCCTGGACCCTGTGCTCTGCCTAAGCAGTGCTTTAGTCTACTGAGCTACCAGGCCGGTCCCACATTGTGTTTTTAAATCCCCTTAGAATCATGTTTTTCTCTAAATAGATCATCTTTAAGAGGAAAAAAAATGATTCTGGCTGGATCACACACAGATCTTTGACTAGTGGAAACCAATTACTAACCAGCTGAATACTAATGGTTGACAAAAGATGTGTAGGTGAAATTTCTCGAAATCACAAGATTTCTGATTCTATGGGCCAGGGAGATGGTTCAGTAGAATAAGCGCTTCCTTGGCAAGTGCA
Source organism: Octodon degus (assembly GCF_000260255.1). Classification (NCBI taxonomy): domain Eukaryota; kingdom Metazoa; phylum Chordata; class Mammalia; order Rodentia; family Octodontidae; genus Octodon; species Octodon degus. Next base: position 10,687,340 of record NW_004524667.1, on the reverse strand, counting down.
ATGGTTTGAACTCAATCCCCAATTCCACAAAAAAAAAAATTCCAATTCTATACATGTGTCATTGTGCAATTCCCTCCTCCAAGGTGTGAACAGACCCAGTGACTTCTTTCTAACCAACAGACCAGAAGTGACAGAGTGTCACTTCCACAACCTGGCTGCTTTCATCTTGTTACCTGACTGTCTGGCATCCCAGCTTTGCTGAAGCTATGTTGACAAGGCCCATGTGGTAAGAACTGTGGGATGGCAAACAGCCAGTATCCAGGAACTGAATACTGTTGAAAAACATACAAGTTTAGAAGTAGATTGTCCCCTAGCCTTCAGATAATCCAATCCTGGCCAACATCTTGATTGTAGTAAACTGTGCCAAGACTACTAACCTACAAAGACTATGGGTAATAGGTATATTGTGTTAAACCACTAACATTGTAGTAATTTGTTGCATAGCAATAGACAACAATTACATTTGGAATAGAATTATTTATTTTTTATATTCTTGAACCCTTAAGTTGATCTACAGAAAGAAGAATTGTACTTACTTGGTATGAAGGAAATATTCAGAGTTCCAGATGATCCTTTAAATGTTAAACAGGGTGTAACATTAACTGAAATAGGGAATTTCATATCATCTAAAAGAAATACAGACATGAATAAATTGTTATAAATCACTTCTAATAAGTATAATATTCTGAATAGTAGACCCCCAAATATTACCTTTGCATCAAAATTATATATAAATAACAATGACAGTCACAAATATCTCCTCAGAAGAGTAATATTAGCAACAAGGTAGGGTAGGAGGTTCTAGATTTTCCCCTATAATCCCAGAAATTCACAGTCAAATTTCATTAGTGAAAATTAGACACTAATTAAAGGGCCCTTGAACTCAGGAAAATACAAAATCAGATTCACTAAAACCACTATGGAGGAACCAGAAGAGCTCTAGACTATCAAAAACAATCCTGGGCAACAAGCGCAAGGCAGAGGGCCTCAAAATCACTGACTTGAAATTATAATGTATAGCTACTGTGACAAAAACCTCAGGGTACTGGAAAAAACAAAAGATCGAGGATCAAAGGGCAGATTAGAAGATTCAGAAACAACTCAAGACATACTCAGCCACCTTATCTTTGACAAAGGTGCCAAACACCTTCCCTGGAAGACAGCCTCTTTAATAGTACTGGGGGGTGGGGGGACCTGGCTTTACACATTAAAACTGAACCCATATCTTTCAACATGCACTAAACTAAAATCAAAGTGGATCAAGGATCTAAATATTAAAACAAAAGCATTAAATTGTCTGGAACACAGGATAGAAAAAGCTCTGGAGACATTGATGGAGGCAAAGACTTTATGAATAATACCCAGATCACATAGGGACTATCACAAAGAATCAACAACTAGGATCTCATTCTATAAAAATAAATAAACAAATAAAATTTTTGCACAGCAAGAGAAACCACCAACAGAGTGAAGATTCAACCCACAACGTGGAAAAAATGTTTTCCAGCTGTTTCTCAGACAAAAGATTACTATGGAGAACATATAAAGAACTCAAAAAAAAAAAAAAAAAAAAAAAAAAAAAATCCAATCCAAAAGTAAGCATCTGAGATGAATACATTCTTCTCAGATGAAGATATACAAACAGTAAATAAATATATTAAAACATGTTCAAAAAAAAAAAAAACATGTTCAACATCACTGGTCATGCAAATTTAAACACACAGATTTCATCTCACCCCAGAAAGAAGGGCTAGTATTAAGAAATCAACCAATAACAACTGCAAAGAGGGGCTGTGGGGGAAAAAGGAACCCTTCTTCACTGTTGGTGGGAGTGTAGGCTGGGGCAACCACTGTGGAAATCAGTGTGGGGATTCCTCACAAAACTAGAATTAGAGCTAGCAAGATAGCTCAGTGGACTAAGCGCAGGCTTAAACATGCACAAGGACCTGGGTTCAACCCCGGGCACTGCATGCCACACCAGCCTGAGCCCTGGGAGTGCTGAGCCAGCCACCAAGTCTGGGTGTGGTAGTGCACACCAGTAATCCCAGCACTGCAAGGCTGAAAACAGGAGGATCACTATAGGCTGAAAACAGGAGGATCACTACGAGTCTGTGCTGTGTAGTAAGACACTGTTCCAAATTGCCAAATATATTTAAAAACAAAATAGAATTAGAGATCCCATTTGACTCAGCTATTCCCTTTCTGGATACCTTCCCAGAAGAATTAAAAACATCATACCACAGCAATATATGTGCACCCATGTCTACAGAAACACAATAGGTAACAGCTAAATTTTGGAAACAAACCAAATGCCCATGAACCAAGAAATGGATTAAAAATAATGTGGTCTTTCTATGCAATAGAACCATAAGGAAGGATAAACTGGAGACTTTTATAGGTAAATGGATACAACTCAAGACCATACTCATTGGGCTGCCCAAATAGCTCAGCAGATTAAAGCTTTGGCAGACACAGGAGCCAGGAGTTCAGTCCCTGGGCCTGCCATGTGGGCCCCACCCCTGGGGTGCACTGAGATAGCAAATGAGACTGGGCATGATGACGCACACCTGTAATCCCAGCACTTAAGAGGCTGAGGCAGAAGGATCGTTGCAAGTTCAAGACCAGCAGCCTTGGCTACAAAGTGACCTCAAGTCCAGCCTAAACTGCACTGTGAGACCCTGTTTCAAAAAAGAAAAAAAAAAATATATACATATATATATAATATATAAACTAATTTAAAAATAACAATGCACAATTTATTAGCTATTGTTACACTCCTATTATCTTCTTTTGAAAATTTGTTTTATTCTTTTTTCTCTTTAAAGTAAAAATTTAAGGGGCCAGGGAGATGGCTCAGTAGGATAAGTACTTGACTGGCAAATGCAAGGATCTGAGTTCAATACCCGGTTCCGCAAAAAAAAAAAAAAATAAAAAATAAAATAAAGTAAAAATTTAAAAAACCAACATGGAGATTTAGGACATCCTATCTCCCGGGTTCCTGATCTGGGTTCCTGACCACACAATTAAGAAGATGCTACTTAGATCCCAGCTTCACACAGGGGTGGGAAGAAATCAGTTTGCATGCACCCAAATCTTCAAGAGTGCTCCCCAAAGGACTAGATTCTGGCTTGCCTGCGTTGGAGCCATGATAGATCTATCTGCTACAGTCCAGCTACACAGGAGAGAATGAAGACAGAGGCACAGGATAGTGGACATGCTTGATCTTCCCTGTGCTCATCATAGAGAACAGACAAAAAATAACACCAGTTCACAGTTTTCCATAGGGTAGGCAAAGGGCTGCTACATGAATCCAGCACTCAAACTTCTCTGTGCAACTCAAGACCATACTCATAAGTGAAATAAATAATAACTGTCTCACTAGTCCTGGAGTGCTGTTGGATCTGGTGTAGTCTATCTACCTAGAGTAGAAAGAAGTGGCTGGCTGGACTAATGTGTGCTGTAACTCCTAGCTCAGCAGAACACTGCAAATGCCCGCTCCTCTAGGAGACAGAGACAGAGACAGAAAGACACAGAGACAGGGAGAGGGAAAAAACTGAGGATAGATACAGAACACAGAGACAGAAACAGACAAACACAGAGAGACACAGAGATGGAGACAGAGAAAGAGATACAGAGACAGAGACAGAGTAAGAGACAGGGGCCGGGGAGATGGCTCAGTGGAATAAGCACTTCCCTAGCAAGTGCAAGGGTCTGAGTTCAATCCCCGGTTCTGGAAGGAAAAAAAAAAAAAAAAAACAGAGAGAGAGAGTAGAGGTCCCCAGAATCTCAGAAAGAACTTAGTGAAGGTCTTTTCCTATATAATCCCAGTTCATGAAGTCTGAAAGTGCCTGCTTTTTCTAATGAGCAGTCACCAACACAGAAAGGAAAGGAAAACAAAAACCAGGAAGATATTCTAAACACAGGACTGAGATAAATGTGAATAACTAACCTTAAATAAATGAAGTCATGGATCGGCCAGATAGCTCAGCAGACTAAAGCACCTGCTTAGACAGAGCACAGCGCCCAGGGTTCGATAACCAGCATGCTCTGCTGGCCCTGCTCCTGGGGCGTGCTGAAATAGCGATTGAGACTAGGCCTTGTGGTGCATGCCTGTAATACCAGCACTTGGGAGGCTGAAAACAGGAGAATCACTGGGAGTCCGATCTGTGTAGTGAGACCCTGTAGACCCTGTCCTAAATACATAAAAATAAATAAATAAATAAATAAAAATTAATTAAGCCATGACTGGAGATAGCTCAGTGCTAGAGATAGCTCAGTGCTCTAAGTGACTGCCTGGGAAGCACAAGGTTCGAACTCTGGTACCACATGCCACGCCAAATCCAAGACCAGGTATGGGAGCAAATATCAGTAATCCCAGCAATGGGGAGTCTGAGACAGAAAGATCACTATGAGTCTGAGCTGAATAGTGGGACCTTGTACCAAATAAATCAATAAGTTAATTAATCAATTAATGCAAATGAAGTCATATAATTCATTTGATGAAGAATTAAAATTAGAGACTGGGAGTGCTGGTCAGCGCCTATAATCCCAGCACTTGGGAGACTGTAAACAGGAGAATCACTATGAGTCCAATCTAGTAGTGAGACCCTAAGCACCCTGTAGACCCTTCCCTAAAATACAGGGGGGAAAAAAAGAATTAAAATTAATAAAGATGAAAAAAATAAAAATAAATAAAATAAAAAAATTAATAAAGATGTCCACTGAAGTCAAGAGAATAATGCATGAATAAAATGATAATTTAAAGAAAATATGAAGAAGTACCACACAAAAATCACAAAAATGAAAAACATAATAACTAACTGAAAAATTTACTAGAAAGATTCAACAGCGGGAAGGAGACCATTAAAGGTGGAGAATGAAAAAAGAATTAAGACCTGCTAGGTACATATACTGACCCCCCATAAGAAATGTACTGGTCCAACGTCTGGCCAGATAGCTCAGTGGATTAAAGCTCTGCTTAGGCAGACACAGGCGCTGGGGGTTCATCCCCAGCCTGCATGCTGGTACCGCCCCTGGCGTGCACTGAGAAGGTAACTGAGACTGGGCATGGTGGGGTGTACCTGTAATCCCAGTGTTAGAGAGGCTTAAAAACAGGAAGGATCACTACAAATCCAATCTGTGTAGTGAGACCCTGCAGATGCTGTACTAAAATACAAAGGAAGGAAGGAAGGAAGGAAGGAAGGAAGGAAGGAAGGAAGGAAGGAAGGAAGGAAGGAAGGAATGTACTGATCACGCATGCAGCACCAGCCCTGCCCCCAGGCACGCTGAGCCAGTGATGGAGTCCAGGACATCTGTAATCCTGGCACTAGAGAGGCTGAAAACAGGAGGATCACTACAAGTCCGAGCTGCACTGTGAGACCCTGCGCGCGCGCACACACACACACACACACACACACACTAAAGCTCAAGTAAATGACTTGCTAATGTTCTTGTCCTCTTTCCCATAGTATAAAAAGATGATGGTTTATGGCTTGAGTGGGTTGTTTTTTTGCAGTACCGGAGATCAAACTCGGGACCTTGTTCTTGCCAGGCAGGCACCTATGCCGCTGAGCTATATCCTTGGTCCGATGGTTTACTTTTTACTAAATAATAAAACTTGGGGGCCTGCCCCTTAGCTCAGTTCTTGGGCCGGGGCAATGGCTCAGTGGAATATGTGCTTTCCTGGCAAGCGCAAGGGCCTGAGTTCAATCCCTGGTT
>NW_004524667.1:10680973-10681522 GCF_000260255.1 Octodon degus | reverse complement strand
TAATAATAATAATAATAATAAAACTCATCTTCCTTTGTCTCCTTCAGATCAGTCAGGGTGAGATATTTGATCCCTAGCTAAGCAGGATTAGCACCCTGCCTCCACCTGAAGCACTTATAAGAAGACAGACCTTTGGTCCTTATGCACAGGAGGGTGGAGTAGGATAGAAGAAGACCAGGTAGGAGGAAAGGAGACAGGAAAAATCGAAATTATACTTTTAAGAAGACTGACACTTCAGGATAGAATCACCACTACCCAGACCTGCTTCAGAAAGTACCAAGAACACTGGCAAAGTGTAATAAGTGTTTTTAAAGTGTAGGTATTTCGAGGGGATTCATAGCAATGTGTCTTTTGCTGTAATGAATTTTTGAAACTGAAACATTTTTTTATATTTTTATTAAACTGCATATGTTGTTTGATTGCAGAGCTTACATCTCACATTTTGTTTATAGTAATTATTGTTGGGTGGGGATATAGCTCAGCAGCACAAGCGCCTGCCTGGCAAGCACAGGGTTTCCAGTTTGATCCCCGGTACTACAGAAGGAAAAA
>NW_004524667.1:10679813-10680679 GCF_000260255.1 Octodon degus | reverse complement strand
TTTTTTGCGGAACTGGGGATTGAACTCACACACTTGCGCTTGCCAGGGAAGCACTTATTCCACTGAGCCATCTCCCCGGCCCCTTGATTCCTTTTCCTTTGGTATAATTTTCAGTTTTGTATAATTACCTTTAGACATATATTTTATACTTTTGAGAGTTAACTTTAAGTTATAGCCTCTTAAATGTAATTGTATGCAAAAGCTGTACACTTTAACCTACATACATACTTTATGTTATTGTTGTCATAATTTATTTGCTCACATTATGCATATTTTACCATATTTTTATAGTATTTTTAGTACTTTTGTATTTTAACTTCATTTTTGGTACTGTTGACTGAACCTACAACCCTGTGTATATTAGTCAAGTAAGTAGGTACCACTGAACTATACCCTCATTCTTTTTTTTTTAACATTTATTTATTATTTGTGTATGTGTATGTGTGTGGCCAGCTCAGCCCACCAGGGGGCGGGGCTGGCTGGCATGTGGTGCTGGGGCATCAAACCGTGGTCCCTGTGCTTTGCCAAGCTTGTTCCAAGTAGGTGCTTTAGACCACTGAGCCATCTCACCAGCCCTATACCCTCATTCTTTAAAAAAATTATTTCTGTTTTTTAAAAAACACATAAAGAGGGGCCGGGGAGATGGCTCAGTGGAATAAACGCTTGCCTGGCAAGCTCAAGGGCCTGAGTTAAAAAAAAAAAAAAAAAAAAAAAAAAAAAGACACATAAAGAGATTTATTAGGAAGAAGCTTAAAAGTACATACTCAAAGAAGGACATCTGTAATCCTGGCACTAGAGAGGCTGAAAACAGGAGGATCACTACAAGTCCGAGCTGCACTGTGAGACCCTGCGCGCGCGCACACACA
>NW_004524667.1:10678464-10679668 GCF_000260255.1 Octodon degus | reverse complement strand
AAAAAGACACATAAAGAGATTTATTAGGAAGAAGCTTAAAAGTACATACTCAAAGAAATAGAGTATGGGCCCTCGAGAGAGAGAAATGCATTACTTCCTTGAACTGAGACTATTTATGCTTCTCTTGAGATACAAATGGAAGCCTATGGATGTCACGAGCCTTTCAAAGCTCCAACTTGGATTGTGGATTGTAGGAAAAGGATGGCCCGCCCACTGAAAGACAATGACTCATTTTCCAAGTGCAAGGCATGAGCCCCACCAGTGTTTTCAGAGGATGGATAACTTAAGGCTTCCTTGAATTTTGTCAACCCGTTTGTTTACCTTAAATTCAGGATGTTGCTCTTTACTTTCTCAACTAAGCCAATTTATGCACTTAAAGTATCCTTAAAGAATTTTGGGGTTGATTGGCCTAAAATAAAAGAAAAAAGTATAAACCCAAGCATTACTAATGTGGATAACCATAGATAATGATGATTCTTATTATTTTTCATATCTTCGTGAGGCATGACCAAAAAATAAGACAAATGTTGCTGCCAAGTGCCAGTCAACAAAAAGACAGGCTTAGGACAACATTACAGTGTGTCCACACCCACCTTATTCCCTGCATCTGGCACTGTGAGACTTCTGGTTTGTTCTCAAAGTCAAAATGACCCATGACAGGTCATTTTCTTTAATCAATTGAAAGAAAGGACATCGAGACCACCATGACAGCACAACTAAAGACACAAAAGAGACTTCCAGAATTGCAAGAATAAGTGTGTTTGAAGTGAGGGAACTTCTTTTGAGGAGGACTAATATCAACATATATTTTACTGTAATAATTTTTTATTTAAATATTCATCTTATTTTTCAATCACATCTTATAAAGTAGCCAAATAGTGGTATGATGTCTACAAAAAAATCTCACTTTAGATTTTAAGTCTCAGAGAGGCTGAAAAGTAAAGAGATGAAAAAGACATTCTACATAAATAGTAGCCAACAGAAATCTGAGGTGGCCATACTGACATCAGACAAAATAACTTTTAAGTTGAAAACTATCAGAACAGATTAACTGATGTTTCATAATGCTTAAAAGGATCAATCTACCAAGAAGTCATAACAAATCAGAACAATTTAAATAAATATCAGAACATTTAAATTTTTAAAAAAAGGGGGTGGGGGCTGGTGAGATGGCTCAGTGGTCTAAGGCACCTACTTAGAACAA
>NW_004524667.1:10677223-10678364 GCF_000260255.1 Octodon degus | reverse complement strand
GACATTGCCAGTCAAGCGGAAGACCCAATACTATTATGGACTACTGGACTCTTTTAGAATATTTTGCTGAGTTAACACACCTATAATATTCAAATAAAGGAACTAATCAAAAAAAGGGGAGACAGATGAATGTCCATTTTGTATCTGTGTATTCAAAATGGTGAGGATAGATATACAGTTACATTCTCTTAATGAATAGAGGGATTTGTTCTAATAATGTTTGTATAGGATATCATCTCCGCATCTTGTACAGCAATTAACCACTAGGAAGAATGCATACAATGTGTTAATTATTGAAACTGTCGTACCAATTTGGTTAGAAACTGTCTCATTGCTATTTGTTTCTCAATAGATCTATGGAAAAAAAAAAATGAAGGGTTTGAGACTGGGTGTGGTGGCATGCCTGTAATCCCAGCGCTTGGGAGGCTGAAAACAAGAGGATCACTGCAAGTCGGATCTATGTAGGGAGACCCTATAGACCCTGTACTAAATACAACAACAACAACAATAATAATAGTAATAATGAAGGGCTGGTGAGATAACTCAGCAGACTAAATGCCTGCTTAGGTAAGAGCAAGGACCAGACACCACATGCCGAGCCAGCCCTGCCCCCAGGTACACTGAGCCTGCCACCAAGACCGGGAGTGGTGGCCCTCACCGGTAATTCCAGCTCTGGGAGGCTGAAAACAGGAAGATCACTAGTCTGAGCTACATAGTGAGACCCTGTGCCGAATATATTTAAAAAAGAATGAATCATAGCTGAGTATGGTGGCGCTTGCCTGTAATCCCAACACTTAGAGAAGCACGAGAATTGCTGTGAGTTCAAGTCCACCTTACTATACACAATCAGTTCAAAGGCAGCCTCAATTACAAAGTGAGACTCTATCTCAAAAAATCAGAAAAAAAAGAAAGATAGAAAGAAAAAGCCAGGAGTGGTGGTGCATGCGTAAGCCTCGTACTCTGGAGACTCAGAAAGGAGGATCCCTGGGAGTTCGAGGCCACCCTGATACATATAGTGAATTAAAGATGTTATGGTTTGTGTCTAGGTGTCCCCCCAAAGCCTCATGCAGTCTTGGGGCAGCTTCTGGAATTTGTGATTGATTACTGTGGGTGTGGTTGCTGCACCTGCCCTGGGGCAGGT
>NW_004524667.1:10670274-10676416 GCF_000260255.1 Octodon degus | reverse complement strand
TAAATAAATAAATAAAAGGAAGAGGGTTGTGCTCACTTTGGCAGCACATACACTAAAATTGGAATGATATAGAGAAGATTAGCATGGCCCCTGAGCAAGGATAACACACAATTTCATGAAGCGTTCCATATTTTTAAAAATAAATAAATAAAAGGAAGAGTGTTGGAGTTATACTAAGTGGTAGAACATATACTTAGCATGTGCAAGACCCTGGGTTAGATCTCCAGCACCAAGGAAACTAAAGAGAAAAGAAAAAGTTCATATATAAACAACCTAACTTTACACCTTAAGGATTAAGAAAAACAAAATAGGGGCCAGGGAGATAGCTCAGTAGAATAAACACTTGCACATATGAGAACTTGTACTGTAGTGTCATGTAGCTCAGTGGTGTCCCAAATTTTCTGATCAAGGAGATTATGGGGCCACAGAGGAAATGCATCATAATCGGGAGCCAGTCAAACATATGCCTTCTTCTTTCCACCAGGCCTGATTAGGATATTGACCTTGGCAACATCAATGTCATAAGCTTCTTCACAGCTTGTTTGATTTGGTGCTTATTGGCTTTGACATGCAAATGAACACGAGTGTGTTGCCCTCAATCTCTTTCATGGCTGACTCTGTGGTCAGGGGGAGCTTGATGAAGGCCTAGTGGTCAAGCTTGTTTCTCCTGCAGGTGCTCTTCTGAGAGCATTTGGGCTGCCTCTAGAGCCACAGTGTCTTGGGACAGCAGAAGGTGGACGTTTGTATCTTCTTGTTTTTGTGGCTGTGGATGCCTTTCAGCTCGGCCTTCCAGACCTTCAAAACTTTTGCTTTGGCTTCAGCTTTGGGAGGTGCAGAGGCTTCCTTCTTCACTTTCAGTGCCATCTTAGTAAAAAGGCTCTATTTAGTTTTTTTTAATTTTTTATTATTTTTCTACTATGAATTTTAAAATGTTGGTTACCAAAAATGCAATTTGAGCTCTGCACATGTCTGCCGTACTTCAGGCTTTTCCGTACATAGAACAGCACAGGGCCCCCAACAGAAGCCAAACAGATGCACCTGCTCAATCCTGAACTTTCAGCTGCCAGAACTGTGAGCTAAATAAACCTTCATTCTTTACAAATTACCCAGGCCCATGCGAGGCTGGAAAACTCTCAACGGAATTCTGCAAGTGCAGTGATCAAATCTTCCAAGGAAACAAACCGCAGTGCCTCTTCCCCTCCACCCTCCCGGCTCACTGTGTCAGTGACTCGTCTGTTACCACCAGCCAGCCTCCAAAGCTGCAGGTTGGAGTAGGCAGACAGTCACTGGAAAGTGATCTGTGCTGGAAAGGACTCTATGTATTTTTGATTCAGCCATAAATACCAGAGACTGCAGACTGTATCGATACATGAGGGTTTTTGGTCAGAAAGATCCTGGTTTCCTTTAGTTTTCAAACATGATCTGAATTCTCTCCAGTTTTATCTGCAGAATTTCAGTACAACAATGTTATTGTTCTGTGCCAAATTTTTCCATGGAAACAGAACCAACAGGAAAAAGAATATAGAGATATGAACATACATAGATAGATAGAAATAAAAATGTAGAGATATAAGTATACTTATTATAAGGAAATGGCTCACACAACTATAGCTGGCAAGTCCAGAATCTACAGAGCTGATGTCCTGGTTTGAGTCCAAAGGCCGGCAGGCTGAAAGAGCCCATGCTCTAGCTTGAAGGCTGGCAGACAGAAGTCTTTTACTTGCAAGAAAGCCAACTTGCTCTACTCAGGCCCTCACCACGCTGGATAAGGCCCACCCATGTTGGGAAGGCAAATCTTTCTTCTTTTTTTTTTTGGCCGAACCAGGGATTGAACTCAGGCCCTTGCGCTTGCCAGGGAGGCATTTATTCCACTGAGCCATCTCCCTGACCCCCAAATCTGCTTTCTTTCTACCAGTTTAAATATTGATCTCCCTCAACCTCCCCCCCAAAAAATAGAAGAGTGTTTGATCAAGCATCTGCATACCCAGTCAAATTGATAACATAAAATTAACCATTGCATGTTATTGACAGTGCCAAGTGATGGGTACTGCTTTGATACCTTTTCTTCACACAAATTTAGTCTGACTCACATTCAACTTTAAAGTCCATCTTGTTAGGAATTAAGTACATGATAATAGGAAGCAATGAGAAAAAGCAGATGAGAAGGTGATGTGACAGGTATTTTCTGATTTATTATGATATGAGCCCAAAGCACTAGAAACCAATATCCTATCCTACTAATCATTATCCTATTAATTTTTTTAAACATTTATTTAGTGTGTGTGTGTGTGTGTGTGTGTGGCCAGCTCAGCCCACCAGGGGGCGGGGCTGGCTGGCATGTGGTGCTAGGGGATTGAACCACGGTCCCTGTGCTTTGCCAAGCTTGTTCCAAGTAGGTGCTTTAGACCACTGAGCCATCTCGCCAGCCCCTTTCCTATTAATTTTGAAACTGTCTCATTGCTATTTGTTTCTCAATAAAATTTAAAAAAATAATAAAATTAAAACATAAAATAAAATTACCCAGGCCCAGGTGTTCTGTTATGGCAAGAAACAAAATTACTGCTTTATAGATGGTTTGTTTGAAAAAGTTCTGTAAATGGATAATGGTGGTAGTTGTACAACATTGTAAGAGTCCTTAATGCCATTGAAAGCACACTTTAAAATGGTTAAAAGGGTAATTTTTATGTTGTGCTTATTAGGATGGTAATAGATGCAACAATAACCCAAAAGAAGCAGGGAGTAGGAATGAAAAACAGTAGGAAAAGAATCACAGGAATCAGACAGGTAGGTGGGGACCAGCTTGAGGAGTCTTGGGGGCTTTCATATGGAGTTGAAATTGCAGTGAAAAGCCACTGGATAAGTGAAACAGTCATTATATCTAACTTTTCTATACTTTGAAAAGATATCTATGGAACAGATTGTATGCAGGCAAAAATGGAAGGAAACAGAGGACAATTTGAGAAATTTTCACAGGTCAGAGGAGAGATGAAGGTAGCAAGGGTAGCAACAAAGGAAAACAAGAAATAGAGCTGAGGATGTATTTCAGGGGTAAAGCACTTGCCTAGCATGTGAGGGGCCCTGGATTCAATTCCTATTATCACAAAAAAGTGGATATCAAATATATTATAGAGAGGGGCCAGGAAGATAGCTCCGTAGAATAAGCACTTGCATGGCAACCACAAGGGCCTGAGTTCAATCCCTGGTTCCAAAACAATAAATTAATTAATTAAATTAATATATATACATATATATGTATTTTAAAAAGCCAGAAATTAACTGATATAGTAAGTGGGATGTGGCAGGTGAAGGGAAAAGATAATTAAGGATATCCCTGGCTTGGGGCCCAAGGAATTAAATGAATGATGAAATGGGAAGGGTTTAGAAAGAGTTTTAGAAAGGCATGATTTCTAATCCAGGTGGCTGTTAAACTTCTCAGTGGCCACAGTGGATTTGTGAGACACATGAATGAATTGTGGGGGTGTGTAGTTATCCCTCCTAGGAGGACAAGTAAGACAAAATTACACTTTCCGTGAGTGTGGGCTGTACTTTATATAACCTTTGCTTTCTCAGTTCTCCTTAGCAAAATGACTAAATCTGAAGTGTGTTCAATAAAGAGCCATTAAACTGCACTCAACTCAGGCAACTGGGCTGGGATCTATAGAGCAGACTGGATTTTGGGTCAACCTCAAAGGATCTGCAAGAAATAGAAGGATGGATATGGATATTTCAAGTCAAGAATAACAGACACACAACCATGAAGGCAGGTAAAGATAAGCAGACACACAACTAGAAGGCTGACGTGCATGGAGTGGAGGATCTACCAGATGCCAGAACACATACACACACAGCAAGGAAGATTATATGTTGAAACACCTAATCCTACCCCATTCATATGTTAAAATTCTAGCCTCTGTTACTTCATAATGTAGCTGCACCTTGGGACAGACTCTTGAGAGGGATGACTGAGTTAACATGAGGATATATAGTGGGCCCAATCCAGACAGAGGCCTACCTCCTCTGCCTCTCCCTCTTCTCCCTTTCCCCTCTGCTCCCCCTTCCTCCTCTCCCGTTCCCTCTCCCTCTCCCTCTCTCTCACTCTCTTTGACAAGGTCTCAGTAAACTGTCCAGAATAGCCTTATAACCTTCAACATATGATCCTCCTGCTTCAGCTTCCAGAAAATCAGGGACTACAAGCATGTGGCATCAGGCCTGGTGTGTTGTTGTTGTTGTTGTTGTGTGTGTGTGTGTGTGTGTGTGTGTGTTTATGTATTTGGTACAGGGTCTCACTCTGCAGCTCAGACTTGTAATAATCTGTACATAGAACAGTACAAGGCATCCAACAGAAGCCAAATAGATGTACCTGCTCAGTCTTGAACTTTTGTTCAAGAAGTGACCCTCCTGTTTTCAGCCTCCCCAGCACTGAGATTACAAGTGTGTGCCTCCATGCCCAATCTGGGACACTGGCTCTGCACACCTGGGGGTGGGGCCACCATGGCATGTGGGACCAGGGATAGAACCCTGGGTCCTGTGCTTGCCAAATCAGGTGCTAAGCCCACTGAGCTATCTTGATGGTCGAGGCCTCATGTCTTTAGAAGAGAAAGAGACACCAAAGGTGTCCAAACACATAAGAAAGGCCACATGAGAACACAGTGAACGTAGCCATATACAAGATAGAAAGTGTATTAAAAAATAGAAATTGGTTTCTCACAGGTCTGGGTTGGTTTCTCTAGGTCTAGAGAGCCTAGGATCAAAGAGCTGGCATTTGGTAAGGACCTTCTTAAAGCAGCATCTCAGGATGGAAGAACATGAGAAGGGGAGAGAGAATGCTCTTGATTCCTACTTCTTAATATTCTTACAATAGTAATTAAATTTCAACCTGAGTTTGTATCTCAGTTGCTTTTTACTCATTGCTGGGACAAAATATCCAACACTCAAAATGAAGGAAGCAAAGGTTTATGTAGCTCGCAGCTTGTGGAGGTTTCAATCTATACTCAGCTGACTCCAAGGCAGAGTGGTACATGGCAGAAAGCAGCAGTTCATGGCAGCAGAAAGCAGCAAAGAGCAAAGGGCAGCAGCTGCTGCTTCTAGCAAACCTCTCTCCTGCTTATATTGTAAACAAACTACTCTTGGGATTAGGGGTGTAGAACTCACATAGTTTCCATGCCCTCCTCCTGCACAGGATGAGGATGGCACAGGATGAGGATGTTTACAAACTAAGAATCCTGGCTCCTTGCTGAGTCACTTAAACTTCTAAACTTCTCATGTTGACACAGTGTTTCAACCACTACAGCCCACCCCTTGTCAACCAAACATTTCCTTAAACCAGTTTCCAGGCATATAGACATGCTTATTAACATTTTACAATTTGAACATTGTATTACATTACAGCCATGACATTTGGCTGCTGGGCCCTCTCTCCTCAAAGACTCATGAGCATCCCTTTGAGTAAAAGGCATTTTAGTCCAGTTCTAAGAGTTGCCAAAGTCTTATTAACACTTTCAGCAATGCTGAAAATTCCAAGCCCCAAAATATAGGTAGAAATCTTAAAGATCTAGGAGTAGAGAGTTCATGAACAAAAACCAAATTGCAGGGGAAATACTTCAAAGAATCAACAACTTGGATCTCATCTTTTTGGAAAGTTTCTGCACTTCAAAGCAAATCTTCAATGGAGTAAAAAGAAAACACACAAACTGAGAAAAAACTATGACTGTCCCTCTGACAGACATTCTATCCAGAATATATAAAGAATTTTGGGGACCGGGGAGATGGCTCAGTGGAATAAGCACTTCCCTGGCAAGAGCAAGGGCCTGAGTTCAATCCCCGGTTCCACAAAAAAAAAAAAAAATCAGGCCCCCAAAATCCGAAGACCTAATCTAAAAATGGGCATTTGAAATGAATGTACTTCCCAAAGGAAGAAATACAAATGGCAAATAAATATATAAAAAAGTTCAACATCATTGGACATTCTAGAAATGCAAATTAAAACAATAGTGGGATTCCATCTCACCCAAGAAAGAACGGCTATCATCAAGAGGCAAACCAATAACAAACACTGGAGGGGCTGTGTAGAAAAAGGTACCCTTTTCCACTGTTGGTGGGAGTGCAGACTGGTGCAATCACTGTGGAAATCAGTGTGGAGATT
>NW_004524667.1:10665115-10670099 GCF_000260255.1 Octodon degus | reverse complement strand
TTTTTTGGCGGAACCGGGGATTGAACTCAGACCCTTGCACTTGCTAGGGAAGTGCTTATTCTACTGAGACATCTCCCGGGCCCCCATAGCTAAATCTTGAAAGCAACCCAAATGCCCATCTATTGAGGAATGGATAAAGAAGATGTGACATTTTTACACAATGGCGCATTATTCAGCTATAAAAAAGGATAAATACGAGGCTTTTATCAGTAAATGGATGCAACTAGAGACCATACTTTTTTTTTTTTTAATGATCCAAGAGACACTTTTTTTATTTTTGCAGAAATGGATTGAACTCAGGTCCTTGCACTTTCCAGGGAAGCGTTTATTATACTGAGCCATCTTCTAAGCTGGAGACCATACTTTTAAGTGAAACAAATCAAAACCGCATACGCAAGCATATTATCTCCTTAGTGTGATGTGGGAACCTGAAACAGAAAATAAAATCTGAAGAAGATACTGGGAAAAGGAAATGAACCTGTTCAAAAGGAAGGAATTACTGAGTTGAGAAGGTCAGGAGAGGGGTTGGGGGAAAGAGATATATCTATGTATATAAGCAAGATGGCTTGGAGAACTGTACTGTGCTTTTCTGCTGGTCTATGGAAAGGAGAAGTTCATTAATTTGTTTGTCTTTTTTCAAGTGTTTTTTCCTTTTTCTCTCTTCTTATTTTCTTATATTTTTCTTCCAAATTTGCAGGCATATATCTGGTAATATGAACAACTAATTTGAAGACAACACTATGCAATTAAACAAATACTGTGAAATTCGTATCATTTTGTTTAGTGAAATTCTGCATCATTTATAACTTTTCTGTCTTAATACTACTCTGTAGTCTTTTAAAAAAAATTTAAAAATTTTACATAGTCAACACATAATCCAAGAAAAATAAATAAAATTTAAAATGTGTTGAACAGACTTCTTTAGTGCAGATTGAAATTCTCAAAATTTACATTTGTAAATCTCCCCCAAATGATTAGGTCATGGACCCTCTTTTTCCCAAAAGAATCTCAGAGGGCTAGTATTGTGGGAAGCACCAGTACCACCCCAACACAGGGAAGGAGGAGAAAATGGCAGCACCGTGGTGAGCAGCACAGCGGAAAGCACCAGGCTTAAAGGACAGTTGTGCCTTCAGACCCCTGACATTTGCTAATAAGGTGTGTGTGGTGGGAGTGGGGGTGATAAAACCTATCAGGGTATAGTTACCCTATACAATGAGCATTAGGGTATAGATGAATTAAAAAACAATAATCTTACTGTTTCTGTGTGACCCTGGGCTAAAAACCTTACCCCACAGCAATACTTGCATACAAATAGCCTCTAAACTCACTTTCAGGCCAGGGAGATGGCTCAGTGGAATAAGCAGTTTCCTGGCAAGCGCAAGGACCTGAATTCAATCCCCGGTTCCGCCAAAGAAATAAAAAATAAATAAAACAAACTCACTTTCACAGGCCAGGGATGTAGCTCAGAGGAACTGTGCCCCACAGGGCCTGAGTCGGAGTCCCAGTTCAAATAAATAAATAACTTTCATTTTGCAGCTACAGTTGCTGAAGCACAGAGATCTGAAGTCTTGCTTATGCTCAGACACCTAATAACTGACAGATCAACGAGGGACAGGATTTGAAGGGAAATCACAGTCTGAAGCGAAGTAAAACAAAACAAACCTTCAGGAAGCAGCAAGGGCTGTGCTACCTTCACAGGAAGAACCAGCTAGTCTGTGGGCTAAGGCAGAAGCAAACAGTTCTATTGGGACTAGGAAGAAGCTGGAACCAGGCTCCGGGTAGACAGTGGGCCACAGAGAATAACAAAAGTACTTGGCAGCCAGGTAGAGCGCAGTTGAGAGGACTGTGAGCTCTGTAAGGTTTCAAGAAAATCCACCCAGGGAAGGGAATGTGGCTTTTCCTACTGGGCAACAGCAGCAGCCACAGTAGAGGAAACATACACGCAACACGCCAGCATTTCCTGGGTCTGGACAGCAGCCTAAGATGTTTGTGACACCCAATCCTCAAGCTTTTCCTCCCCGTCGTGGCTGTTTTACTCACCACAGTAGGTGTACGAAATACTTGCGTCCGAGGAGTTGCAGATCCAGTGGTGATCCTTAGGCTCAGTAAATATGGGAGAAAACAGAGTAGAAAAGAGCATAAGCGGTAGCATGCTTCAATGTCTCTAAAACTTTAAAAATGTAAGAAGGAGCAGTAAATAATCATAAGACACTTCCCTTTCAAGAAGTAGGAAAGATTTAACTTAGTCACTGCTCACGTGATTCCTGAATGCCCATTCAGTGTTTATTTCTTTTTTATATGTGACTCTGCGTGTTCTGTAGTTAAGCACTTCCTGGAAGGATGGAGGAATGATTTAGAGCAAAGTGTTCCTGAACACTTTGTGAAAGTGAAAGTAGCCAGAGATTTTAAAACAAAATACTTTCCAGTTAATGGTGAAAAAAAAAAAAAAAAAAGCAAGCCACTACTCTCCTGTTTTTTTAATTTCATTTTATTTTTTAAATATTTTATGTATTTGGTACAGGGTGTTGCTACGCAGCTCGGACTCCTAGTGATCTTCCAGTCTCAGCCTCCCCAGGGCTGGGATGACAATCATGCAGCAGTACTAGAGACCAGTCCCAGGTCCTTGAGCTTGCAGGCACTTAGGCAGCTGAGCTATATTCCCAGCCCTCTCCTGATTTTTTTTTTCTCCTGATTTTTTAAATGAAAAAATACAATCTCATAATCAAATAAGAGAATAGCAAGAGTTATTCTTTTTTTTTTCTTTCAGAACTGGGGATTGAACTCAGGACCTTGTACTTGCCAAGCAAGTGCTTATTCTACTGAGCTGTCTCCCCAGCCCCAAGTTATTACACTGTCATTAACTTCAAAGTACTTACCCAGAATACAAAACATAAACCAAAACGATTCACAGAAAAGAAACAAACGATAATTAATTTTTTTCTTTTCCATGAACTAAGATAAACTAGCAGCATAAATGAAACCTATTACCATAAATATTGAAATATTTTTAAAACGCCAGAGCTTGTAATTTGGGGAAGTATTTAAACTTTTCTATTTATCTCTCTTCCATTTTGTTCTTTATTTGTTTCTCAAATAAGAAAAGCCATGGTATATCTGAACTTGTGCGTCTGACTTATTTCACTTAACATTATGTTTGCAAGTTGCATCCGTTTACCCATGAATGCCTCTGGAGCATCTTTGTTGTGAATAATGACCTCGTTTTCCTTGTCCACTCATCTGCTGATAGGCATATGTGCCATTGCCAAGAATTATGTATTAAGAATTGCGCTGCTATAAACATGGGTGTGCAGGGTATCTCTGTAATATGATGAGTTTAACTCTTTGGGGCATACCTAGACGAGGCGTAGCTGGCTCAAATGGAATTTCTATTTTTAGTTTTTCAGGCTCTCCACACTGATTTCCATTGTGGTTATACTAGTTTCCATTCCCATTAACAGTATAATAGCGTTCCTCTTTCCTCACATTTTCACCAGGATTTGTTATTACTGGTCCTAGATTCTTATAACCATTTTTCCTAGAGTAAGATTGTATGTTGGTGTTTTAGTTTGGTTTTGTAATGACCAGCGATAAGCTTTTTTTTTTTTTTTCATCTTTGTATCTCTTCTTTTGAGAAATGTCTATTCATTTCAGTTGTCTATTTTTTTTTTTCCTATATTTTAGGGAAGGGCCTACAGGGAGTTCAGGGTCTCACTACTAGATTGGATTTATAGTGATTCTCCTGTTTACAGCCTCCCAAGTGCTGAGATTACAAATGCCTGCCACCAAGCCCAGTCTCAATTGCAATCTCAGCGCATCCGGGAGGCGGGGCTGGCCTGGCAGGCCTGGGGATGGAATCCCTGGCCCTGTGCCTGCTTGTAGGCACTTTAATCAGCTGAGCTATTTGGCCAGTCACCCCCCCCTTTTTTTTTTTTTTTTTTTTTTTCTTTCTTTCTTTCTTTCTTTCTTTCTTTCTTTCTTTCTTTCTTTCTTTCTTTCTTTCTAAGTTGTCTATTTTTTGATAGAGTCTTATTTTAAGGATCTTACTTTTTTGAGTCCTTTATATATTCTTGATATTTGTCCTCTCTCTGAGGAATAGCAGGAAAAAATTGTTTCCCCATTCTGTACACTGGGGCCGGGGAGATGGCTCAGTGGAATAAGCACTTCCCTGGCAAGCGCAAGGACCTGAGTTCAATCCCCGGTTCCACCCCAAAAAAAGAAGAAGAAAAACAAAAAAACAAACCATTCTGTACACTATCTCTTCACTGTTTTCTTTGTTGCGTAAAAGCTTTTTAATTTGATGTGATCCCATTTGTTGATTGTTGTTTAACAGTTTCGGAAGTATAGGTATTTTGATTACGTTAGTTCTGCCTGACCAGGAACAGGGGATATTTTTCCATTTTCTGATGCTACCGATGATTTTCTTTTTCAGTCTCATGTAATTTCCATTGTGCTATTTCACTTTCTTAGTCAGGTTTCCTAATTATCTAAGTTTGTTTGTTTTTTTTAAATGCCACTGTGAATGGTATTATTTTCCTAATTGTTTTTTCAGTGAGTTCATTGCTAGTGTATAAGAATGCTATTGGCTTTTTCGTGTGTGTTTTTGTCCTGTTACATTGCTGAATTTGGTCATCAGTTCTAGGAGTCTTTTGATACAGGATTTTTTTGGGGGGGATCTTGTAAGTAAAGGATCATATTACCTGCAAATTATGATTTTTTTATTCACCCTATTCTACACAGATCCTTTTTTTTTATTTCTATGTCTTTATTTTTTGTTATTATTTCTTATGCCACTGAGGTTCTGTTCAGAAAGTCCTTGATTACACTATGTCTTCAATAGTTATACTGATTTTATCTTCCAGTAGATTGTTTCTGTTTTAACATTTAGATATTTGGGGACTGGTGAGATGGCTCAGTGGTCTAAAGCACCTACTTAGAACAAGCTTAGCAAAGCACAGGGACCGCGGTTCAATCCCCCAGCACCACA
>NW_004524667.1:10662670-10663625 GCF_000260255.1 Octodon degus | reverse complement strand
AGCCAGCCCTGCCCCCTGGTGGGCTGAGCTGGCCACACACACACACACACACACACACACACACAAATAAATAAATAAAATTTAAGAAAAAAATTTAGATATTTGCTCCATTTTGATTTTAGTTTAATACATGGTAAGATACAATATATGGATCTAGACTCCATTTTCTTCATGTTGATATTCAATTTTCCTACCACCATTTATTAAAGAGGCTATCTTTCCTTCAGTGTATAGCTTTGATTCCCTTATCAAAGAATAAATAGCTGTATTGCCTGGGATTGCTTCTGCTTCTGATATTCCATTCCATTGATCCACATGGCTTTCTTGGTGCCAGTATCATGCTATTTTAATCACCATAGTTTTATAATAAGTTCGAATCTGTGGTTGTGATGCTACCTGCTTTCTTTTTGTCACCCTGAATTCCTTTTGCTATTCTGAGTCTCTTCTGACTTCATATAAATTTGGGGATTGTTTTCTTTAGCTTTGCTAGAAATGATATTGGTATTTGGATATGTCACTTTTTGAAGTGTAGGCATTTTGATTACACTGGTTCTGCCTAACCAGGAACAGGGGATATGTTTCTATTTTCTGATGTTCCTATTATATTCCTTTCTGTGTCTCTTGGAATTTTAATTGTAGAGATCTTTTACTTACTTAGTTAGGTTACCTAAGTATTCAATTTTTTATGCCACTGTGAATGGTATTAGTTTTTCAGTGAGTTCACTTCTAGTGTACAAGACTGTTACTGTTTTTTATGTTTTGTTTTTTTTTTTTTTGTTTTGTTTTGTTTTGTTTTTGTTTTTGTGGAACCGTGGATTGAACTCAGGCCCTTGTGCTTGCCGGGGAAGCACTTATTCCACTGAGCCATCTCCCCGGCCCCCTTTATGTATTTATTTACATCCTTTACACAGCTAAATTTGGTGATCAATTCTAGAAGTCTTTTTTTTTTTTTTTT
>NW_004524667.1:10658807-10662570 GCF_000260255.1 Octodon degus | reverse complement strand
ATCATATCCTTTTTTTTTTTTTTTTTTGTGGAACCAGGGATTGAACGCAGGACCTTGTGCTTGCCAGGCAAACACTTATTCTATTGTGCCATCTCCCCAGCCCCTCTAGGAGTCTTTTGATGGGAGTTTTTCAGATCTTGTAAGTAAGGAATCATGTTATCTGCAAATAATGATATTTTGACTTCATCTTTTCCTAATCATATCCCTTTTTTTTTTTTTTTTTTAATGTATTTAACTCAGGGTCTCATTAGTATGGTCGGATTCATAGTGATCCTCCTGTTCCTTTTATTTCTGTCTTGTTTGATTGTTCTGGCTAATGTTTTGAGGACTATGTTGAACAAGACTGGTGATATTATGTGTCCCCTCTCCTAAGTACTTAAGTCTCAGTCATACGCACTCTCCTCCATCTACACAGCTATTCTCTGCTGCAAGCGCTTATGCAACAGTTTCTCATAGCTCAAAGAACTGGACGTACAGGTCTGAACTAAACAAAGTGAAGCAAACTATTTCAGCTCGTTCAGCCTTAGGATAGAAGGAGCAAGAAGACAGCCTACACAGGGACACCAGCCTGTAATGTTGAGTTCTGGGCAGGGTTGCCCTGCTGTTAAAAAATGCACTTTTACTTCTGTGTTTCCAAGTTTCATTTGATGCCTGGGATTAAACCCAGATCTTTGTGCATGTTAGGAAGTGTTCTACTACAAACTCTATTTGTAGTCCTAGAGGGAATATTTTGAATCCCAATAACATTATTTCAGTGTGGCATGCATTTAGCTTCAAACATGTTACTCTTAGAGAAATAGCTATTCTTTTAGATGCTCTGCTATCCTAAATCTTTAAAAATCTGCACAAATAAAAGGAAAATATGGCAGACTACATAGCTCAGAGGACTGAAGTGCCTGCATAGGCAAGTGCAGGGACTAGGGTTCAATCCCCAGCACCACATGCTGTGCCAGACCCACCCCCAGTGATTGAGACTGGGTGTGGTGGTGCGCACCTATAATCCCAGCGCTTAGGAGGCTGAAAACAGGAGGATCACTGAGTTTGATCTGTGTAGTGAGACCCTGTACTAAATACATAAATTTTAAAAAAGAAAATAATGTTATCTTGATAAAAGGATTTACTGTAGAATTGTGCTATTTTCCCATTTTTAAAAAGGCAAAAATCCACAAGAGGGAGATGGGAAGTTATTCAAGGGATATAATTTCAGGCTTAGTAAATTGAAAATGTTCTAGAGAGGTCTGTTGCCCAGCAATGTAATTCACACTAGTGAACTATATGTTTAAAACTTGTTAAGATGATAAACTTTGTTATGTGTTTATCACACTTTTAAAATAAAAGGTTTAGGGGGCCGAGGAAATAGCTCAGTAAAATAAGCGCTTCCCTGGCAAGCGCAAGGGTCTGAGTTCAAAAAAAATAAAATAAAATGTTTAAAGTCAAACTGGCAGGGCATGGTGGCACACGCCTGCAATCCCAGCAGTCAGGCGGCTGAGGCGGAGGAGTGTTGTAGCCTAGGCTACAAAGTGAGCTCAAGGCCAGACTGAACTGCATAACCCCTGTTGTCAAAAGTAAAAAAAAAAAAGTCATGCTGGCATGCTATAGGACTGCAACCCCAGCACTCTGGGAAGCCGAGGCAAAATAATTACAAACTTCAGGCCTCCCAAGGCTATGTAAGACAAATCTTGTCTCAATATCCCAAAAAGGAGAAGCAAAAACCCATGAATGCCTCATAAAGATCGCAAAATAATCATTTTCTACTAAAAGAAACCATAATTCCTTGGAAAAATGATTGATTCCAGGTTTGAGATAGAAATGTACAAAATTAGCCAGAAACACTTTATCATATTAGATAACCAATTTGAAAAGGATTCCTTTCACAGAAGAAGAATGTTACTGGTTTCATATTGCATCTGTAATGAGTTACCACAAATTTAAGGGGCTAAAACGTTACAAATATAGCTTAAAGTTCTAGAGGTCAGAAGTCCAAAATCAGTTTCTCCATACCAAAGCCAAAATATTTATATTAAGAGCCTGCTGCACACAGAAGACAATACTATGCACCAGTTTTGGGGGTTTTTTGTTTTTTTTTTTTAAAGGTGTGAAAGGTATCAGCACTTTGGAGACGTCTTTATTTTTTTTTTAAACATTTATTCATTTATTGTGTGTGGGGGGCAGCTCAGCCTACCAGGGGGCGGGGCTGGCTGGCATGTGGTGCTGGGGGATCCAACCACAGTCCCTGTGCTTTCCCAAACTTGTTCCAAGTAGGTGCTTTAGACCACTGAGCCATCTTGCCAGCCCCTATGCACCAGTTTTTACAAAAAAAAAAAGGCTTTATTGTAGGTCCCACAAAAACAGGAGTCATGCTATTTGCCTCGTTTACCAGGCTGGACGGAAGGAATTTAAGAGGTTGAGGCAAAGTAGAAGTAGCAACTGGTTGTAACCAGAGGTCCTGGTGAAGTTGTTTCCTGACCCCCACCTGCCATACAAGGTCCACAGAACTGTAATACATAGTAATTAGTAGTTTCTGTCCCAGTCTGTTATTTTTGTCTTCCTGCATTAGTTGACAATACCCCTGGCTTCTAGTCTGGGTCCAAGAGGAGCTGTTTCCCTTCTTCAGTTTCTGCTCACTGGAGACCTGTCTCCCCAGGATCTCAAAGGGATTTTAGTTCAGGTCCTAAGATTCTGTGTCCTGGAAAGCAGCTCTGCAGCTTTTGGAGCAAAGAAAGTGAGTGTTGCAGTGTCTGTAGAGCTGGTTCCTCTCGGACTCAAGGAGAAAAGCCTTTTCTTTGCTTTTTCCGCTTTCTCCATCTTCTGAGTGCACTGCTCAGTTCTCTGCTTTTATCACCTACCACCTTCTCTGGCCCTGTGCCTGCCTCTTATAAGGCCTCCTGTTACACAGATGGTCCCAGCTGGATAACCCAGATACGACTCAAAACCCTTAATTTCATTACATCTATACAATTCCTCTTCACCATAAAGCATTTGGTTTCTGGTGATAAGATCATGAACATCTTATGGTGCTCTTAGTATACCTACATGACTATCAATAAAGTGTCTGCAGTAAGTCGAAATACATCAAATATTTAAGCCCACAAATAGTATATATTTTTACATCTAATTATCAAGATATGCTAGGAATCTATTTATTTATAATGTATTTTAATAGAGGGTCTCACTACACAAATCAGACTCATAGTGATCCTCCCGTTTTCAGCCTCCCAAGCACTGGGATTACAGGCGCGAGCCACCAAGCCCAGTCTCAATCACCATCTCAGCGCATGCCGGCCCACACAGCACACTGGGTATCAAGACCTAGTCCTTGTGTCTGCCTAAGCAGGCACTTTAGTCCGCTGAGCTATCTGGCCAGTCCTATTTTTCAATAATTTGAAACACATACTTTTTATCCTGAGACAAATTCTCACTAATTTGCTAATTGCCTAAGATGGGGTTAAATTTGAGATCCTTTGCCTCAGCCAAGGGTCCTCGGATTACAGGATTACCACGTCCACTGTTTCAGTTTTTCTGTACAAATAGAACTGAATTACAAAGGGGCAACTTTTTCTTGTCTTCTTGTACACTTATCTCTACTTTTAGGAATATTTCCACTAACAAATAAAAAATAGGGCCCACAAGATAGCTCAGCGGACTAAGCGCCTGCTTAGGCAAGCACAAGGATCAGGGCTCCACCCCTAGTTCCACATACAGCACTGGTCCTGCCCCCCAGGGTGCACTGAGCCAGCAAACGAGTCTAGGCATGGTGGTGCAT
>NW_004524667.1:10654922-10658707 GCF_000260255.1 Octodon degus | reverse complement strand
AAAAAAAAAAAAAAAAAAAGACTAAATAAAACAATGATCTTACATTTAACAAATTAGTGGATTTGGGCCTTGAGAATCAATGATTGCTAATACTACATGAAATGAAAAAATATTGGCAGCAGCCTACATGGCCATCAACAGATGAGGAAAATGTAGCACATACACATAATGCAGTATTTACTATTCAGCCATAAAGAATAAATTTTTTGTCTTCTGTAAGAAAATGGATGCACCTTGAGACCATAATGCTAAAAGAAACAAATCAAAGGTTAAATAATGGGCTGGCCAGATAGCTCAGCAGATTAAAGCGTCTGCTTAGGCAGACACAGGGGCCAAGGATTCGATCCCTGGGCCTGCCATGCTGACCCCGCCCCTGGGGTGTGCTGAGATAGCAATTGAGACTGGGCGTGATGGCACAGGCCTGTAATCCCAGCACTTGGGAGGCTGAAAACAGGAGGATCACTACAAGTCCAATCTATATAGTGAGACCCTATAGACCCTGTACTCAAATACAAAAAAAAAAGTTAAATGTTGGATTCTCTTATATGAGAAATCCAAAGTAGAAATAAAGAGCAAAAAAGATGATAGGAAATAGGGAGATACACCTTTTGTATATATGGACAGAGATCTAGGGATAGAGGATATGTATTTGTACCCCATAAGGAATTGATTCAATATATACTAACATATTAGTATATATTGAATTAGTGTATAGTCTATATTGAATAAATATAGACTAATTTTATTAGTCTATATACAAATATATACTAATGAAAAAGGAAAGACAGACTGGGGAGATGGCTCAGAAGAATAAGCACTTCCCTGGCAAGTACAAGGGTCTGAGTTCAATTCCCGGTTCCGCCAAAACAAAAATTAAATTAAATTAAATTAAATTTAAAAAGAAAAGACATCAATTATGTAGCTGATCTTCAGAGAAAAACACTGAGGTAGCCAGCCTCCAAGATGGCTCTCCAAGAGCCTTTCTTCCTGGTGTGTACGGTCCTGTGAATCACCTCTCACACTGAACAAGGCTGTGTGCCCAGTTAAGTACTGTGCAATGGGAGTGCACAATTTTATGTAAGGCAGACAAGACCTTACCACTTTCCCTTTGCTCTCTTGGTTTGCTTGCTCCAGAGGAAGAAGCTGTAACAGAAACCCATCTGGGGAGAAACTGAAGTCTCCTGCTACTATGGTGTGTGTAGATGGTGCCTCAATGTCTCACGTGGTCACAGGGCCGGGTTTTCAGAGGTTGCTGAATCTACAGTGTGACTGATTCAGATAGGATGCCAGGATTAGGGCTGGGTGACCATGGGATCAGTCTGCTGATTAGACTGGCACCACCCTAATCCCAGCAGTCTGGCTAAAAGGGGCAGAAAGAGGCTTGTTTCACCCTTTTTGCTCTTGCTGTCTTCCCACCACAAGCTGTTATCCCTCTGCAACGCCAGCCTGCAGCCCCATTACTGACTGAAACCTCTATAAACTGAGCTAAATAAACCTTTCCTTCTTGGAGTGTTGGGTATTTTCTCATCGATGAGAAAAAAGTAAGACACCTGAAATAAAGCCACCACCAAACAGTCATGTGAGTGAGCCATTCAGGAACCAGTTCTGCCTATAAATTAGGACTGCTCCTGCTCTTTCTCCCATCAACCTCGCTGACGCATGCTTTGGTTTACACCTAAAATGTCCCATGTGTTCAGAGACGAGGGTGCTATACTCACTAGTGGATTAATCCATCAATGAGCTCAGAGCTAAATGCGCTGTTAGGAGATGGGGCCTGACTAAAGAGGTGGGTCACTTGAACATGACCTGGAAGAGAATGTTGCTCCTTTCTCTTATAATAGGCCACATACTACACATTCTTATTGTGGGCAACATGACTCAGGAGACTGGGTGTGGTGGCTCACACCTATAATCCCAGCTCTTGTGAGGCTGTAAACAGGCGGATCACTGCGAGTTTGATCTAGTAAGACCCTGAACACCCTGTAGACCCTGTCATAAAAAAAAAATAAAAACAACAATAATATTTAAATAACAATGGAATACCCTTTTCTGACAAAATGAAACAAAAAAAGGGGATACAAATGAAGGACCATTTTGTATTTGTATATTCAAAAGTTAGGATAGATATACAGCTACTTTCTCTTAATTCAACGAATAAAAAGATTTGTTCTAATAGTGTTTGTGGGAAGGATATCATGTCTGCATCTTGTACTATGAATAATCACTAAGAAGACAATATACAGTGTATTAATTATTGAAACTGTCCTAATTGGTTTTGAAATTCTCATCGCTATTTCTCAATAAAATTTTTAAAAAATGTTTTTATGTGGGCAAAGAATATTCATACAGTTAGAAATACCCAAATATTCAAAGAAAAACACAACCCTCTTGTTTGGTTCTGACATTTGATCCCTAGTTTAGGGTAATCACACTTATACCATTGAAGCATATAACAGCATGTACGTATATATTCACTTCTTCAAACAAACATGAGACCATTTTTTATTTTTCAAATATAGCTACTCAATTGTAATCATTCTCTGAAAATTAATAAAAGCTGATAGCTACAAATTATTTTTAACAGTAACAATACAAAAGTAGGGGCTGGGAAGATGGCTCATTGGGGCCCAGGAGATGGCTCAGTAGAATAAGCGCTTCTCTGGCAAGCGTAAGGGCCTGAGTTCAATTCCCGGTTCCACAAAAAAAAAAAGTAAATGCAATTTTATACCTGGAAACATAAATTACATTTGAACGCACATATAAAAACAGGCTCATTTCTCATCTTCGAGCTGTTTCTTCTCACCGTCTTCTGTATCAAAAGTAAATGGTTTGTCATAACCCATTAAATGGTTATAGTCTTCAGGATTTGGAAAAAGCACTGGATTAACTAACAATGATTTTGTTTTTGCATAAAATGTGGTAAACACATGCATGCTGTCTGGAATCCTCACATCATTTTGGTGAAACACTGTGCTTGTTTCCGAAAGCACAACATTGTAAGTAATGGCTTTATAAGTGTCCGTTGTGGCCTCATGGTACAACCGAATGACATAGCCTTTTGTAAGAAAATGAAGCAGTGCTGGCGTAACCACTGTAAAGCTTCCTATACAACCATAAAATAGGACTTGCAAAGGCAGACTTGCAAATATATTACTTTGTGAAAACAGGTATGGTAGAAGTGTAAGGCTGAGCACACTTGTAGAATAAGAGAAACATTTCACACCTAAAAGGGAAAAAAAATGGAGATTAATAAATTTTATAGAAGAATCAATCTATCCCATTAATTCTACTTTTCTACTCCTATAAATCATCAAAATGCCAACAACAAAATCAAAACATATAGTTCTTATTATATATCAGACTCTGTCCTAAGCACGTTACATATTTTATTCATGAAATCTATAGAAAATTCTTATGAAGAGATGAGTAGGTCTGACATAGTGATTTACACCTATAATCCCAGAATTTGAGAAGCTGAGGCAGAAGGAATACCATGAGTTCAAGGTCAGACTGTGCTACATATTCAGTTCAAAACCACCTTGAGTCCATTTTGTATCTGTGTATTCAAAGTGGTTAGGATAGATATATAGTTACATTCTCTTAATGAATAGAGGGATTTGTTCTAGTGGCGTTTGTAAATAGGATATCATGTCCGCATCTTGTACAATGATTAACCACTAGGAAGAATGCATGCAATGTGTTAATTATTGAAACTGTCCTACCAATTTGATTTGAAACTGTCTCATTGCTATTTGTTTCTCAATAAAATTATGGAAAAAAATAAA
>NW_004524667.1:10626140-10654757 GCF_000260255.1 Octodon degus | reverse complement strand
TTCTTTTTATATTTTAGGAAAGGGTCTACAGAGTGTTCAGGGTCTCACTAGATCACTAGGTCAGACTCATAGTGATCTGCCTGTTTACAGCCTCCCAAGAACTGAGATTCCAGGTGTGCACCACCGTGCCCAGTCTATCTCAGTGTACCCTGGTGGTGGGGCAGATCCGGGGATCAAACCCTGGCCCTTGTGCCTGCTTGCAGGCACTTTAATCCCCGTATATAATCTTCTCAAGATAGTACGAAGAGGGGCCGGGGAGATGGCTCAGTGGAATAAGCGCTTCCCTAGCAAGCACAAGGGCCTGAGTTCAATCCCCGGTTCCGCAAAAAAAAAAAAAAAAAAAGATAGTAAAAAGAATTTGATATGCTAGTGTATGCTTGTAATCCCAGCACTCAGAAGACTGCTACAGGAAGATCTTGAGTTCCAGACCAGTCTGGGCCAGACAAGTGAAACTGTCTCAAAAAAAAGAAAGCAAAGAAAAAAGAAAAGGAAAAAAAGAAAAGAGAAAGAATAGGGCTGGGTTATATCTTAATGGTTAAGGATGTGCCTACTGGGCCGGGGAGATGGCTCAGTGGAATAAGTGCTTTTCCCTGGCAAGCACAAGGGCCTGAGTTCAATCCCTGGTTCCGCAAAAAAAAAAAAAAAAAAAAAGGATGTGCCTACCATGCTTGATATCCTACAGCAGTAGTGGCCAACCTATGATAAACGTGCTACAACAGGCTGTTTGTATCACTGAAAACTCTAAAAGGCCCACCATTACTGTCTTAGATGAATCATGGGTACCATAATTATTAGGTAATAAAATTAACTAAAACAGAAAAAGGAGAATGAGCTGAACAGATTGGTACACACCTATAATCCCAGCACTCAAGACTGAGGCAGGAGGATCACTGCAAATTTAAGGCCAGCCTTTGCTGAAGAGTAAGTTCAAGGCCATCCTGAACTACACAGTGAAACCATGTCTCAATAAAAAAAAAGAAAAATGATTAATGTCATAGAGTTATCAAATAGCCAGGATGGGATCCAAACACAGGTAATTTGATTCTAGAGCTCATGCTATGGTGATCGGCAGCACTGCCTCACCAGCTAGGAAATCCGTTTCCATCAACAAAAGATTAGTATTACTTAAAAGACTTTATAATATGCAAAAACCGTATTCTGACAAAAGATCACCAAACAAAACTCTCTATTAACAAGCATTTCCATCTTACGTAAAAGGTTTAACATGGGATATTCTACTAGGTTAAATGATGCTTAAGGTTAAAACAGCAAATCAGCTGCCACGTGGCACAACAATGATCCCAGCTACTCGGACTGAGGCACGAGGACTGCAAGTTTGAGTCTAGCCTGGACAGTGTAACCACTTAATGAGAACCTGTCTCACGATAAAAAATAAAAAGGGGCCGGGGAGATGGCTCCCTAGAATAAGCACCTGCCTGGCAAGCACAAGGGCCTGAGTTCAATACCCAGTTCTGCCAAAAATAAAATAAAATAATATAAAATAAAATAAAAAAATAAAAAGGGCTGGGGATATGTAGAATTCAGTGATAAGCCTTGGGTACAATTCCTAGTACCACACATACAAACAAAAAATGAACAAGTAATAGCAGTAACAGTGAAACAACAGCGAATCACCAAAAATTAGCATCAGTGGTTTTGTTTTGTGCTGTTTAAGACACAAAGGGTCTCCCTACATAGTGCAGGCTGGGACCTTGAACTTGCCTATGTATCCCTGGCTGGCTTGAACTCAGGGATCCTCCTGCCTCAAAGTGCTGAGATTACAGGTGTGCAC
The DNA here is from genome assembly GCF_000260255.1 of Octodon degus. NCBI lineage: Eukaryota > Metazoa > Chordata > Mammalia > Rodentia > Octodontidae > Octodon > Octodon degus. Next base: position 10,652,965 of record NW_004524667.1, on the reverse strand, counting down.
CATCACACCTGGCCAAGTGTTCAAGTTTACGTCTACATGCTCCTACATGGGGTTTTTGAAGGAGACTGGATTATTCTGATGTCTAGATGGCTTGCTGTTAGGTAGGATATGGTCAGAAGAGGAAGAAGTTCAGTGTGGCAATGTCATGGAAGCCGATTTCCCTTCCTGGCCCCTCCTTGTTCTCTGCCTTGCTTCCCTACTGCTACCCAGAGCAACTTCTCTGCCATGCTGCACTGCCTTGGATCCAGCCACCCATGGACTCAATCCTTACAAAGCATGAGCCAAAATCAACCTCTTCTTTGAGATGCGGGTGTTGGGTATTTTTGTTATATCAAGATTCTAGAAGTAACTAAGACAGGACTATAGGTTGTCAACTTCTTTTTTTTTTTTTTTTTTTTTAAACTGCTTTACAATATTCATATCATACCAGTGAGGTATTTGGTTTACTTATGACATTAGGGATTAAATATAACTTTGGAGATGGTTAAGCTGGCAAATTTTATATAAATATATATTTGCGGTACTAGAGATTGAACTCAGGATCTTGCACTTGCCAGGCAGGTGCTTATTTTACTGAGCTATCTCTCCCTGGCCCCATAAAGTATTTTTAAATGACTTAAAATATAGTTTCTTAGTTTTACTTTAACAGGATCCTTAAAATATCATCAATATGGAATATAGACAAACTGAGACCCTAAACAAATTGATTATAAAGTTCATCTGGAATAACAAAAAAAAAAAAAAAAAAGGCAAAAAGAAGTGATTCCTCTCAAATATTAAAACACAGACTCTAAAAAAAAGTTAAATGTACAAATAAACAAATCAATGGAATAAAAGGAAACATCCATAAATTAACCCATCTGGGTATGTTAATTTAAGATACATTCTAAAGTCAGTGGTCAAAAGATGGGTTGGCTTACTTATTTTTTTGAGAAGGGTGTTGCTATACAGTTTAGGCTGGCCTTGAGCTCATTTTTATAGCCTAAGCTGGTCTCAAACTTCCAACAATCCTCCTGCCTCAGCCTCTCAAGTGCTGGGATTGCAGGCATAAACCACTTCCATCAAGATGGTGTTTTTAAAACAGTGATGTTAGGACAACTGAATACCATATAGAAAAAGATAAAATTCAGTTCATCTCTCATGTCATATACTGGGAAAAATCTAGAGACTTCAATGTAAAAATAAAAAAAAATTTAAAAACATTTAAAATTTAAAAAACATATTTTAGAAGAAACATCTATGAAGTTCCATATAATATGGGACAAGAAATCTTTTCTAGGGGCCAGGGAGATGGCTCAGTAGGATAAGCACTTGCCTGGCAAGTGCAAGGGCCTAAGTTCAATCCCCAGTCCCAACAATAAAAAAATATATATATATATTTTCTAAGTATGACTCAAAACAGAAGCAATCAGGGAAAACTGGTAGTGTGACTACATAAAAAATCATAGACTAACATAAACACCATACATTAAAGACAAATAGGTGGGAAAAATATTTGTCTGATCTAGTAGTGGGACCCTGAACACCCTGTACACCGAAAGAAAGAAAGAAAGAAAGAAAGAAAGAAAGAAAGAAAGAAAGAAAGAAAGAAAATATTCCCTACACATAAAAGACTTGGAGGGGCAGGGGAAATGGCTCGGTAGAATAAACGCTTGCCTGGCAAGCACAAGGGCCTGAGTTCAAAACCCTGGTTCCACCAAAAAAAAAAAAAAAAAATTGGAGACTATAAGAACATTAAGAATCCTGGCATTTTTATACAGGCAAAAATATAGAGAGCCCTTAAATAAAAAGACACTAACCCTCATTCATAAGATACATACAATTAAAACTACAGCAAGATATTGTACTGTTTTTCTCACAAATGAGCAAGAACCCAATCTGACGACACGCCATAGCTGAAACTATAATATAGTAGACTGCAACACTGTCACTGTTGTTGGCTAAAAGCTTAATTACCTAGTATGAGTAATTTAAAAATATTTCCTTCTTCTTCCCACAGGTAGAGTTCATTTCATTGCTATGAAATGAACACACATGGGCTATAAAAATTTCCTCAGCTTGGGGCTACGCAGATGGAGTAAGTGCTTCCCTGGCAAGCGCAAGAGCCTGAGTTCAATCCCCGGTTCCGCAAAAAAAAAAAAAAAAAAAAAATTTCCTCAGCCTTTTCAAATTCCTTTTATCTCTATTACCTTTGTCACATTATGGTGGATTAAGTATTGTTCCCCAAAATGCATATACACCTAAAACTTCAGAATGTGACCTTATTTGAAAATCAGCGGGGGCTGGTGAGATGGCTCAGTGGTCTAAAGCACCTACTTAGAACAAGCTTAGCAAAGCACAGGGACCATGGTTCGATCCCCCAGCACCACATGCCAGCCAGCCCCACCCCCTGATGGGCTGAGCTGGACACACACACACACACACACATATGTAAATAAAACTTAAAAAAAATAAATAATAAATAAAATAAAATAAAATTTAAAAAAAAAAAAAAAGAAAATCAGCTATGTCAGGCATGGTGGCACATACTTAAAATCCTAGCACTCAAAGATGAGGCAGTTCTGGAGAATAACCATGAGTTTGAGACCAACCTCAGTTATAGTAAGTTTAAGGCAAGCCTGAGCCACATAGTAAGAGCCTGTCTCTAAACAAATAAAGACTGAGATGAGGGGTCGACAAGATAGCTCAGTGGTCTAACGCCTCTCAGGCAAGCTTAGGCAAGCACAGGGATCAAGATCCCCGTCGGGCTGGTGAGACGGCTCAGTGGTCTAAAGCACCTACTTAGAACAAGCTTAGCAAAGCACAGGGACTGCGGTTCAATCCCCCAGCACCACATGCCAGCCCGCCTCGCCCCCTGGTGGGCTGAGCTGGCCACACACACACACACACACACACACACACACACACACAAATAAATAAATAAAATTAAAAAAAAAAAAAAGATCCCTGGCACCACAGGCCCCATCAGCCCTGCCCCCAGGGCAGGCTGAGCAGGCCAAAAAAAAAAAAAAACTAAGATGAGATCATGCAGGATTAGGGTGAGTCCTAGATCCTATGAAAGTGTCTATAAGGACAGAAAAAGATCATCAAGAGCCATAGAGAAGGTGGCCATGTGCAGATCAAGGCAGAGATCTGAGTTATACAGGGACTAACTAAGGAATGCTAAAGATTTCAAGAGGTCACCAGAAGCTAGATAAGGTCAGGAAAAATTCTTCCCTACAGCTTTCAAGATCCATGGCCCTAGGGGCCGGGGAGATGGTTCCCTGGAATAAGCGCTTCCCTGGCAAGCACAAGGGCCTGAGTTCAATGCCCCCCACCCACCCATGGCCCTATCAACACCTTGATTTCCTCTTTCAAGCCCAATAAATCTAATACACATATAAATTTTATTTTGCCTAGAATAATGTGCTGTTTTCCAAACATTCCCACCTTCTTGCTTTTATCTATACTGAGTCTGAAATGCTTTTCTTTTACTGTACTCATATTCAAACAACTCGTCTTTTTGGGACAGGGTCTCACTATGCAGTTCTGGCTGGCCTTGAACTCCCAGGGATCCTTCATCCCTCAGCCTCCTGAGTGCTAGGATTATAGGCATGCACCACCACACCCAGTTCAAACAACTCATTTTAAAAGACTTACCTATCTTTTTTCTTTTGAGATAGGGTATCACTATGTAGTCCAGGATGACCTTGAATTTGTGGTGATCCTCCTGCCTCAACCTCCCAGTGCTGGGATTACAGGCAAGCACTACCACGCCCTGCTTGTAAGCCATCTTTTTTTTTTTTTTTTTTAATGCATTTAGTACAGGGTCTACAGTCTCACTGAACAGATTAGACTCATAGTGATCCTCCTGTTTTCAACTTCCCAAATGCTGAGATTATAAGCCGCGCCACAATGGTCCAGTCTCATTTGCTGTCTCAGCACGCCCCGGGGTGGGTCCAGCAATGCATGGGGATTGAACCTTGGTCCCCTAGAGCTGGCCTAAGCAGGAGCTTTAGTCTGTTGAGCTATCCGAGCGCATATAATGCCATCTTGATGAGGCCCTGCCTCTTTCTCTCCCTTATGTGAAAATAAGATTATCTACCTTCTAAATTCAAATCTTTTCTGCTGATCTATTTTATAGCAGACTTCAAGATTCTGCATTTTTTTAAGTAACATCCCTAACACAAAACCCCTAAGACAATGCATAGTAAATACTGTTAAATTAGTAATTATTTGTTGCTAAATTAATAAGAACTAAAAGCCCCCTTGCTTGCCTGGCAAGTGCAAGCTCCCGAGTTCAATCCCTGGTACCGCAAAAATAAATAAGTAAATAAATAAATAAATAAATAAATAAAATGCCCCTCAATATCTGCCAAGTTGGTAGTTTACAGAACCTCCAAAAACAGCTAACACTATCTTAATGTCCCTCCTTCAGTTTCTAGATCAAAAACAAAACAAAAAAGCTAACCTCAAAGTGACTTTCTATTAAACATAATACTGGGGCCGGGGAGATGGCTCAGTAGGATAAGCGCTTGACTGGCAAACGTAAGGATCTGAGTTCAATCCCCTGTTCCGCCAAAACATAAATAAATAAATAAACTTAATATTAAAAGAACTAAAATATGAAATCCCTTTAAAAGTTACAATTCTAGGATTGTGATAGTTATGATGTCCTACAATCATTATATTCCACCATTACAAAATGAACTCCTATTTTCTCTTACCCAGAAAGGAGTCAAGTGGGAATCAGACAAATCAATAAGCCTTCCTGTATTTGAGAAATGGTGTCAGGACTGAGACAATGGTTTGAGGGTAGGGGGTGCTGTTAAATACATTTCAGTGACAATCCAGATACCCTACACATGAGACAGGACACCACACTCAGTGGCCTATTTACACTTTGACTTCTGAAGAAATTTCTAACCACCTCGAACCTATTGCCCTAACAGAAGAATTGGACTCAGTGGTGATAAACAACTAAAACTCTACTTTTTTTTTTTTTGTCGGAACCGGGGATTGAACGCAGGTCTGTGCGCTTGCCAGGGAAGCACTTATTCCACTGAGCCATCTCCCCAGCCCCTAAAATTCTACTTTAAACACACATTAATATCATATACTTGAAAATGTACATATTAAATTTTAGATATTTTACATAATCATGATCAAGTGTAAGTGCAGGCATAAAATCTTGTATCCATACTTGGTTGTAAAGCAATCCCTAGCCAAAGTCTGGTTACACTTTTTTATGTTATTAAAATGAAATACAACCTCTGGAACTTGTACCAAAAGTCACATAACTTCACTATGTTCTTCTGACTTTCTCTACTTAATATTTATTAAGTTATGCTCTAAGAAAAGTGCTTTAAACTTGTTACTGTTCAGTATACTGACTCTTTTGCTTAGCAACTTTCTGCCACCTGGGAAAGCCATTAAATAAATTCTAAAATGACCAGAGCAAAGCTAGTCGCAGTTTTACAATCCCAGCATACAGGAGGCTGATGTAGGAGGATCTCCTGAGGTGTCCCTGGGCTGCACAGTGAGGGCTTTTTTGTTTGGTTGGGTTTTTTACTTATTTATTTGGGACAGGGTCTTGCTATGCAGCTCAGACTTCTAGTTGATCCTCCAGTCTGAGCCTCCCCAGTGCTGGGATTACCGCTGGGATTACAGGCGTGCACCACCACCCATCACGCCAGGTTTCTGCGCTAGCTTGGGGGTGGAGGATGTAATCCATCAAACCTGGCTCCTTGGGCTTGCCAAGCAGGTACAGAGAGGCGCTTAGACCACCAAGCTGTCTCCTTGGCCCTGGTACAGTGAGTTCAAGGTCCGCCTGACTACATAGCAAGATACTGTCTCAAAATAAATAACTGAATAAAATGACCTGAGCAAAAGTGTGATTTACATATTTTTGAAACGTAAAAGATTTTAAAGAGTTTTTGTACCACTTGTCTTTTTAGGGGGGAGGATAAAAGATTTTCAAAGTAAAAGTAAATCTAATTTTCTTTGTCTTGTATTTGAAGAGATTGCTAAAGAATAAACACATGCTAACATAGCTGTTACAATTAACAAAAAAATAAGGAATCCCCTCACTTCAGATTACTCACCAAATACCGCACGGGCCAAATTTCCAGTATAAATCAGCCTTCCATGTTCTGACTTGTCAGGCTGTGTATGTGAACATCGAATACATCCTTTCCACCAAGCAGGTATCTATTGAAACAACAGACATAACGAAGACATAGTAAATTGCATTTATAATCTTTTCTTTGGGGCCAGGGAGATGGCTCAGTGGAATAAGTGCTTCCCTGGCAAGCACAAGGGCCTGAGTTCAATCCCTGGTTCTGCAAAAAATAAATAAACAAAATCTTTTAAGGTTTTAGTTTTAAAATCCAATGAAGAGTAAAAGAAAAGTTGTCATATGAAGTGATATAAAGAATTTTCCTAAATAATCTAAAGAAATAAAACTAGCTAACAGAATGGCTTTTTGTGTGTGTGTGTAACCAGGGATTGAACTCAGGCCCTTGCCCTTTGCCAGGGAAGAGCTTATTCTACTGAACCATCTCCTCGGCCCCTTAGAATGGCTTTTAAGTTAGTTCTAGTCTTAAGAAAAAAATCTGAGGGGCTGGGGAGATGGCTCAGTAGGATAAGTGCTTGACTGGCAAACTGAAGGATGTGAGTTCAATCCCCGGTTCCACCAAAAAAAAAAAAAAAAAGAAAAGAAAAGAAAGAAAAAATCTCTGAGGATATAGTCCAGTGGTAGACAGCACTGACCTAGTGTATGTAGGGCTCAGAGTTGGACGCAGAGAACACCCTCCTTATAACGCATTAAATTTATGGGTAGAAACCTTGCATAGGAAACTCTTCTGTTGGCAACAGATTGTACCAGAAACAACTGCACTTCATTTATGACAGGTATGGAAGGCTGAGAAAGATGACAAGTCTGAATCCAGCCTGGGGAACTTACAGTCTTGGCGAAATCTTGTCTCAAAATTAAATAAATAAATAATAAAAATAAAGTACTGAGTCGGAGTTTGGTCAATTTGCATTCCTGGTCTCAGGTTTTCAGATCTAATGAGACACTGAACAAGTAAAACACAGTTCAGTGGATAATTCAGTAAGATCATTCTCCTTCAATTTTTCTTTTTTTAAGGGTAAAGTTTTTTAAAATTATTTGTGTGTGTGTGTGTGTGTGTGGCCAGCTCAGCCCACCAGGGGGTGGGGCTGGCTGGCATGTGGTGTAGGGGGATTGAACCCCGGTCCCTGTGCTTTGCTAAGCTTGTTCTAAGTAGGTATTTAGACCACTGAGCCATCTCACCAGCCCTCTCCTTCAATTTAAATGCATTGGCTTTGCAAAAAAATTTTTTTTAATAATTTAGGTAAAACACTGCACACTGCAATTACATTTGCAGTCCAGGCTTTACTTCTAACTAGTATTTGAGAAAGTCAATCTTTCCCTAAAGACTTTGTAAATACCTTGTATCCCATTTTTAACAAGGAAATTATATATGAAATCCTGTATCAAATGTCACAAAAACAAGAGTTCCACCAACACTGAAAATGAATTTCACAGAGCCCACACTTCAAGTTTTAAAAGGTATATTTAATTGTTTTAAGTTGAAAGTTAAGTAATTCTAATTTCCATTTTCGGCATTTTCTTGCATGTTTCAACCATGCTTGTCAATCTTGACATTTTATACTGTAGAATTTAGAGAAATTTTATTTAAATTAAAAAGAAACGTCCAGGGGCCGAGGAGATGGCTCAGTGGAATAAGTGCTTCCCTGGCAAGCGCAAGGGCCTAAATTCAATCCCCGGTTCCGCCAAAAAAAAGAAAGGAAAGAAAGGAAAGAAAGGAAGGAAAGGAAGGAAAGGAAGGAAAGGAAAGAAAGGAAAGAAAGGAAAGAAAGGAAAGAAAGGAAAGAAAGGAAAGAAAGGAAAGAAAGGAAAGAAAGGAAAGGAAAGGAAAGGAAGGGAAAGGAAGGGAAAGGAAGAAAGAAAGAAAGAAAGAAAGAAAGAAAGAAAGAAAGAAAGAGAAACGTCCACATCTCGCCGAGGACCAAAAAGAGTCACCCGGGTTCTTTCGGTTCTATCTCTAGGTGCTGCGCCCAATTTCTTTGCCAATTAATTTTTCCGAGCTTCCTTCTGCTCAGGGGCAGGGCAGGGACCAACGCAAGTTGTCCAGACAAACCCGCAGATTCTGGCAGCACCCCCACCCCCCGACAGCGCCAGGGCGCACCCACAAAGTAAGCGCTTTCGCTCCGAGCCTGCCGCTTCCGCAAACCCGACGCGGGAGCGCCTTCTCCCTCCGGCCTGCGCGAGGCGGACCGGGAGGCTGGGGTGCCCTGCCCGGCCCGGCACGCCACCTGCTCCCCGCGCCCAGCCCGACCCCCGGGGCGCCGACCTGAGCTCGCCTGGGCCGCGGGGGAAGACGCGAGGCTCCCCAGAGCCCTGCGCCGCCGCCGCCGCCGCCCGCCGGTCCTGCCGGCCCGCTGCAAGAGGCTGCCCGCGCGGCGACCACCCGGGTGCCGCGGAGAGAGAAGACAGCCCACGAGGCCTCCTTCGTCCCGCCGGGCCGCAGTCCAGCTGCCCACGGCGCACCCAAAGCCGGAAGCAGCATCCCGCGGCTGAGAGAGGCAGAGGAGCGCTCTGCGGCAACAGCCAAGGGCGCACCGACCCGGCCGCGTGCGACCCGCGGACCCTCCGCGCTCACGCCCCGCCCCAAGAACCTCGCAGCGCCGCACCCCCGGCGCCTCTGCGTGCACAGAATCTGCGGCCGGCTTGCAACCTTCACCGCCACACAGGTTCCCAGCTGGAAGAGCTGTGGGCCCGCCACAAAGTGCCGGCTTGTGGGAGTCCGCAGATGCCTAGCCTGTGCCCCAGCTCCCCTGGTTAGGATTTAGCTCTTTGTCTACTTCGCTTTCTCTCTTGTTGGAGATGAATCCCAGGACCACACACAGGCTAGGCAAGTGAGTACTCACCCATTATCCTACCCTTTACGCTTGCCAGGGAAGCGCTTATTCCACTGAGCCATCTCCCCGGCTGCCCCGGCAGCCCCGGGTGCTTCAGTCTTAATAGTAGCTGGGGTTACAGGAGTCGTTTGTCCCTTTTGGTGACAGTGGTAGGATCTAAGAGCCCTGGGAGAACAACAGATCTTATTCTTGTGGGCATCATTTTGTAGGCCCTAAGAATTATGATTTTGGGGGGAGAAATGATTGTAGGCTAACGGCACAAACGAAATGTAATACGCTTTGGACAGAATGAATGGTAGTTCAACCATTGGCATGGTAGAGGAAAGGCATTTATTCACTTAAAACACATAAGAAGGTGATGAAAGCAAGTAATGCAAAGCTAGGGAGTTTGTCTAGATTTTCCGTTTTATCTTCTGCTCCACAAATGTCTCACCTCCCCATCAAACTCTTATTTCTCTTATTTTTTAAATTTATTTATTTGGTGCAGGGTCTCACTACACAGATAGGACTAGTAGTGATCCTCTTGTCTCAGCCTCCCCAGTGCTGAGATTACAGGTGTGTGCCACCACGCCCGGTTTTGGGTGGTCCACAAGGCGTGCCCAGGGTTCCAGGATCGAACCCTGGTCCTTGGGCTTGCCAGGCATGCGCTTAGACTGTCGAGCTACCTCCCCAGCCCCAAACTCTTATTTTGAGCTAACAAGGTGGGGGGGGGGGCAAACAAAAAAATGTCTTACTAATTCTGAAAAGCTAACCTGTGGCAGTATGTTCCATTCTTGTAATTCTAAAAAAGCAATACAGGGGCTGAGGAGATGGCTCAGTGGAATAAGCGCTTTCCTGGCGAGTGCAAGGGTATGAGTTCAACCCCTGGTTCTGAAAATAAATAAATAAATAAATAAAAATAAAAAAGCAATACAGTAGTTTTTAAAATCTGCCAATGCTGGCGAAATAGCTCAGCAGACTAAGTGCCTGCTTTGGCAAGTAAAGGGAGCAGGGTTCAATCCCCAGTCTTGCATACCGCCCGGCCCTTTCCCCAGGGTGCCCTGAGCCAGCAAACAAGTCCAGGCATGGTGGCGCGCGCCTGTAATCCCAGCACTCAGGTGGCTGAACCAAGAGGATCACTATGAGTCCGACCTGCGTAGTGAGACCCTGTACCAATTACATAAAACGAAAAATAAATAAATAAAAATTAAAATCCGCCAAATTCACTCAAAACCTTTCGGGCAAAAATCACTATATTGAACAAATTACATTTTCTTTATGTGGCTATTATTGCACAACAGTGCCTGGTTGAGTAGCCTGCAACAGGCTTGGCTTTAGCATCCTGTTCATGCCGGTCTACGAAAGCAGTAGAGGGTGAACTGAATTTAGCTGTTTCAGCCTTTCTGGAAGGGTGCCTGAGTAACCGCAAAAAGCAAGTAAAAAGGGAAGAAGGGGTGAGGAAATGGGGTGTGGCCAAGCGAAGTGGGTTCTGAGGAACAGGGTCTCAGAATGAGTCCGGGCGCCTTGACTTTCCGTAAACTCATTGTCTAGCCGAATCTGCCAAACTCTGGAGACCTGGGGACAGCTTTCCGGCTGGGAGTGGGGCGTGGCTAGTCTTCAGTAAACATGGAAGGTTGGAGGGGCGGGGGTGAAAAAAGAGGAAATGAAGCCGGCTGATTGGCGTGAGCCCTTGAGATGCTTGTCAAATCGCACTGCAACCTTTCAAGAAAGGCAAAAGCGACTTCATTAAAGGCACGACCTTGTAGGACTGCCACGTCTCGATCTTTCCTTTGTAGTCTTCCCACCTCCAAAAGGGGAGGACGTATCCCCAAACAAGAGGCAGGGACAAACTTATAAAACCACCAAAACCCCAACACGTACTACAAATCCCAGCGTTCAGCGCCGTCTCGGGCCAAACACCAGGTGGACTCACCAGAAAAACTACAAAGCCCAGGATAGAACGCTGCCTCTGCCGAAATTGGATCAACTCCGAGCTGCATGCTGGGAGGCCACAACGCCTAGAATCTGATTGGCTAAAATTTACAGTGACGTCTCTAAGGCGGGACGGTTTTCTTCTCAAATAGGCAAGGCAGAGGGCGCTAAGCACTTCCTGCGGACGGAAGTTGGGGAGTGTGTGCGTGCGTTCCCGCCTCACCTGGTACGGGTCCTCCGCGCGGCGCAGAAAGCGGCTGTGACCCAGCGGAAGCAATTCCTTGGACTGCCCCGGAACCCACAGGGGTAGGCGGCTGGGGGTAGGGGGGCCGCCCTGGAGTAGGGGCTGCGGCGGTCGGGGCAGACTTGGCTGCGGTCGCCGTGGTGCGGACGAGTGAGTCTGGGGCCGGGGCCGGACTGAGCCCGGGTGCGCGTGGAGGACGAGGGAGACCAGGACCCGAGGAGTTTGCAGTCTCTCGTCTCACCCCTTCCTATCTGGGCGGGAAGGAACGGAAGCTATGAACCTCCCTGGCCTCCGTGGGTCCCGGTTTGGGGGAGGGGAGGGCAGGGCAGGGCTAGGCGACAGGACCTGTACCGGCGCCCCTCGGTGCGCTTGGAAGGCGGTGGAAGGCGGGGAGCCTCGGGCGAGAACGCCGTTGCTGCGCCGAACGCGGGGAGGGTGGAGTTAGGAGCATGGCAGCCCTGCCTCTTTTCATTTTTGCTTTTCTCCTGCATGCCCTTCATCCTTTTCATGAGGCGGATTTCTAGTCTCAGGAGAGGACCTGCAGTCCTGCCCGTTACGGCAGGACTTAAAAAGTTTATATTCTGCCCAGCTAGTTGGCTGTCTGACTCGGTACATTGAGGCTTTCGTGCGTCTGCCTCCGGTCGCGTCCGAGAGGAGGCATGGACTATCAAGTGCAGTGAGTGCCCACTGAGTTTCTCTTAGGGAACTGAAATCTCTGTAGCAGCGTATATATTACGGTGAACTGTGTCATTCCTTCTGAACATTTGTGCTGTACATCTTTCAGATAGGAAAAAACTGAAATCTTTAGTTTTAAAAAATCTCGTTTTCAGGCTGACTTCTAACTCACTTTGTAACCCAGGTTGGATAGGAGCTTTTTGGGTATTTTGTGACTCTAGGGTCTGTCTGGCCTTGAATTCTGCTATGTTGCCTAGGCTGGCCTCTAGCTTCGCGGTCCTCTTGCCTAGCTCTCTCCAGAGTGTTGGGATTACAGGCATGTGCCTCCCCATCCGGCAAGATAAGAACTCCTTTATCTTTATTCTTCTGCCTCAGGCTGCCAGAGCGCTGGGATTACAGACACAGCAACGCCTCCGATTTACTTTTTGATCCTCAAATAGTTAATTCCTTTTCTGTTTAGTGGCCTAAAACGATAAATATCTGATCTTGTTTACATTTAAATTGATGTTGGACAACCCAGTTCACTCTTTGTAAGAAAACAACGGTAGTTACTCCTTTGGATGGTTTTTGTTAGTGATTATTTGGAATTCCAATTCGTTTTTTCTTACTGTGCGGGATGTAACACGGAGCCTCAAACATACTAGGCTAAGGGTTCAGCCACTTAACTACGTTTTCCAGTTCCCTGTTACATTTTAAGTGACCAGTTTCTAAATGTGAGTTTTACCTGAGGACCATCATTTAAAGAATAAATAAATTAAAAATATATATATATATATATTTAAAGTGGAGAGAACCAGTTAAATTGATAGTAATTCTATAATATACTTTTTTTTTTTTTTTTTTTTGGTGGAACCAGGGATTGAACTCAGGCCCTTGCACTTGCCAGGGAAGCACTTATTCCTCTGAGCCATCTCCCCAGCCCCTATAATATACTTTGATGATACAGTTTCACAAGTTAAGTCCTGTATACATATAGATTTCTAAAGAAATACTTCCATGCTTTGGGGACACGTCTTTTGGTTTTTTATTTTGTATTTTAGGATGTTCTGCAGGGTCTCACTGGTTAGATCGACTCTTAATGATCATACTGTTTGCAGCCTCCCAGTTGCTGGGATTACAGGCGTGCCCTACCACGCCCAGTTCCCAGTCTCATTCACCTCAGTGCGCACCCCCAGGGCCAGACCAGCAGGCCCTGCGCCTGCTTGCTTTAATCAGCTGAGCTATTTACCAGGTCCTCAGATTTTTTTCATTGTTGGATAATAGGAAAATTTTAAAATTTATATTGTGTGTTTTTTCCTTAAGTGCTTTGTTACACTAGATCAGTCTGCAGGGCATGGTGGCACACACCTGTAATCCCAAACATCCATCCGCCTGTAATCCTAACACTCCCAGAGACTGAGGCATGAAGAGTGTTGCAAGTTTGAGACTAGCCTGAACTAGTGAGATCAAGGCCAACATGAGCTGCATGGCAAGATCCTGACTCAGTAAGACCCCTCCATAAAAATCTTTCATTTTTTTGCTGAGGACCAAACCCAGGATCTTGAGCATGCTAGACAGGTGCTATGCAACAGAGCTGTACCCTCAGTCATGAAATTCTAAACTTAAGTGATTTAAGAAAATGATGTGTTAAAGAAATATTAAGCATTTATTCTGTGGGCACTTTCCTCAGTCTATTGTATTTGAACTTGAGGAAAGTTACATATGTATAAATGTAGTAAGAATTTTTCATACAATAGTAGCTGTGAAAGTCTTGAGATGAATTTTACTTAAGAAATGCTGGGGGCCTGGCCCTAGCTCAGTTCTTTAAGTGGCTGCTTCCACAAAGCTGTCAGCCTCAGGGTGCTGTAGTTCGATCCCCACAGCACTCCAGCCAGCCAAACCACCCCTGAGGGCATTCGGAAGCAAAAAAAAAATCCTTATTTCATTTTGGGGCTGGTGAGATGGCTCAGTGGTCTAAAGCACCTACTTAGAACAAGCTTAGCAAAGCACAGGGACCGCGGTTCAATCCCCCAGCACCACATGCCAGCCTGCCCCGCCCCCTGGTGGGCTGAGCTGGCCACACACACACACACACACACACACACACATTTAAAAAAAAAACTAATTAAAAAAAAGAAATGCTAAGTACAGTTAGCCTTAGCATTTAATAAGTAGAGTGGTGGGAGATGACAACAGAGTGGCTGACAGTTCCTATCTGTAATAGGAAGCCATTAAAGGGTTTTGTGCAGAGAAGTGATACCTGTTTGGATAATAGGAAAATTTTTAAATTTATGTTCTCTATTTTCCTCCTAGCTGTTTATCCTCATAGATTGTTTATTTAAATTTTATTTATTTATGTGTGTGTGTGTGTGTGTGTGTGTGTGGCCAGCTCAGCCCACCAGGGGGCAGGGTGGGGTGGGGCGGGGCTGGCTGGCTGGGTGGCATGTGGTGCTGGGGGATTGAACCGTGGTCCCTGTGCTTTGCTAAGCTTGTTCTAAGTAGGTGCTTTAGCCACTGAGCCATCTCACCAGTCCCTATCCTCATAGATTGTTGGATGAGGCTAAACAGCTAGGAAGAAAGCAGAGAAACTGACTTTAAGTGTATACAGGGTGTACAGGGTCTCACTGCGTAGGTTGTAGGTTGGACTCCTAGTGATTATCCTGTTTTCAGCCTCCTAAGCACTGGGATTACAAAATCACTGGCCACCACCAGGCCATCTTAATCGCCACTTAGCACGTCCTGGATCGGGGCCAGCACAGCCTGTGCTGGAGTCCCTGTGCTCTGCCTAAGCAGGCACTTTAGTCTGATGCGCTATCTGGCCAGCCCAAGAAGTCCTATCCCTGGTACCATGTGCTGTGCTGGCGACCAAAACCGGGTGTAGTGGCATACGCCTGTAATCCCAGCACTAAGGGAGTCTGAGACAAGAAGATCACTAGGAGTCATAGCTGCGTAGGGAGACCCTATAACAAATTTAAAAAAAAAGTGCTGTGATTTGGAATTTTTAAGCTGGAACTAAATGGTCCAGCTTTCATTCCAGGGACAAAAGAATGAGTAATCAACTGTTTTGCCTTAACATCTTAATAGTCTATTCACTGAGGAGCCAGGAAGATAGCTCAGTGGAATAAGTGCGATCCTGAGTTCGATCCCTGGTACCACCAAAAAAAAAAAAAAAAGTCCATTCAATGAAATAGGGAATACTAGGAGAGAAGACTGATCTCAGAGATCATCAAGAGTTTTATATGGGACTTAACTAAGTTGGATAACTAATGATAGCTGAGAATACTTGTAGAAGGCAACTTGCATGTCAACCACTGGGACTCAGGAAAAGCCAGAATAGGAAATAATCTGGGGATCTTATCGCTATGGGCTGGAGGACATCCTGTAGAGAATAACCATGTAACCAAGGTAGGGAAGCAGTTGAAGTTTGGTAGGATCACGTGTACTGCAGTGGATTAAGTAGATTATAGCTGGGAGGTATCTTTTAGAGTGCATACCTCAGGCCCTGGCTTCAGTCCCCAGCACCAGAGGAAAGGAGGCAGATGGATGATAGTTGGAAATGGCAAGGATGGGAATTACTACGAAGCAAGCCTTTGAGGAGGGGATCAGACTCAGTTTAAGGGGAAGGGTGGCCTTGGATCTGAAGGATGATTTCTAATCAAGACAAAAAGATAGGGCAGCATATATGGTTTATAGAAATAGGTAATTAAGATACAAAAGACTGGCAATAGAAGTGATTTATTTTTAGTTGATTTCTAAAGGTTCTGTTAGGTGGGCATGGTGGAACACACCTGTAATCTCAGCACTCAAGAGGCTGAGGCAGGGTCAGGAGGATCCTTGTGAGTTGAAGACCAGCCTGAGCTTCATAACAAGACCTTGTCTCAAAAAGAAAAAATAGTAAAAGTAAAGGTTCTTTTAATTCTTTCATAATACATAAAGTTTGTAATTAGATATGAGAATATCTGCTAATTCTTTACTTTTGGAGGAGTTGTGATTTGTTTTTTGTTTGCTTTTTTTTTTGGTTTCTGTTTTATGAGACAGGGTCTTACCAATACAGTTCAGGCTGGCCTTGATCTCACTTTGCAACCCAGGCTGGTCTCACAAGGATCCTTCTCCCTCAGCCTCCTGGGTGCTGGGATCACAGGCATGCCTCATCACACCCAGCATGTTTGCTTGTTATTGATACAGGATCTCTCTGTAATTCAGGTTGGCCTTGAATTCAGTATATATCCTAAACTGACCTCAGTCTTCCTCAGCCTGTAGAGTGCTGGGCTAGCACACCTGTTTACTTTTATAATTTGAAACAAAGGAGTGCTATCCCTGAGTTCAATCCCTGGTTCCGCTGAAAGGAAGGAATTTATAGATACTATGGAATTTGAGAAGGAAATTTAAGTAGTTTACAGGGCTGACGCAGACATTCAGTGGCAACTTATATTCTGTGTTGTGGGAAAAAGCCTTCTTAACAAAAATGGGAAGTTGAGTGTTAGTCCATGGGAGGGGAAAGATGAATTTCAGATGGATTCAGTTACAAAATGATAGCTCTAAAAGGGACTTTTTACATACAGTTTGTGTCATTCCCTTGTTTGGGAGATGACAAATCAGAAGTTCTGTTGCTTAACCTATACCTTGGTCAGGATAGAAATGTCTAATGTAGAGTATAAATTCAGGTATGGAGATGATTTGGGGTCCATAGAAGGTACTTTACTCATTGAGATTGATTTGGTAGGACTGGTTAATTTCCTTTTGGTTAGAGACCCCCTAAAAATCTGAAAAACTGTACCTTTTTTTCTGTCTGGAATTACAAATAAACCCCAGAATGTACTTATTGATTCTTATGCTGTTTCTTATCCATGAATTCTTAAGAGTAAGGGACTGAATGTTAAGAATGTGCAGTTTTTACATTTTTCAGTGACTAAACAATTAAAGAATTTAATTTGGAACATGGTAAACTTCAAATTTCTGTGCCCATAAAATAAAGTTTGGTGGAAACAGAGCCACACTTATTTATTTACATCTTGTCTGGCTACTTTTGGGGGTGGGGGGCAGAATCAGGGATTGAACTCAGGTCCTTGCACTTGCCAGGGAAGTGCTTATTCCACTGAGCCATCTCCCCAGCTTGTCTGGCTACTTTTGCACTGTAGTCACAGAGGTGGAGTACTTGTGACATAGACCTAATGACCTACTAAGCATAAAATATTTACAATCTGATCCTTTGCAGAACAAGACTCCCATTAAAATAAGTTCCACTGTGGGATGGCACATTCACTTGGCCCACAGATTTTTCCCAAGCATCTAGAATGATAGTGAACCTTTTAGAGCTTTTAGTGATACAAATTAGGGCATGTGTGCCTTAGCTTTGCCCCCACTGATCTAGAACATTACCTGTTAAATGATCAGCTGTGTGTGTGTGTGTGTGTGTGTGTGTAGAAACCAACCTTTGGTTTAGAAGTAAAGTCGTATAACTTAGTGTTTTAATGTTTACCATGTGCTAATTACTGTGCTAAATAATTTAATATAATTTCCCGGGGCCTGCCAGTTAGCTCAGTTGTTGGAAGCACCTGCTCTTGCAAATGCAGTCAGGCATGGGATACTGCGGTTCAATCTCCAGCTCCACCTGCCTTACCAGACTGCCCTTCAGACAGCCTGAGCCACCAGAAGGTGGGGGAGGGAGCTGGAGAGATAGCTCAGTGGTCTAAAGCACTTGCTTAGCAAGCTCAGGTCAGCACAGGGAACTGAGCCCCATCCTCAGGGTGGGTTTATTTTATTTCTTTACTTTTTTTTCAGAGCCGGGAATTGAACTCAGGCCCTTGCACTTGCCAGGCAAGCACTTATTCAACTGAGCTATCTCCCCAGCCCCACCAGGGTTGGTCTAGCCAGCCACAAAAAGAAAAAATGTCCTGTCATAATTTCCTTTGTTTATTATACCCCTGTGAGGTATGTGCTGTGTTGCTCCCATTTTACTGCTCAGGAAACGGGTCACAGAACGCCATGTAATTTCCCTCAAGGTAGGAATTGGCAAAGGTGTGGTCTCCAGTATATTCTGTGAAGAGCTAAAGTGAAGTCTTTTGGAGTGATAGGCACTAGCAAAAGAATGGCTAAGTCGAAGTGCCTGCCTGGTGAGCATAAGGTCCCAAGTTTGATCCTTGATACTGGAAAAAAACAAGTTTAGATGGAAGAAAATAGTGTAGCAAAGGAATGCTTGCCCAAAATTAGGCAACCAAAACCCATGTCACCAGGCACTATACTATTTGATAAGGTACAACTCCTCTCTGGCCTCTGTGTACATTCTCCTTGAGTTACTCCTCTGGTTGAACTGGTCTTCAGATAACTTGACTCACTCCCTTATTTTTTTCTTCAGGTCTCTGTCAAGTGTCAGACTTTTTGTACTGCCCTTGATGGAAAAAAAAAAAAAGCCTCATCTTCCTGTGCCCATTGCCTACATGTTTCACCTGGCACTTCTTTCCCCATTGTACTTTTATGTCACATACTTTGTCTTAGTTTTCTGTCTCCACTGTTCTTCCTATGAAGTTAGTCTTTGTTGTGTTAATTGTGTCAGGTGTCTAGGACATCACTTGTCATACTAAGGTTTAGTAAATATTGAATGGGTGAATTTGTAAGCTGGTTTCCAATACTGAGTTATTCTGTATCCCCAAACTGTTTGACTTCTTTGATGCTATTTACTGTGGGTCACCTTCACCTTGCAATTGTCTTAGTTATGTTGCTGGGACAAAATACTTAATACTGGGCTGGAGATAGCTTGGCAGTCTAAGCATCTGCCTGGCAAGTGCAGGGACCTGGGTTTGATCCCTGTTACTACATGCTATGCCGGTCACTGAAACTGGGCGTGGTGGCACATGCCTGTAGCCCCAGCACTGGGGAGGCTGAGACAGGAAGGTCCCTGAGCTCAAGCTGTGGAGTGAGACACTGTACCAAATAAAAGATTTTTTTAGCTTGCTGTTCATAGGTTTTAATCCATAGACAGCTGGTTCCATGGCAAGGTTTTGAGAAACAGTGCGTGGCAGGGATTAGGACACAGCCAGCAGAGCCTTCCTTTCCTGTTTCCAATTCAAGCTACAAGCCTGTTGGTTGGTGGCACCCACACAGCACAGGGCTTCACCATAGCCATGCTAATCCACCTGTCACCTGAAATCCAGCCACCTCACAAAAGCCACACCAATGAGTATGAGAGACTTTTGGGATAATCTAGATATGTAAGTTATAATAATTAACCTCTCCATTGAGACCCCGATCGAAGCTTTTCTTTCCTTTATCTTGAGACAGCTTTGCTCTACAGCCCAGGCTGGCCTCAAACTTATGATGCTACTGCTTTACCCTCCCATATACTGAGATTAGAGGCATGTCACCATGCCTGCCCTCTTTTATTTTGATAGCTATTACCTTAATAGCTTTTCTGTTAGGGAGTTACTTTAGAGCAGTCAGTGTCCCACTCCCCCTCTATCAGAAACTTCCCAGAAGGTATGAACTTAACTTTATTATCAATGTATATTTTGAAAAGTTAATCAGCCAAAAAGTCTTCCTGTATGACATCTTTGGAATTAAGCTATTCAGAAAAGCCATCAATTTTAAAACTTTTTAGTCTTATTTTTAAAATTTGAGGTACAAAAAATATATACTGTACAGTGGAAATGTTTACCATTTATTGTGACAAATACATAATACTGAACATTGTCTATACAGAGGCCTGGTGACGTACGCCTTTAATTCTCTTTCCTAATCACCCCATCTTCAAAAACAACCACTGGCTTGTCACCATAGTTTAATGTTGCCTATTTTAAAATTTCATATAAGTGAAACAGTATAGTGTATACTTTTATTTTTGTAGTACTAGGGATGGAAACCAGGGTCTTAACCCATTTGTAAGTGTTCCACTTGAGAGCTACATCCCTACCCCCTCCTGATTTATTTTGAGGCAGATCTTGATAAATTAACTGGGCCTCAAGCTTGGAATCCTACCTCAGCCTGCCAAGTGCTTGATATTACAATACAAAATGATTACATTTACTGTGGTGAGTGGTACATGTATATTACATCAGGCCTCAGACTCACAGCAATGGTCCTCATGCCTCTTTACAGGTGTGCATCACCACACCCGGTTTAGCCTAGCCTCTTCCTGGATTTCTGATACTCTGTTGCTACCCAGAATAGATTGCAGGACCTTTCTATAAACTGGAGAATTAAGTAGGTTATCTCCTAAATCCAGAGCCTTACACTAGGGTGCACGCTACCTGTTAGGTTATCTCCTAAATTTCTGCTTTATTTTTTTTATTTATTTATTTTTATTTATTACATTTATTTATTTTGTGTGTGTGTGTGTGTGTGTGTGTGTGTGTGTGGCCAGCTCAGCCCACCAGGGGGCGGGTCTGGCTGGCATGTGGTGCTGGGGGATTGAACCGCGGTCCCTGTGCTTTGCCGAGCTTGTTTGAAGTAGGTGCTTTAGACCACTGAGCCATCTCTCCAGCCCCGAAATTTCTGCTTTAAAAATTGCTTTTTCTTCACCTTTCCTGCAAGGCTAGAATTAAATAGTGGTCAAGAATTTCTTAGAGAACATGATAGCTAAGATAATTGTATTTTCCTGTTAGTGATATGAAGAATGTTGATGCAGTAAGATCCTTGTAAAAGATGCTGTTGTGTGTTGTTAAAACACAAATTACTGAAAAATATCTTTTCCTTTAGGTATCATTTTATAAAGTTTAAAACTACTAAAAAATTATTTTTTTTACTATTTTTTAAATTTAAAATTTTGGTGTCTTATATGCAGAATAGATGGAAGGGCAAAATTTTAGTTAAATTAGAAACTAGTCACATCTTTCATTCAAGTAAATAGTTGCTTAGTGTTTACCACTATCTAGTAAGTACAGAATTTAGAGCCTATTCTCAACTTGTTGAGTCAGTAAAAATGACCCAGCACACTGAACTGCAGCAAAGTGCTGTATATTGTTAACTTCAAAAGCTCACCTGAGTTAACGTACTTTGCTGAAGGAAGCATGAACAAGATTGAATGCAGTCTTCAGCTGGCTTCCAGTGAAGGTCGTGCTGTTCACCAAGGCCCTCAAAATGGACTAGCAGGGTCCTACACGAGTAACAGAGACATTCTTACCACTGGTGAAATTCCAAGGATTTAGAAGTCATCTCTCAGAAACCAAGACAAAGGTTTATTCTACAAACCAGGAACAAGCTTGTGTTCTATAACAGGATCCATGATTGAACTCAGGCCCTTTTGCTCGCCAGGGAAGCACTTAATCCACTGAGCCATCTCCCTGGCCCCCTTCTTCAGATTCTTAACAGAGCTCTTTACTCAACTCAGTAGGAGGGCTGGCCAAATAGCTCAGCAGATTAAAGTGCCTGCAAGCAGGGGCCAGGGGCTCACCCCCAGGGCTCACTGAGATGGCAGTTTAGACTGGGCCAGGTGGTGCTCTGCACCTGTAATCCGAGCTTTTTGGAGGCTGTAAACAGGCAGATCACTATGAGTCCAATCTAGTAGTGAGAACCAGAACACCTTGTGGACCCTTCCCAAAAATAACAGAAAAAACTCCCGAAAATACAGAAAAAACTCAGTACGGTAGGTTTTTTCGTGATTGTTTTGTTTGCCTTTTAATGAACTTTCTTGTATCTTAAGTTTTTTTGTGGAACTGGGAGTTGAACTCAGACCCTTGTGCTTGCCAGGAAGCACTTATTCTGAGCCATCTCCCTGTCCCCACTCACTTTTGCAAGTCTTTTTTACTTTTAATACATAATATATGTAATGTATATGTCAAATTCTTTGCTGCATATTTTACAAAATACTGTGTTTAAAGCAGTATTAAGGAAAAATGTGTTAACTTCTAAGTTTAGCTTCTCTTAATGTGCTGATCTCCCAATACTATTTATTTTCCTAAAAGAAAAAACATTTTTTTAATGGCTGAACAGTACTCCATTGTGAGTATGTACCAACATTTTTTTTAGCATTTTCATGTTTTTTTGTTTGGCTGAACCGAGGATTGAATTTAGGCAAGCACTTAATTCCACTGAGCCATTTCTCCAGCCCAGCATCTTTATGTTTTGATGGTCCACTAAGTTGCTTTTGTATGTAGCTGTTGTGGATTGTGCTACAGTAAACATGGGCATGCAGGTATCCCTATAGCATGATGATTGTGTTTCATTTGGGTGCATACCAGGGAGCAGTATGCAGCTGGGTCATAAGAGTTCTGTTTTTAAAGGGATTTTTCATTTTAGAGGGGTTTTGTTTTAGATAGTCTTGCTGTGTACTAGCCTCCCAAGTGCTGGAATCCTGGGCCTGTGCCAGGTTGGCACCATTCTAATTTTTTAAGGAAGTCTGTACTTACTTTCACCAGTATAGGAATATTCCTTTTCCTTGTATTCTTGCCAGCATGTGTTGTAGTATTCTTCATGGTTTGCTATTGTGATTAGTGTGTGGGGTTTCAGTGTTTTCCTAGTGGCTGAAGATGATGAATATTTTTTCATATACTTATTGGCCATTTGTATTTTTGAAGTTTCCTTCCTTTGTCCATTTAATTGAGCTGTTTAAGGTTATTTTTGTGTTGTGTTTTACATATTCTAGGTATCCCTCAGTTGGAAGTTTCTCCTATTCTATCTCTGCTTATACAGGAACTTTAATATGTCTCTTTTTTTAAATTTTATTTATTTTTGTTATTTTTTGTGCTTTTTAGAAACCAATTCAGGAAGCTTTTGCCTGTGCCTATGGATTTACGTGTTTTTTCCTATAGCAGTTTCAACCTTTCAGGTCTTGTGCCCAAGTCTTTCATCCATTTTGAGTTGATTTTTATGCAGAATGAGACATTGGGTCTAGTTGTCATCTTCTATGTACAGGAATCCATTTTCTCCAGCCTAACTTGCTAAGGACACTGTCTTTTTCCCCAATGCATATTTTTGGTTCCTTTCATACAGCTGTGTTGTTTCTGTGCTCTCTATTTGATTCCATTGGTCTGTGTGCCTAGCTTCATGCCTGTACCAAGCTGTTATAGTTACTGTGGTTGTATGGTAATTTGAAATTGGGTATTGCTATAGCTTTACTCAACTGTTTCAGCATTGTTTTTGCTTAGGATTACTTTAGTTATTCTGAGGTCTGTATTTCCACGTGAATTTTAGGACCACTTTACTGGATCTGTGGAATGGCATTAAAATTTGGGAATTGCATTGAATCTGCACATCACTGATAATGTGACTATTTTAGCAGTTCTGCAGTTGTGTGACCATGGGAATGTTACTGGTAGTTCTTTTAGAAATCACTCACCAAAGGTATTTCATTCAGGTCCTTCTTGCCTTAGAGTCAGATGAGACAAGCCCAAAACAGTGCCAAAGTTTATTTAAAAGTGAGGAGTGAGGGCTTGTGAGGTGGTTCAGTGGTCTAAAGCACCTAGTTAGAACAAGCTTAACAAAGCACAGGGACTGTGGTTCAATCCCCCAGCACCCCATGCCAGCCAGCCCCTCCCCCTGGTGCGCTGAGCTGGCCACACACACACACACACACACACACACACACACATAAATAAATATAAATAAATAAAATGAGGAATAAAAGTTTGGAGTGAATAGGTATGAGAGAAGCCAAGCTCTGCAGAGCAATCTTTGGGAAAATAAGAGAAAAGAAAGTTAACTGGTGGGGGCCTGGCCCTAGCTCAGGCCTTTAAGTGGCTGCTTCCACAAAGCTGTCAGCCTCAGGTTGCTGGAATTCGAACCTCACAACTCGCCCGCTGGCCAAAAGTGCCCTGAAGGCGTTCGAGGTACAAAAAAAAAAAAGTTAATTGGACTGCCGTGGGAAGCCATGATACTAAGCAAACCTTGGCATCTTGTCTTTCTGTTCACATGTCCTGGGAGCTTGAAAGCTAGGATGCTGGTGTAGGCCTGTCATCCCAGCACTCAGGAGGCAAGGCAGGAGAATCACTGCAAGTTTGAGACCATCCTGGGCCACAAAGTGAGCTCCAGGCCACACAGTGAGGTCCTGTCTCATAAAGTCAAAAAGAAAATGTTCTATGTGCAGGTTCTGACTTTGCCCTGGGATCTTGTAATTAACAGGTCATGCTCATTTCCCAAGCCAGCTTTGCCACATTCTTTCTCCACCTATATCAGTTCTTTTCATCTTGTAATAGCTACATCTTTCAGTATTCTGAAATTTACATTGTAGAGGTTTTTGACCCTCTTGATTAGGTTGATCTTTTTTTTTAAAAATGTTGTGAGGGGACAGGGGAGATGGCTCAGTCCCTGGTTCCAAAAAAATAAAATAAAATTCCTGTGATTTTGAAGCCTTTACTAATTCACATTTTAGTACTTTTCAGTTGATTAATGGATTTGTGTATTGGAATGTGATTGAGGCTATATGAAATAATGAGTGAAAACATGCTTACAATAACAATAATGTTTTTATATTTTTAGGAAGCTACTAAAGAAAGTTCCTGTGGAACGAAAGTAGAATTATATAAGAACATAATGGGTAAGTTATAGAAAGGTAATTTCTGTTACAATTAGTAGAAGCTAGGGCTGGCGAGATACCTCAGTGGTCTAAAGTGCCTGCTTAGGCAAGCATGCAGGGACCTCGGTTCGATCCCCAGCACCACATGCCATGCCAGCCCCGCCCCCAGGGTGGGCTGAGCTGACCATTAAAAAATAGGAAAAAATTAAGGAAGCATTAAAAAAAATTAAAAATACAAACCAATTAATAGAAGCTAAATTTTCTTATTCATTAAAAAAGATGAAGCTTTTCAGTTGAATGTAAGAAAGAAAATAGCTAAACTGAAATTAGTTAATGTCAAAAGCTTGTTTGTGTTTCTGAAGGGCAGATTAGTAATAATGCTTTGCAAGATCCAGTTGACAATAATCAGTATTGTACCTTCACAAAATTGTAACTTTCCTAACATAAAATGGTTTGTCTTGCAAAATATGTTAGGAACAATTTCAAACTGAAGTAATTGATAGCTTAAAATTTTTTCTCACATGTAGGCAGAAAATACCCTAAGAATCTATGTACTTGAGTAATCTTTAATTTTGAAGGTAGTTAGTTACGTCTTTGAGTCTTCCAGAATTTATTTTATGGAAAATTAGAAAAATTATGCCCTGTCATAGCCTTCACTAGATGGTAATATTTTGTCCTATTTGCTTTCTGTGCATGTTGTGTGCTGTTTGTCGTTTAATGTTCAAACCACACCACCTCATACCTAAACAGGTCTACATTTGCTCTCTAATTTAGTCCATGTCAGAATTTCCCAATTGTTTCAGTAGTGTCTTTCACAGCAAGTCTTTGTTTTTCCATTCTTTTTTTTTTTTTTTTTTTGCAGAACCGGGCATTGAACTCAGATCCTTGAGTTTGCCAGTCAAGCGCTTATCCTACTGAGCCATCTCCCGGGCCCCTGTTTTCTTTTAATCTTTGATCCAGTAAGGTGTCTCTTATTGTATGAACTTCTTTAGTTTCCTTGTTTGGTTTTGTTTTGTTCTATTTTTTGGGACAGTCTCACCATACAGTCCAGTAGCTCCCTCACAGCCCAAGCTCTGATTCTCCTAGCTCAGTTAGATGCTGGGGCTGCAGGTATGAGCCTCCATGTACAGCTTCCTTAGTGTCCTTCTAATGGCTTTCCCTACTTTGAGGATTATGGAGCACGGTTCTTTGTTGATAGTATTGTGTTGAACAGACTATGATGGCTAAAGTCAACCTATGGCAGTTCAGATACTGGGTAGTAGATACGCTCTTTTCTCATCTCTTGAGCCAGGGAGATGGCTCAGTGGAATTAAGTGCTTCCCTGGCAAGCGCAAGTCCTGAGTTCAATGCCCGGTTCTGCATAAATAAAATAAATAATCTTTTCTCATCTCTTTTCTCATCTTGTATTTTTATTTTGGTGTTGGCACCAGCGTTTGAACCCAGGGTCTCATACGTAGTTGACAACCACTCTACCACTGAATTGCATCACCTAGTCCCTCTGCTTTCAATTTTGGCTTTGTTTTTGTTGGTTTTGGGTTTTTTGTTTGGTTTTATTTTGGGGTCCTGTCCCTCCTCCCCCCCCCAACCAGGGATTAAACTCAGGCCCTTGCGCTTGCCAGGGAAGCGCTTATTCCACTGAGCCATCTTGCTAGCACATTGGGTTTTTTTGAGACAAGGGACTTGCCATGCAATTGGCTGGCTCTAAACTCACTATGTATCCCAGGATGACAGGTATGTACCACCACAATCAGCTTCTACTTTTTAGATACTATTATTTAAAAAGTTTTGTGTGCGGGGCCGGGGAGATGGCTCCGTGTAATAAGTGCTTCCCTGGCAAGTGCATGGGTCTGAGTTCAATCCCTGGTTCCACAAAAAAATAAATAAAAGTTTTGTGTGCTACTTTAGTCACCAGAAATGCTTCTTGAAGACTTCTGGTAGGTTTTCATCTAGTGTTGCATCCTTTGATCCAGAGTTTATACAACAGTGGAAGGTATTTAGGAAAGTGATGGTACCTTTCAGAAATGGTTTGTCTTTAACCCTCAAATGTTAACCTTGGTAAACCCAACTCATTCATCTGTCCTTCGCTCCCTCCCTTCTTCCCTGATGTCAAACCCAGGCCATTCTGTCACTGAGGTACATCCTTACTGATAATTTTTATTATTTATTTGTGTGGGGGGGGGGCAGCTCAGCCCGCCAGGGGGCGGGGTGGGCTGGCATGTGGTGCTGGGGGATTGAACCACGGTCCTTGTGCTTTGCTAAGCTTGTTCTAAGTAGGTGCCTTAGACCACTGAGCCATCTCACCAGCCCCTAATAATTTTTATTTTGTTCTAACTGCTAATTATTCCCAGCTTATCCTCACACGTGTTCCTTCTGCCTCAGCTTCCCACATACCTGGAATTAACAGGCGTGAGCCGTCACTGCAGGCACTGTTTTTCTTAATGCGTGTGTAACATAAAACTGATTCTAGTACTTATTTCAGATGGAGAAGAGAAAACCTATGGTGGCTGTGAAGGCCCGGATGCCATGTATGTCAAATTGATATCTTCTGACGGTCATGAGTTTATTGTAAAAAGAGAGCATGCACTAACATCAGGAACAATAAAAGCCATGTTGAGTGGCCCAGGT
>NW_004524667.1:10623688-10625601 GCF_000260255.1 Octodon degus | reverse complement strand
TTTTCAAAGTTTTATTGATAAACATATAGCAATGAGACAGTTTCAAATCAAATCGAAAGTACAGTTTCAAATAATACACTGCATATATTCTTCTTAGTGGTTAATTGCTGTACAAGGTGTCTGGTATTTTTTACTTGCCATTAATGATTGGAAGATTCCTCAGTGGGGTGGATAGCATGTGTAGCAGTGGTACTTCAGTCCTTTTTATTGCTGAGTAATAGTCTTTTGGGTAAATATGCCACGTTTGTATATCTGTTCTTTAGTTAATGAATTTTGGAGTTGTTTCTACCTTTTAGGCTGTGATGAGTATTGTAGCTATGAACATTCAGGTACAGATTGTATGAATACCTTTTTGATGTCTTTTGTGTATATTCTTTGTAGAAATTGCTTGATCATTCATAGATTTAACTTGTAGAGGAATCACTAAAACATTTCCATAACAGAATCATGTTATGTGTTTACCAATAGATAGCATAGTAGAGATTTCTTTTTTTTTTCTTCGTGGCCATCTCAGCCCGCTCTGGCGGCAGGGCTGGTGCCACACATGGTGTGGGGATCAACTGTGATCCCTGTGCTTGCCTAAGCAGGTGCTTTAGACCCCAGAACTATCTCACCAGCACCCAACAGAGGTGTTTTTTTACGTTTTTTTGTTTTGTTTTTTGCGGAACCAGGCATTGAACTCAGGCCCTTGCGCTTGCCAGGGAAGCGCTTATTCCACTGAGCCATCTCCCTGGCTCCTTGTTTGTTTTAAAGAACATGTCCTGGCCAATATTTGTTATTTTCTCCTTTTTTGGTTGTGTGCGTGTATTCCCCACCCCCCAGTACTTGGGGGATTGAACCCAGGATCTTATGCATTAGACATGTGCTCTACCACTGTGGAACATCCCTGGCTCTTTTGGGTTGTAGCTTTCCTCATGAATATGAAGTAGTACTTCATTGTGCTGCCAGATTTTTTATTTTATTTATTTTTAAATCTTTTCCCTGTGCAGCTTGGTCTCAACCACCCTAGCTCTAGGATTACAGACATGTGCCACCATGCCCTGTTTCACTGGCTAGGTCAACATGCCTGGGGGTTGGGACCATCATGGTATGTGTGGTACCAGGGATTGAACCTGGGTCCTTCTTGCACTTGCCATGCAGGTGCTTTGACTACCAAGCTATCTCCCCAGCCCTAATTTACTGCATATATTTTTGTAATAAGTTTATAAATTGAGCTTTGTGAAACTTCTAATTTTTAATTTGTTTCAGTGTTGTGTTGGTTATTTAGTGTCCATTACAGTTCCCTTCCTGTATTTTTTAGTATGGAAATATTAAATAGAATAGTGTATTAAGCTTCCATATACCCATGAGCCAACTTTTATAGTTATTAATGTTTTGTCCATCATATCTTCGTTTCATCTGTACCTATCCTCCCTTTATTTTATTTTATTGTATTTTATTTTGGCCTGCTCAGCCCACCCTGAGGGCAGGGCTATCTTGGCATGTGGTACTGGGGATCGAACCACCGCAGTCCCCTGTGCCTGTGTAAGCTTGCCTAAGCAAATACTACTGAGCTTTCTCACTGGGATCTCCCTTTCTGTTAGTGTTTCAAGCAACTCTGACTGTGTTACTTCACCTGCAAAGTCTGTCATACTTTCCATGAGCCTTCCCATTTTTAAACAAACTAGCAAGTTTTTCAGAGAAATGAGATCATTTGTATGATGTCCATATTTTGTATTTTTTTTTTCCAAATCAAATCATTTATTGATGGGCATATTGGCTGTTTCTAGGATTCAGCTGTTATAAACTATGCTACTAAATACATGGGTGTGTATATATCACTGTGATATGATGCTCTTTAACTCTTTCCAAAAGATACCAAGAAGAGGAAGAGCTGGGTAAAGTAGAACATAGAGTTTTACTTTACTTTTTAT
>NW_004524667.1:10620984-10622398 GCF_000260255.1 Octodon degus | reverse complement strand
TTTAGCCTCCCAGGGTACTGGCATTGTAGGTGTTCACTGCCATGCCTGCATCAGTTGACATGTTTTAGTTTGTTTGATTTCTTTTTTTTTTTTTTGAACCAGGGATTGAACTCGGGCCCTTGTGCTTGCCAGGGAAGCGCTTATTCCACTGAGCCATCTCCCCAGCACATGTTTTAGTTTGGATATTACAGAACCATGACTTTAGTATTTAATGGGGTTTTTTTGGTCCATTGCAGTCATTCTTAGGGTTCACAGTGATCCCAGGCTGGCCATATGCTCCTAAGCTTAAGAAAATCTCCCACCTGGCCTCCTCAGGAGCTGAGCATGCAGGTGCATTCCACTGTGCTTGGTTCAGTTCTTAGTGATAATGAAATTGCTTGCCTTATGCCAGAGCCATATCACTTTGGTTCTTGTATTCTTTTGACATGGTATCACTTGTTTTAGATAGCTGTATTACTTTCTGTAATGCTAAGATACTTAGGAGAAGGTATTTTAAGTCTCTTGCCAGTGGGGAGAATATTAGAATTTTAAAATTTTAGTCTTACTGTATCTCAAGTTGTTTGACTTTTCTGTTTATACTCAGAAGTTAGGTAATTGGTGAGTTGCTGTGTAGAATTACTCTTAACATTTGTTTGCTTGCTAGGGCTGCAGTAACAAAGTAGCACAGACTGAATGGCTTGAACAACAGGACTTTTCTCACAACTCTGGAATGTAAAGGTTGAGGTGTTGACAGGGTTGATTGCTTCTAGTCTTCGTGTGGTCTTCCTTCTGTACCTAATCTGTTTCCTGTGAGATCAATCATATCAGATCGCCACCCAGAGACCTCATTTTAACTTAAGTACAGTCACATTCTGAGGTACTAGGTACCTCTAACACAGGAACTGGGAGGGTACTATTCAACCTGTAACATAAAATAATCCTTTTGTTTTACAGGTCAGTTTGCTGAGAATGAAACCAATGAGGTTAATTTCAGAGAAATCCCTTCACATGTGCTTTCAAAAGTCTGCATGTATTTTACCTACAAGGTGCGCTACACTAACAGCTCCACTGAGATTCCTGAATTTCCCATCGCACCTGAGATAGCGCTGGAACTGCTGATGGCTGCGAACTTCCTAGATTGTTAAATAAAATAAATTATAATAAACTGTTTAATTTTTCAGTATTTAATATTTGTAGTTCAGTTAGTAATTTTTTTCGTATATAGCATGTTGCCTGTATGCAATTGAACTATAAAGTTAATTGCAAAGCAGATTGTTTTTGCATTAGTAGAGTTGACATTTGTTTGCCACGTCAGCAAATTAAGGACGTTTTCACAAATAAACAGATATGCCAATTCGTAGGTGGTTTTGCCTTCTTTTGGATGTAACTTTAAGATTAGAACAGTGATACAGCAAGTGTGAAATGTAGGCATAAG
>NW_004524667.1:10614631-10620029 GCF_000260255.1 Octodon degus | reverse complement strand
GTAGTAGAACACACCTGGGTTTTATCCCCAGCACTACCAAAAAACTACAACAAAAACTACCTTAATATAGATCAGCGGGGCCAGGGAGACAGCTCAGTGGTATAAGCGCTTCTCTGGTAAGCTCAAAGGCCTGAGTTCAATCCCCGGTTCTGCCAAAAACAAAAAAAGTACAGGGGCTGGGGAGATGGCTCAGTGGAATAAGCGCCTCCCTGGCAAGCGCAAGTGCCTGACTTCAATCCCTGGTTCCGCAAAAAAAAAAAAAAAAAATCAGCTTTTTCTAAAAATAAAAATAATTTCCTCTTAGCAAATGTAATACTTTCCAGCTACTTTAGCATAGACTATTATCAAGTATATTGTGGATGTAGGGATGCTCTGTGGTAGGCGTGAAAAGATTGCTACATGGTAGCAAAAGTATCAACTAAACCTAAATGATTTCAAGAGGATAGCTAGAAATAAAGTTTAACTGTCAATTTTTAGATAACTTTGTTGAATGTAGAAGTAACCTTAAGTTTAGGACATTAAAACAAAAGACTAGGCAGACCTGTATGCTTTACAGCAGGTAGTGTGTCAAATTCTTGACAAAGGTATGGTAACCTGGGTATTTGAACTTTTTAGCCTCTTTTCATGAAAGATTCATGCAATCTTTTGCTAAAGAATATCTAACCACTTGAGGTGGGAATTATTTTGGTCAAACTTAATGTGATTTATATAACAGTGAAACGGGGCTGGGGAAATGGCTCAGTGGAATAAAGCGCTTCCCTGGCAAGCGCAAGGGCCTGAGTTCAACCCCCGGTTCTGCCCAAAAAATAGTTATGTGTGTGGGCCGGGGAAATAGCTCAGTAGAATGCACAAGGGCCTGAGTTCAATCCCCGGTTCTGAAAAAATAAAAATTATGTGTGAAGCTTCTCACCAAATTTTTCTGTACAGAAAATAATATAAAAATCATGTAATGTTTTATTTTGCATTGTCTAGTATATGCTTTTTAAATTGTTTATGTGATGCAGTTATTAATAGTCTCCTTTTGATAATACCTATTGATACTCAGTAGAATTTATGTATAGCAAATTCAGTTCATACTGAAAGACATCTTTAGATAGCCTGTTATGCATGAGTCTGTCAGTACAAGTCATTTTGCTAGCTTGATTATTTGAATAGAGTGAAGATATTCTAAGAAATATAAAATTATAATTAAATACTTCAATATTAGGGGCCAGGGAGATGGTCCAGTAGAATAAGCACTTGCCTGGAAAGCTCAAGGGCCTGAGTTCAATCCCTGGTTCTGTAAAAAAAAAATTTAAACCTAAGTAGTTTCTGTCTACCTAGAGGAAATTTCATACACATCAGCAAAGCTTGACTATATCCATATTTAGCAGAGCTAAGTTGAGCTCAGGTTAACTGCTAACTAAGTTTGATGAAATATATAAAGGGCTTTGGGACAAATGAGTGCTTCCCAGGCATGCAGGCTTTGGGTTCTATCCTCAGCACCACAAAACACTTAGGATCTGATACTCAAAAGATACCATTGATTTTCATATAGTGTTTTTTGTAATATATATAAATCTGGTTTAATGTCAGGCTAGTTATGCTTTGTATTCCTTTAATAGATGGTTATAAATTATACTTAATGATTTGTTGGTGTAGGGAAATACTTATTCACCTTGAATTACTGTATTTCAGTGTGGACCTGCAAGTTAGGAAGTCTAGGTCTTGTGCTAATTAACCACTTGAAGAGTCTGTGGGCCTCTTTCACATCTGTAGAAGTAGGAGGTTGTACATCCATAGGGTAATGTTTTGCCCACTTATTTTTGTAATGGACAAGATCGTGACTAGTGCTTAAACCCCAGATTACAACAATCAGAATTAAGAACTAGAAAGTGAGTTTTGCTGCTGCTTTATTTGGCACTGTTACACACCAGTACATTACCAGGAACTGTAGTTCCAGGGTGGCAAGGCACTTGTCTGCCTCCTATGTGTGAGGCTCTGGGTTTGATCACTAGAAACTCTAAAAGTAATTTAAAGGCCGGGTAGATGTTCAGTAGAGTAAGTGCTTCCCTGGCAAGCACAAGGGCCTGAGTTCAATCCCCGGTTCCAAAAAAACAGTAGTTTAATATATTCAAAGTTACTTTTTCTGATGTTTTTAGCCCTGCTTTTCAGAAATTTGCTGATATAAAAGGGAAATTTTAAGTTTATTGGTTAATGATCACATTCATTATAGGGAATTTGTACCTGTACATGACATAGTTTAATTTTCCCCCATTCTGCTACAGTCCCTCTTATTTACAAAAGCTTGGTTTCCATTTTTTTCCAAAAGGAAATTTTTTTGCTGTGGTGGTTCCATACCCATATATATTATATTATATCTATATAATATATATAATATATATTTATTTTCGGAACTGGGGATTGAACTCAGGTCCTTGCGCTTGCCAGGGAAGCACTTACTCCACTGAGCCATCTCTCCGGCCCATCCATACCCATATATGATGCTAAGTCAACCTAAAATTCATGTTTTATTTGTTCACTACCTTAGTAATTTATCCTGATTCTATATCTCCTGCATGTGTCTAGCTGAGAACATATCTCTGCAGTTCTAGAGCTTGAACCCAATGGTCAAGTGTTTATACGTTCTCATGCAGGACACAATCACAGATTGTCACACCCCCCCCATGATACAAATACTTTTGTTAGTCTTGTGACAGATTGTTGCTGTGTAACCCAGAGTGGCCTCAAACTCATTATCCTCCTGCCTCAGCCTACCCAGTAGCTGGAATTGCAGGAATTCTGGCTGTTTTTAATACAAAGCATTTTCTTTGTGATCGAGGTATGTTTTGTATGTGAAGATTTTTGTGATAGGCTATATATTGCTTTATGTAGAAAAAATTTTTAAAATCATAAATTAGGAGCCAGCAAGATAGCTCAGTGGTCTAAAGCACCCGCTTAGGCAAGTTTAGGCAGATGCAGGGGACCACAGTTTGATCCCTGGCACCACATACTGTGTTAGCCCTGCCCTCAGGGTAGGCTGAGCTGGCCAAAATAAAATCAGATTAGGATAAATTCAAATTAAGGGGGATTGCCCCTTAGCTCAGTTGTTTAAGTGGCTGCTTCAACAAAGCAGTCAGCCTCAGGTTGCTGTGGTTTGATCCCCACAACTTAAGCCAGCCAAACCTGCCCTGAAGGCATTCTCAGCCAGCGGGGGGCGGGGGGGGGGGAATGATTTTTTCTGTAGTTCTTACGTCAGAGTCAGGGCCCCACACATGCTGAGCAGGTGCTCTACTGCTGAAATACCCCCCACCCTTCAGATTTGGAGACTTTGTGCCATTAGCTAAAATCATTTCATCAGAACCTCCTGTTACATCAAATAAAGTTTGTGCTTAACTTCACTATTAAATTTTGACAGACTTGGGCCAGGGAGATGGCTCAGTGGAATAAGCACTTAACTGGCAAGCTCAAAGGCCTGAGTTCAATCCCCGGTTCTGCCCAAAAAATAAATTTTGACGGACTTGAGCCTATATGCTATTATTGCCTTAGAATACTTGGGAGAGTTTGTCTACGTAGTCTCAAGTATGAGTTTGAGTTGACAAGTGTTTACTTAAGGCCCTCAATACAGCTGTCTTTTTCTTCCCACCCGCCCCCCATTGTCCATAGTTTCAAAGTACAGGTTTTTTTTCTCACAGCCACCATTCAAATCAGCCAGTGTGTTCCTTCTTGTTTTTTGAAGTTTTTAAAAACAAGAATCTAAGACAAAACTGCAGTAGTCCAAGGTCACGAACTAATTTGCAGTGAAGTAATAGTTCCAGACTTTAGTTCTGGTTAAGACAAATGAGCTATGCCTGGTGCCAGTAGGGTAATCTCAGCATTCAAGCAGCTGAAGCTATGAGTTGGAGGACAGCCTGGGCTAGGTAGTGAGTTTAAGGCCAATCTGAATTGCATGGTGAGATCCTGTCTTCTCAAAAAACAAAATTAAGATACTTAAATCATAGAGCTACATCTATGTCGAAGTAATACATCAATATTAAAATGGTGGGATGTAGTTAGGGAGTTGATGTTTGCTTATAACCTACATACTTTTAAA
Organism: Octodon degus; assembly: GCF_000260255.1. Taxonomy (NCBI): domain Eukaryota; kingdom Metazoa; phylum Chordata; class Mammalia; order Rodentia; family Octodontidae; genus Octodon; species Octodon degus. The sequence goes on along the minus strand of NW_004524667.1, from coordinate 10,615,957 downwards.
CATTTTTCTCCATATGAGCATTGTTCACTTAGGGCTATTGCTCAAATGTTTGTGAACTACCCTTAAGAGGTTATGATGTGTTGGAGAATCACTCCAGCGTCACACATGCCAGGGAAGTGCTCTTTCCCTAAGCTACAGTCGTAACCATAGCTAGTCTTTCAAACAGCCTTACTAGTATGGGATGTTTTTAAGTATTTTACAGTAATTTATATATATTTGTATGTCCCTACCGAATTCAGGTGAGTGACCAACCTAAGTCAGGAAGGAGGGACAAAACTAAAGGAACTAAATGAAGCCAGTAATCAAGCCTGAGTAGCATGCTGTGTTACAGTCAAATTTAAAATTGCAAGGTTAGCCTTGGAGATAAAAGTATAGTGGCTACAGTGTTTTTAGCAAAGAATACTCCGTTCTGGTGTATCTGTGAAACCCTTACTCAGTTTTCTTTGTTAAAGCAGGTACTAGGCACTAGCTTTGATGGATAGCTGTCTCAAATCAGGCATGCTGCATGCATATAATCCCAGCAACCCTGGAAAGCTGACCCAAGGAGGCACACAAGCTTAAGAGCAGCCTGGGCAGCATAGCAAGACTGTCTGATGGGGAGAGTGGTGTCACAGCTCCTGGATGTGATCCTTAGTCCCACAAAAAAGGGTGTGGTTCGGTGTGGCATGCTTGCCTGGCAGATGTAAGGCCCAACTTTCAGTCCTTTGTACTGAACAAAAAGAAATACTGTGAAGTTGCAACTAAAGTGAATTTTGGGGGCTGGAGAGATAGCTCAGTAGTCTAAAGCACCTGCTTACACAAGCTAGGCAAAGCTCAGGGACCACAGTTCGATCCCCAGCACCACGTGCCGTGGCGGTCCTGCCCCCAGAGTGGGCTGAGCTGGCCACAAAAATAAATAAAATTAAAAAATAAAGTGAATTTTTGGTTTTTTGTACCAAGAATTGAACTCTCCACCTGATGCTTTCCAGGCAGGCACTGTGCCGCTAAGATATATCCTTATCCCCTCAAGTGAATTTCTTTTTATATAAAACTGCTGTTTCAGGGCTGGGGAGATAGCTTGGCAGTCTAAGCACCTGCCTGGCAAGTGCAAGGACCTGGGTTTGTTGTCCGGTACCACTTGCCACTGAAATCAGTCATGGTAGCTCACGTCTATGGCCCTAGGGCAGGGAAGGCTGAGACAAGGCTTACTGTGAATCTGAGCTGTGTAGCAAGACCTTGTATCAAATAAAGATTTTATTTAAGGGCTGGTGAGATGGCTCGGTGGTCTAAAGCACCTACTCAGAACAAGCTTAGCAAAGCACAGGGACCGCAGTTCAATCCCCCAGC
>NW_004524667.1:10610621-10614280 GCF_000260255.1 Octodon degus | reverse complement strand
CGGGACTGGGGATTGAACTCAGGCCCTTGCGCTTGCCAGGGAAGCACTTATTCCACTGAGCCATCTCCCCAGCCCCTCTAAAATTTATTTAGAAGAGTAGAAATGTAGCTCACTGGTAGAATCCTTTGCTAGCATAGGATTAGTTACCAGTACCACAGATACACACAAATAGTTGGTAAGCTAGTGCATACCTGTAATCCCAGTGCTCAGGAGGCTGAGGCAGGACTTCCTTGAGTTTAAGGTGAGGCTGACCTATGTGGTCATTAAAGTGCAAAGCAAGACCCTCTGAATTTTTTTTTTTTTTTTTTAACCAGGGATTGAACTCAGACCTTTGCACTTGCCAGGGAAGCACTTATTCTACTGAGCCATCTCCCCAGCCCCTGAAAATTTGTTTTAATAAAATTCCACCTTAAATAATAAAGGTACCTTCCAGTGAGAAATTCCCTAAGGAAACAGGGCCATAAAGTCTAATGTGTTGGGCCGGAGAGATGGCTCAGTGGAATAAGCGCTTCCCTGGCAAGCGCAAGGGCCTGAGTTCAATGCCCGGTCTGCAAAAAAAAAAAAAAAAGTCTAATGTGTTGGGTGCTGGTGAGATGGCTCAGTGGTCTAAAGCACCTACTTAGAACAAGCTTAGCAAATCACAGGGATGGAGGTTCAATCCCCCAGCACCACATGCCAGCCTGCCCCACCCCCTGGTGGGCTGAGCTGGCCACACACACACAAAGAAATAAAATTTAAAAAAAAAAAAAAGGTCTAATGTGTTGGAATGGCAATACTACAGTCATAAGCAAACAATTCAAAGTTGTATGATTCGATTTTAAATGAAACCTTTTACATTCTCCTGTAGCTGTTCTTGTCCAGTATGTGTCTTCTTAAAAAAATAATAAGACAAAAGGAGTAGGGAGTAGGTGTTCAGGTTTTTGAGATGGTAGTTACCTCCCCTACTGTCTAGCACAGCGCTAAACACATTCAATAAATGTTTATTAAATTAAATCATGCTCATTGGTGTGCAGGCGTCTTAATTATATCCTGCTGAATCCATCTAAACTATCCATTCCATATATAAAACTGAAAAGTTTGGTCTCTTGGTAGCCTAACTGGAGGTACCTGCCCATTGTCCAATCCCCCACTTGCAGGAAACAGTAAGTTAGGCCGGAAACCTGTGTTCTGCTTTGCTGATTGCCAGTCTAGGTGTTCTTCAATTTGAAAAGTGGTAGTTGCTTGAACAGAGATTTCTTCAGAGAAGATACACAAATGACCCAAACAATACATGAAAACATGCTCCAAGCATTCAGTCATGAGGAAAGTGCTAATAAAATCTACCATGAGTTACCACCAGGCTAGTTTCAGTAACAAATGTCCAGGGTGTCTACAAACGAACCTTCCTATACTGGTGGGAATGTGAAATGGTAGCATTTCTGTGAAAAAAAACAATTCTTCAGAAAGTTAAGTAGAGCTATTCCAAGCTCTGCAAAGAAAAAATAGAATTTCACATGATCCAACATTCTATTGCTATGTATAACCTCCAGAGTTCTTAAAAAAAAAAAAAAATCAAGATAACTAGTAAAAAAAGTATGATGGCACAACTGTGTTCCCAGGTACTTGGGGGACTGAAGCAGGAGGATTGCCACTTACCAATTTGAGGCCAGCCTGGGCAACTTAAGACCCTGTTTCAAAATTAGGAAAAAAACCATGAAGCTGGGATGTCGTTTAGTGTGGGGACCTGGCTTCATTCCTAGCACTAAAACAAAAAAAAATTTGAGAAATAAAGGAAAGTAAAATGAAATTAACCAAGCTATATATCATAGTATATGCCTGTTCTAGAAAGTTGAGCAGGAGAATCAAATTTGAGCCCTATCTGGGATAGCTTTGTGACACAGTGAAATCCTGTCTCCCGAAAAGCAGACTCTGGAAAGTAGGGTTGAGGTTCTGTGTTCAATCACTAGTGCCTCAAGATAAATATAAGGGCTGCGGAGATAGCTCAGTGGTCTAAGCGCCTGCCTGGCAAGTGTGAGGACCTGGGTTCAATCCCCCATACTGCATCCCGTGCCAACCCCAGAGCCCCCGAAACCCTCAAAACCTCAGTCATGCTGTTCTGGCCACTGAAACTGGGCATGGTGGGCTCACGCCTGTAATCCCAGCATGGGAGGCTGACACAGGAGGATTACTATGAGTCTGAGCTGCATAGCAAGACCCTGAATCAAATAAAAATAATTAAAAAAAAAAAAAACTATAAGGGGCGGCCAAATAGCTCAGTGGATTAAAGCACCTGCAAGCAGGTGCGGGGACTGGGGGTTTGGTCCCCAGGCCTGCCCTGCCGGCCCGGCCCCCAGGGCATGCTGAGACTGTAATTGAGACTGGGCATGCTTTTGCGCCTGTAATCCCAGCTCTTGGGAGGCTGTAAATAGATCATTAAGAATCTGATCTAGTAGTGAGACCCTGCACATCCTGTAGACCCTTCCCTAAAATACAAAAATAAATTTAAAAAATAGCAAAAAATAAACAACTATAAAATACAAATTAGTAAAGTAGAACATTTCAAAGAGACAATTCCAGGGTCCGCGGAGATGGCTCAGTAGAATAAGCGCTTCCCTGGCAAGTGCAAGGGTCTGAGTTCAATCCCCGGTTCCGCAAAAAAAAAAAAAAAAAAAAATCAAAGAGACAATTCCAAACATCTGTGGAACCAAGCAAAACTACAGTTACCAAAAAAATCACCAGCACTTGTGAAAAAAGTTATATCCTAAAATAAAAATCTATGGGTTTGTATACCATACCAGGAATTTAAAAATAGTGATAAAGAGGATTTCCTAGGAAAATACTAATTGGGAAAAGTGGATTTAACTGCAGAATAAAGTAGTTCCCAAGAGATTTCTTCCAAAGAAACATAAGAGGGGCTGGTGAGATAGCTCAGTGGTCTAAAGCACCTACTTAGAACAAGCTTAGCAAAGCGCTTGGACTGTGGTTCAATCCCCCAGCACCACATGCCAGCCAGTTCCGCCCCCTGGTGGGCTGAGCTGGCCACACACACACACACACACACACACACACGAAACAAAAGATTATTTAATAGTTGGGTTTTGTTTTGTTTTGTGACACTGTCATTCAGGCTGGCCTTGAACTTGTAGCAGTCCTGCCTCAGCCTCCCCGGTGCTAGGATTGCAAACATGTGCCATCACGGCCAGTATAAGTGGTTGGTTTTTTTTTTTTTTTTTTTTCTTTTTTTTCTTTTTTTTAAATTAAGGGAACATGATACCCAGACTGAATGGTTGTAGCATATAATACGAGATTACAAAGTCAATGTTACAAAGTTAGTATAATCCTGATATCAGAGAACACTATCATTTAAAAAAAGAGATCCTATAGGCTTACTTTACAGACACATAGAAGCAAAAATCCTGACTAAAATCTTAGTAAATCACCTCCGCACTCACCTAGGAGTGTCATAACATAACTGCTGTTAATTTTATTTTATTTATTTATTTATTTATTTATTTATTTATTTGCAGAACTGGGGATTGAACTCAGGCCCTTGCGCTTGCCAGGCAAGCACTTATTCTACTGAGCCATCTCCCCAACCCCAACTGCTGTTTATTTTAAAAAAGCAAGGATGGGGCTGGTGAGATGGCTCAGTGGTCTAAAGCACCTACTTAGAACAAGCT
>NW_004524667.1:10608512-10610475 GCF_000260255.1 Octodon degus | reverse complement strand
AAAAAAAAAAAGCAAGGATGGCTTAGAAAAGTCTGTTGAATTTGCCTACAGAGAAACAAAAAGAATCATCTCAGTAGATGTCTAAAATACATTTGATAAAATACAATCTTCACACTTCAATGTAGTACATGAAAGAAATAAAAAAGTACGCAAGCACTTCATTTTGCTGGGCATGATGGCACACACCTGTAATCCCAGCACTTGGGAGGCTGAGGACAAAGAATGCTGTGAGTTCAAGGCCAGCCTGAACTACATAGCAAGATTCTGTCTCAAAATAAAAGTACTTGATTTTTTATTCAAACCAATAGTTAATTTATTCTTCAGCAAAATTTGTCATACACATTCTTGCTAAAAATGAGAAACAACATAAAAGTAATTAATTTAGCATTTCTTAGAAATGTCAATGTTATAATTTCTTAAATTAGGTATAAATATTAGTAGGAAACAGACAAAATATCTGCAGCCCATATGTGTTGCTGACAAAAATTCCAAAGGTGTGAACTGAAAAAAAATCTGAAATGTAAAAAAAAAAAAGAGAGTGAGTGAGAGAGAGACATTTGTGTGGAGTATTTCTGTTTTGAATGCCCAGAATAGAATTCCTCATCCTGGCTCTGGGAAATACACCACTGTCTTAACCTAGGACTCAAGTATCTTACTTCAAAAGTCCAGAAAGCGAGTTCTTTCCTATTTTTTTACCACCTGGATCATAGGAATATGACTAGGAAGCCCTCTGTAGCCTCCCACTAATACTGTACTTTTCTACCCAGCCACTGGTACTGCAGATGCTTTCAAGAGAAGCTTGACTCCTAGAGGAATTAATAGGCATCATTGTCTCAATCCTTAATGACTCTGCTCCATAACTAAGTCTGGTCCCATCTTCTTGGGCAAAGCTGTAAGAGGAACTGCCTTACCAGGAGTTACCCTGCACCAAGAGCTAATTCTCACTTCCTCTTGCCAGTGGTTCAGGGTAGAAATGTAAGTGACACCTGGGGATTCCCTGGATTCAGTGTCAAAGCCAATTGCATTAGCTTTCTGGTTCCTGGGACCAAACACCAGACACCTTAATGGAGGAGAGGTTTAATTTGGCTCACAGTTTCAAGGAATTCAATTCATGGTCATCAACTCCAAGGCAGGAACAGCATGGTGGATGGGCGTGGTGGAGCAATTGCTCAGTTCATAGTGGCTGGAAGGCCGGGGAGATGGCTCAGTGGAATAAGCGCTTCCCTGGCAAGCTCAAGGACCTGAGTTCAATCCCCGGTTCCACCATGGTGGCTGGAAACAAAGCAGGGGAACAGTACTGGAGCAGAACCTATTGGAGACCATAGATGTTCTCGGGGCCACTTCTCTGTGACCCACCCAGACACCTAGGAGTGCTCACATTTCTTCATCCAATGAAGTTGACATGTCAAGATCAAGGGTCACAACAATGGAGGTTTACAGCAACCCTGTGAAGCCAGGATCACCAGGAAATCCAATCCATCAGGAATGCAGGTTCTAGGTACCTCTCTGAGTAAAGCACTCCAGCCATGAGGCTTATTGGATGAAGAGAAATCATAAAATCCTGTTTCAATCTTACAGCCTATTGTATTAAAATTATAATTATAGCTTCTCCTTTTATCTGTCCCTGTATGTATTTACTGTGTTAACAACTCACCTTTGAAAACAGGAGGATCACTACTAGTCCAAGCTGCTAGTGAGACCCTGTACCAAATACATAAAAAAACAAACAAACAAACAAACAAACAAACAAACAAACAAACACCTTTTGTTCACCATCTCCTTTTCCCTTACTATTTTATTTAGGCTTTTTGGAGACTGAACTTTCACTAGCCCTTGAGGGGAGCACAAATGAACTAGAGAAGTAGGCATCATGTTGAGATCCCAGAGTGATTGTATAATTTAGCAACTGAGAAGACACTGAATTGCTTTTTCTTTCTTTTTTTTTTTTTTTTTTTTTTTTTTT
>NW_004524667.1:10601932-10608412 GCF_000260255.1 Octodon degus | reverse complement strand
TTTTTTTCTTTTTTGGCGGAACCAGGGATTGAACTCAGGCCCTTGTGCTTGCCAGGCAAGCGCTTATTCTACTGAACCATCTCCCCAGCCCCATGAATTGCTTTTTTTTTTTTATTTAGTACAGGGTCTACATGGTCTCACTACACAAATTGGACTCATAGTGATCCTCCTGTGTTCAGCCTGCCAAGCGCTGGGATTACTGACACGTGCCACCACGCCCAGCCTCAATCACCACCTCAGCATGCGCCAGGGAGGTTCAGAGTAGAAATGTACAACCCCGGTCCCTGCGCCTGCCTAAGCATGAGCTTTAATCTGCTGAGCTATCTGGCTGGCCCTAAATTGCTTCTTTTAGGGGAAGGAGTAGTTCCTTTTTTAAATAGCAAGAATCATTGCATTATATTAGGCAGTAACAATTTTTTTCTTGAAGCATAATATTTTTTTTGTTGTTGGTACTGGGGATCAAATGAAATATAAATCTATATGGGATGAATTGTATTTATCCTAACCCTACGTATATTTAGTATTAAATAGATATTCATTGGTATCAAACAGCTGACTGTTGGGTATTCTTACACCATGTGACTCTTGGTAGGAGGGGACTCTAACAGACATCTAAATAGATGTCTATTTCATGTTTGAATTTTTTTTTTAGCAGTACTGGATATAGAATCCAGGAGCTTTGCACTGAACTACATCCCCAGTCCTTCTTTTAATTTATTTTTTTATTTTTGGACAGGGTCTTGAAAAATCACTAAATCACACAAGCTCCGCTGGAACATTTTTTTCCATTTTTATTTTTTATTAGTACATACATGTTTGTAGTACATAATGATCATATTCCACATGGGGAGTTGGTAGACAGGCACAACACATCTTAATCCTTTTTTTAATCTCCTTCTCCTGTTTCCCCCTTGCTTCTATTGCTTAGTCCCCTTACAATTTGCAAAAGAGCTGTCTCCTAGATTCCTGTTGTCTTTTGTTTTGCTCTTCATTTATGTTTTGATTTTCATATTTTAAAAAAACATTCAATATTTAAGGCTGTATGTCTGACTTAACATTGTAGTCTGAAGGTGTATCCATTTTCCTACAAATGTAGGATGGCTTAAGTTTATGGCAGAATACTGCTTCATTGTATATAAACACCACATCTTCTTTATCTGTTCATCTGTTGATGGACATATAGACTGCTTTCAGTAGTTAACAGTTGTGAATTATGCTCTTATAAATATGTCACATGATGTCTTCAGCTCCTGGGAAAGATACCAAGGAGGGGAACTGCTGGGTTGCATGCTATTTCTAGTTTTAGTATCTTAAGGAATCTCTATCCTGATTTCCATAAAGGTTATAGTAGTTTACATTACATTCCAACAACGGAGCACAGTTCTTTTCTCTTGCATCCTCAGCAGTATTTGTGGTTGTTTGAAAATTTCTTGATTCTGGCCATTCTTTCTGGAGTGCCATGGAATCTCAAGGTTGTTTCACTTTGCATTTCTCTAATGACCAGTGGTATTTTACATTTTTTTCACATGTTTATTGGCTATTTGTACTTCTTCTGAGAAGTATCTACTCAATTCAGATGCCCAAATTTTCAGCAGGTCTTTCATTTAAGAGGAATCTAAATTTTATTTAGTTCTTTATATATTCTAGATATTAGACTTTTTTCTATCCAAGGAATGGCTGACAACATTTTTTCCCTATTCTGTATGCTGTCTCTTCATTCTGCTGGTTGTTTCCTTTGCTATGCAGAATGATTTGATATGATCCTTTTGATTCTTCTTATTTTTTGTTCCACTGGGATTCTGTTTAGAAAGGCCTTTGCCTATGCCTATGTCTTCAAGAGTTTTACCTACTTATCCTCCTGTAGATTAACTACTTCTGTTTTAACATTTGTTTGCTCTCTTCTTATTCTAGTTTAGTACATGGTGACATGTGTGAGTCTTGACTCACTCTTTTGCATGAGTATATCCAATTTTCCTACCACTACTTATTAAAGAGGCTGTCTTTTCTCCAGTGTAAACTTCAGCCCTTTGTCAAAGATCAAGCTGCTGCATGTGTCTGAGGTTGTTTCTGCTTCCTGTTCTGTTCCATTGATCCACATGTCTGTTTTTGTACCAGTACCACTTCCCTACCACGTAAAACATTTTTTTAGTACATGTTAGCAGTGCAAAATGATTGTATTAATCATGGGAAGTTAGTGTAACATAACACATCTTATTCCTCTGTTTCTCATCCCCTTCCCTTCCTTTTCCTTCTCAATCCATTTTCTAACGTTTTTTTATCCTCTATTGGTTGAATTTGTAGATGCAGAATCTGCAGATATGAAATGTCAGCTGCATGCACAAAAGTGGAATTCAGTATACCATATTTTATGTTAATTCTATTTATAACCTACTATAAAGTCACCATTATATTTTTCCCACAGTTTAGCAATATTTTGCACAAATAAGAATATTAATAACTATATGCTAATTCTTCTGTCCTTTTACTTTGACAGATTATTTTATTCTGCTTCATTATTGAGTTATCTTGGGTTGTCAGGATTGACAAGCTACAGATACTTAGATTTTCCTACACAATTATTATGCAAAATTAAAACAATTAGAATTGTTTACTCAAATATAATATTAAATAGTAATGTCTAGAAATATAGATTTGAGACAAAAGACTAATGTCCCAAGAGAGCAGGGAACAGTAGACAGAGCCCGAGAAGAGCTGCTGTCACCTGTAAATGCCCGACAAGCTGGGATTCAAGGCTGCGGATAGCAGCCTCTCCTGCAGACGCCCTGTTCTTTGATCCCTTGCTTGGGATGTTATTGGCTAGCATTTGTGTGGACCTAGTGATAGGCAAATGGTGGAAGTCAATAGAGATAGTAGTTTGCATTCACTCAAGTAATTATGCACATTCCTTAGCCTGCCTTTAGCCCACAATAAATGTGAGATGCTTCTGAGGCTCTGGGCTCACTTGGAGAGAGACTAATCTCAGTGAGACCTTTGAAGCTACATTCATCAGATCTTCTTGTTGTTTTTTTTGGCACTGACCCATAACATACAACGGTAATGGAAGTATAGGCACCTTTTTTTCTTTTTCTTTTCTTTTCTTTTTTTTTTTTTTTTCCAGTACCAGGGATTGAACTCAGGACCCTGCACTTGCCAGGCAAGTGCTTATTCTACTGAGCTATCTCCCTGGCCCCCAAAAGGCACCTTTTACCTGTTCTCACCTTAGTAGGCAGCCTGTTAGCATTTCTCCATTCACATAAACCCTGATTGTATGATGAGGGTATATACATTATTTTTGAAGGATTTCCTGACATCAACATCACTCTTATTCTCCAGACATCAACAATTCAGTACTCACATTAGCTACTCTGTGTGTGTGGACTCACAAGTTAAAGTCTCAGCCCTACAAGACAGTCCACACTTCAAATGCCAGTCACATGTCCCTGGCCTCTCCTCTTCCTCCTTTTTTTTTTTTTTTTCCCCAGTACTGTGAATTGAAACAGGCCCTTTGCACCCCAGCCTTTCTCATTTGAGACAGGATCTCATTTAACACATTTATGAGGACCTAATTCATATTTCTCTTGCCCAGGCAACTCTGATTTGAACTTAGTTGTTCCTGCTAACTTGAACCACCAGTGGTATGTACATAATTGTCCCATTGGGCATCTTGTACCATTTCTCAGGGAGTCTTTGATTACAATAATGTAAAGAAAGATGTTGATTTAACAGGCCGGATGTTGTTATGGGTCACTCAGGACAGGAACCAGATCAACCAGATTGGAATTTGGAAAGCCATTTATTACTGAGCTCAGGGCCTCCAGTCTGCTCTCACACAGGAGAGGACCAAAAGGCGGCAGCCCAGGAAGCAGGAAGGGGTTTTATACCCTGGAACCACATTCAGTTTGATAAGCAAATTTATTGTCTGACCACATTCAGTTTGGTAAACAAATTCATTGTCTGACACAAAATAAAGCTTTTAGAGTGATTGGGACCACGACTTAAACTACAGTTCTGGGGCTTTTGTTTCAGTTTCTGGTTAGTTTGCACCTGAGTACCTGCAGGCAGACTTGCATAGCCTGAAGTTACAAGAAGTTAAAGCCCATTTAGTTTTCTTTAAGTCATCTCTGTAAGCTAACTTTGCTGACAGGAATTGGTGAGGGTTACAGGAATTTTATCTAGCAAACAGCAAGAAACAGCCACTAGTTACTAAACAACTTAGAACAGTAGTAAGTATACATTTTTACACAACAGAAAACACAAGATTTACATTTATAATCTAAAATGTGAGTTGATTCATTACAATGTCATCTGCTCCTCAAGGAAAAAATCAAAATGGTCAAAAAATCATAATACAACTAATTTGTGGTAGAGCAGTTGTACATGCATATTATATGTACCAGCAATGGAGCAGTTGCAAGATTTCCATGTTAAAATTTAGAGAATTAATACAGCAAGTGCCTGATTTGTGAACATTTGCGTTATGAACTTTTACAGTTATGAATGGACCTCAAATTATGAACATTCATAGGGAGGATAAAATTACCAATGTAGCTGACGTATCTGACAGATGGACACTGCCACAGTTGTGGTGCTGTGTGCTTACTGTACAGTGTGGCAGTGTACAGTAGTGCCGTGCTCAATCAGAACCCAGGATATCTGGAAGCAAGAGCAAAAGCATGATGTGGTGATGTGGAAGAGACTGCTAGGAAGTGCAAAGCAATAACCATGGAAACAAAAGTGAAAGTAACTGAGACGGACCAAGGTGAAAAGATGGTAGATGTGACGCATTCTTATAACATTACTTGTTCAACCCTTGGCACGGTTTTAAAGAACAAGGACAAGCTCATGGAACATGTGAATTCTGCTGCACCAATGAAGTCAACAATAATATCCAAAATGCATGGTAAATTTCATAGTGCATGGATGCAGGGTCAGTGCCAACACTGAGTCCCACTCGGCTTCATGCTTACTCAGGAAAGAGCTAAAAGCCAGTTTAAAGACTGGGGAGGGGGGAAATAGGGTGAATAAGTTTCCATTTTTATAAGAAAGGGTCTTGCTATGCAGTTCAGGCTTACCTCAAACTCACAACCATCCTCCTGCCTCAGCCTCCTGAGTGCTGGGATTGTAGGCATATTCCACCAAGCCAAGCTAGGGTGCATTTTTTACTGCCAGCAATGGATGGTTTAAGAGATTTGAAGTTACAGCTAAACTTCACAACATGAAAGTAAGTGCTGAGGCTCAGTGTGCAGATACCAGAGCTGCCTGAGGATTTTTAACAACACTCATAGAAATTATTGATGAAGGTGCTTATTTACCCGAACAGGTTTTTCTGTGTCAGTGAGATAAGACTGTACAAGAAGAGGATGCCAGAGCAAAGTTACATCAGTGAAGAGGAAAAGGAGATGCTCAGCTTCAGAGCAGCAAAGGACAGACTTATTCTGTGTGGTGTCAGTGCTTCCGGTAATGTGAAGCTAAAGCCTCTCTTAGTTTCCCATCCAGAGAACCCAAGAGCCATCATAAACACAGCCAAGGGCTCTCTATCTGCTGTGTGGAGGAGGAGTAACTACAAAGCCTGTGATACAGGACGTTTTCCAGGACTGCTTTTTCCACCACTTTATCTCAGAGAGGACCACTTCAGTGATCTTGCTGTGCAACACAAGGAGCTTCCTAATGAAGGCCTGATGGAATTAGAGGCCCCGCTGTTGAGAGCCAAGAGGAAGATGGAACTGAAGAAGCAAAGAGATTCACAGCACAGGAAATGACAAGGGATTTTCCTTATCTGAAGATGCACTGAGGTTCTGAGCCACAGGTCTACAACACAGAACGATACGCAAAGTTTGCAGCAGCCGTTCTGAATGGCATTCAGTGCTACAGAGTCACCTATGAAGAGAAAAGAAAGCTACTACTCAGACATCACTGGAACACTTTTTAAAGAGAGTGGACAGGATTGAACCCATTGCCATCAATGTCAAGTGTGAGTGAAATTCCACCTCTCCCTACCTCACCTGTTGGAACAGTAATTCCATCAGCTCAGCCAGCTCTCACCTCCGTTCCTCCTCAAATGAAGGACTCTCTTCTTTCCACTTCACTCCATGCCATCCCTTCTATGGCAGTTGTACTGTACTGTGCCACCACTGTGAGGTAACTATAAGAGTAAAAATAGTGGCCAGGGGTGGTGGTGCATGCCTGTAATCCCAGCGAATGAGAGACTGAAGCAGGAGGATCGTTGCGAGTTCCTGACCAGCCTTGTCTACAGAGTGAGCTCAAGGTCAGCCTGAGCTGCAAAGTGAGACCCTGTCTCAAAAAGACCAACCCATCAAAAAAAAACATAAAATAAAAATAATTTATAGGGGGCTGGGGAGATGGCTCAGTGGAATAAGCGCTTCCCTGGCAAGCGCAAGGGCCCAAGTTCAATCCCCAGTTCCGATAAAACAAAACAAAAAAAATAATAATTTATAGTATTTTGTGTGGTTTTTGTTATTT
>NW_004524667.1:10600195-10601403 GCF_000260255.1 Octodon degus | reverse complement strand
CGGTTCAATCACCCAGCACCACATGCCAGCCAGCCCCGCCCCCTGGTGGGCTGAGCTGGCCACACACACACACACACATAAATAAAAAAAAATTTAAAAAAAGACTTATATTTGAGCCATAGTTATTCATTTGAAGCACTAACTAGGCCAGATGTCATCAGCTCATTTTGTTAATTTTATTAGTAAAAAAGACCAATAAGATAATTAGATCTGTTTGTACCACCAGTGGTACAGGTTGCCCAGTGAGACAGTCCTTCATGCAACCCTGGTGATTTAAGCCAGTGGGAACATGTTAAATTGTCCAGGCTTGGCTAGAATTTTCAGTTCTTCTGCCTCAGCCTCCCAGACTGCTTCAGTGACAGATGCGTGTACCATGCCCAGCTTCTGTCCTCTTTTGTCCTCCTTGTGACCAAATTACTATAAAACCAGGAATTCTATGACCACCTCTATTCAGGTTGGAAAATTTGCTAGAATTGCTCACAGAGCCCAGAACATGCTTTATTTATGTTTATTGGGTTATTTTGTTTTATTTTTATGTAGGTGTTGTTTATCTCTTTTGAGACAGGGTCTCATTGTGTAATCCAGGCTGGACTTTGCATTCACTATGTAGCCCAGGATGGCCTCGAACTTGTGGTGACCCTCCTGCCTCAGCCTCCCGAGTGTTGGACGAACAGGGGTGCACCACCATGTCTGACCTTACTAGTTTATTTTAAAGGATAAAATGAAGAAGTATAAAGTCTGGAAACATTGCTTCTGTCCTGTGAAGTTGGAGTATACTACCCTTCCACCATGTGGATGCATCCATGAGCCAGAAGCTCTAAAACTTACCATTTAGGGCTTTGGCAGGTATCAAGGCATGATCAATTCTTAACAAAATCTCTAGCTTTTCTCTCTTCCTCAGAGGTTTGGAAAGGGAAATTAAAATGCCAAGATTCAACTCAAGACACTGTCTTTCTAGTGACCAGCTGTCAGCCTGAAGCTATCTAGGGTATCTGGTTATCTGTCTCCAACAGTCACACTATTAGAACAAAAGATACTCTTGTATCTCATGAACGGGCAAAGTTTTGTCAGGAACCAAGGACAAAGACCAGATATGTATATTTATGGTCTCTGAATTATGACAATTTGATTTATAAAATTTTAACTTTACAGGGGCCGGGGAGATGGCTCAGTAGACTAAGCACTTGCCTGGCAAGCGCAAGGGCCTG
>NW_004524667.1:10596326-10598165 GCF_000260255.1 Octodon degus | reverse complement strand
CATCTCCCCGGCCCTTCCTGCCTCAATCTTGAGTGCTGGGATTACAAATATGCACCACCATACCCAGCCCCTGCCCTTGAGTTTTATAAATACAATGGTTCACACAGTTCATGAACTTAATTCTTTACACTTTGGTTGAAAACTGGATTGGATGAGAATGGAATCAAATTTCCCCACAAGGTCAAAACTGAGCCTAAACATGACTGTTCTGTAGTATGTCAAATCCTAGGTGTGTATGTTTCTCCTAGCCTCATGGTGTTATGACACAAAAAGCTATTGGGAGCTTTTCTCCCTATCAAAGGCAAATATAAACTGGATATGATCTATTCAATTCTTTCAGAAAGATATCTAGAAGGGGAAAAGCTTGGTCAAATGGAACTTCTTGTTCTAGTTCTTTCAGGAATATCCACACTGGTTTCCATAGCGGTTATAGTAGTTTACGTTCCCACTGACAGTGTGGAAAAGTTCCTTTTCCCCTGCAGCCTCGCCAGCATTTGTTGTTATCTGATTTCTTGATGGTGGCCATTCTTTCAGGTAGAAGATGAAATCTCAGCATTGTTTTGATTTGTACTCTAGAGTTGTTGGAATTTTGCTGTGTTTGTATTAGCTGTTCATACTTCTTTTGAGAAGTGTTCGTTTACTTTAATTGTCCATTTTTGATTGGCTCTTTTATTTGGGAAGTTTTAATTTTTTTGAGTTTTTTAAATATTCTAGATATTGGTTCTTTGCCCACGAATAGCTGGCAAAATTTTTTTCCCCCAATCTGTATGTTGTCTCTTCACTCTGCTGTTTATTTTGCTGTACTGAAGCTTTTTAATTTGATATGACCCCATTTGTTGAAGTGTTGGCGGCAGTCTATATGCCCATCAACAAATGAATAAATAAAAGAAATGTGATATTTGCACTCAAGGGAGTACTTCTCTGCCATAACAAAAGATAAACTTGAGCCATTTGTAGGAATATGACGGCACCTTGGGATCATAATGTGAAGAGAAATAAATTAAACACACAGGTGTAAGCATCATGAAGTTTCTCCTGCATGAGAAACCCACGTTATAAATAAGAAGCAAAGTAAAAGATAATAGGAATCAGGGAGATGGGTCTTTCTCTAATGTGGGAAGAAAGATGGAGGCAGGAGAAATAGCAGGGAAAGGGATGAAGAAAGGAATCAAGATGTGTTATGCACATGTACAGCCCTCACACAAGCAATAGAAACATTATGTACTGAAAGTGCATACTAATAAACTCAAATACACACCCCCACAAAGCCTTGATCTTCAAATCCCAAGCATTGTCAGGTACTTCTCTCTCCCATAGTCTTTGATCTATTTTCAATCTGTGGTCTTTGACTCCTGTTAGCTGATGGAAATGCTCACACCTCTTTCTCAAACGAAACAGCAAAAATCCCTCTATTCTTTTTTTTTTTTTTCCTTTTTTTTTTCTTTTTCTTTTTGAACAAGGGTCTCAATAAGTTACCTATGTTGGCCTTCAACTCTCCATCCTTCTACATCAGTCTCCCAAACAGTTGGAATTGTAGGTACAAGCCACTATGTCCCTCCTTTCTTTCTATTCTTGATCTTTTTATCATCATCATCATCGTCATTATTTTATGTATTTGGTACAGGGTCTCACTATGCAGCTTGGACTCATAGTGATCCTCCTGTTTTCAACCTTCCCACTGCTGGGATTACAGGTGTCCACCACCACACCCAGACTCATTGACCAGTGACATCTACTCTTGATCTTTGTATAAGATCAAGGCTTGGGCCGGGGAGATGGCTCAGTGGAATAAGTGCTTCCCTGGCAAGTGCAAGGGCCTGAGTTCAATCCCTGGTTCCA
>NW_004524667.1:10594791-10596019 GCF_000260255.1 Octodon degus | reverse complement strand
GCTGGCCACACACACACACACACACACACACACACACAAATAAATAATTTTTTTTTTAAAAAAAAGTTAAAAATAAAAATCAAAACAACAACAACAACAAAAGATTCTTTCCTTCTTTTTTCCCTTATTTTCCTTAACTTTCTTTTTTTTTTCCCCTGGCTGGCTGAGAACGCCTTCAGGGCATGTTTGGCTGTTTGGAGTTGTGGGGATAAACCACAGCAACCTGAGGCTGACTGCTTTGTTGAAGCAGCCACTTAAACAACTGAGCTAAGGGGCAGGCCCCACCTTAACTTTCTTTTTTTTTTTTAATTTAAAGACATTTTTTCTTTTAAATTTTTTTTTATTTGTGTGTGTGTGTGTGTGTGTGTGTGTGTGTGGCCAGCTCAGCCCTCCAGGGGGCGGGGCTGGATCGCATGTGGTGCTGGGGGATTGAACCGCAGTCCCTTTGCTTTGTAGGTGTTTTAGACCACTGAGCCATCTCACCAGCCCATCTTAACTTTCTTGATGTCTCTTATTTTTTTACTTACCAGTTCATTCCAACTGCAAGTAGTTTGGTAGTTATGGTGGTGGTGATAGTGGTGGTGATGGTGGTGGTTCATGTGTGTGTATGTGTATGTGCGTGCACATATGTGCATTGTATGTAGTACTGGACATTGAATTTAGGACCTTCTCACTGATCTATATATTCCTACCCCCCTCCCTTTTGAGATAGGGTCTCACTAAGTTGCTAAATTTCTCAGGCTAACCTCAGGCTTGTGGTTCTCCTGCCTCAGCCTCCAAAGGTGCTGGGATCACAGGTATATGGCAGTGCAGCAGGCTGCTTTTTTTCTTTTTCTGATTATACTTAATCAAATCCATCTACCCAAGGCTATGAGTCTAAAATCTAGCCTTACCTCTTAGTATTTGAAAATACTTGGATATATCCAATATGCCCTAAGATAACATCTGACCTCCTCATCAACAAATAAAGCTTTCCATGACCATGCTGTTTTGGTTTCATCTTCTGTCTCCTGCTTACAATTCCTCTTAGGCAATAGGAAAAACTCTTACTGCCTCAGGCTTCTTCTGTTAGAAGTCTTGCCTCCAGCCCTTTTCATTTGCTCAGATCTTAGCTTTTCCAGGAAGATGTCTTCAGGTGCTTTTCTTTTCTTTTCTTTTCTTTTCTTTTCTTTTCTTTTCTTTTCTTTTCTTTTCTTTTCTTTTCTTTTCTTTTCTTTTCTTTTCTTTT
>NW_004524667.1:10576590-10590901 GCF_000260255.1 Octodon degus | reverse complement strand
TTGAACCCTTTGTGTCTCTCTGGCAAGATGTTCTGCTCCTGAATCAGCTGGGTGGGTCTTGCCTCTAGCCTCTTTGCAGGGAGTTCTGCTGAAGGGTTCCGCACTGGGCCTGCATGCAGCCTGGGTCAAATGAGGATCCCACGGCCCCAGGTCATCTCATTCACTCGCCAGGCCTGCACTCTGGGTCTATTCAGGATCCCACGGCTCTGGGTCGTCTCACTCACTCAGATCAATTTACTTTGTACAGCAGTAAAAGTACGCAAGGAGCTGGCCAAGGTAGTGCATGCCTGTAGTCCTAGCCTTGAAAGAAACTGAAAGGGGAGGACTGCTAGTTCAAGCCCTGTGCAGTTTAACAATTTAGCAAGGCCTAGTCTCAAAAAATTAAAAAAATCAAAAGCTGTAGATGTAGCTTAGTATGAAGGTACTGGTACAAAAAATAAAAGCCAGAAAAGACTATGCGAGAGTATAGAAAAGCCATTTTTCCACCACTACATAAGAAATACAAAGTGCTTCTCTCTGTGCCCACGTCGCACGCACTCAATTTGTGGTGGCTTTTATCATTATTGTCATGAAGAAAGGAAGAGTGGGAAGGTAGCATGTGTGCAGAGGCAGGGAGACCATTGGATGACCTTTGCCTACTGGGTGGGGCCTGAAGAGGCAACAGAACAATCCTGGAATTTTGTCTGTGGTAGACTTTGCTCAGAATCAAGTGTCTTAGTGCATTCTGGCTATTATAGCAAAATGCCATAAGGCAGATGACTTAAAATCATAGTCATTTATTTCTTATAGTTCTTTAGGTTGGGGCCCCAGCAGATTTAGTGTGTGGAGAGGGCCCACTTAGTGGTTCATGGACAGCATCTTTTCTCGTGCCTTCCCATGGTGAGACCAAGAGTCTTTCTGGTCTCTTATCTAAAGGTACAAATCTCACTTTGAAGGGCTTCACATTTATGACCTAATCATCTCCCTTAAAGAGCTCATCTCCTGATTTCAGGCTTTCAGTATATGAATGTGAGGTGTGTGGGCATTCGGATACCGCATAGTGTCTGCCCACACTCTTCTGTGTTCTGAAGTGGCATGAAATTTGCACATCTTGGCCAGGAGTTTCTCAGTCACTGTGATATAGGCCCTATCTCTAGTCAACACTTCATCTCCTCCTAACTGGACCCAGAGGTTGAATAATAAAGAAGAAAAGCTACAGGACTCCTCTCATCTTACATTCATGATGTCATTCAGTGGCTAATACAGATCATATGTTGGGATTTTCTTTCTTTTTGTATTTAGTGCAGGGTCATATTTAGATCAGACTTGTAGTGATTCTCCTATTTTCAGCCTCCCAAATCCTAGGATTACAGGCATGTACCACCATGCCCAGTCTCAATCACCATCTCTTTGCGCCCCAGAGGTGGGGCTGGCATGGCATGCCAGGGATCGAACCCCACTGTGCTCTGCCTAAGCAGCTGCTTTCGTCCACTCATCTATCTGCCTGGCCTTACATGTTGGGATTTTCTTTTCTCACTTTACAAATAAGCTAAAGCTTAATGAACTTTAAATAACTAACTCCAGATCACAGAACTTACAGGAAACCAAGTTTGAATTTAAATCTGTCTTTTGATTCTAAGCCTTTTCTAATGCATGGGAAGAAGCAGAGATCTGACATAAAGAGGGGCACAGCAAAGGGGCAGCAGAGCTTGCAAGGGATAGTCATGAGCTAGAACTGTCCAGCAGGGCTGCCATTACTTTTTTTTTTTTTTTTTTTTGGAACCGGGGATTGAACTCAGGTCCTTGTGCTTGCCAGGCAAGCACTTATTCTACTGAACTATCTCCCCTGCCCCACTGCTATTACTCTTGAAGCTCTGGGGATGGTGACTTATGTGCCTTATAAACAGGCAAAAGGGGGCAAAATGAATTATGATGACACAATTATGAGCTTTGAGAAGGACAAGAGTTCATCTCAATAGCTTTGAAGAAATCACCAACCCTCTATTTTATGAAGAAAGCAAAAGCCAGGACAGTGCCTGACTAGCCTAAAAGTCCTGGAACACTAATGAATGGCGAAGCCAGACGAAAGGCTAGCTAGCACTCATTGGGATGTTCGGTTAAACTATTGAAATGCTTCTCTCTTTTCTAACTTTAAATTTTCTATTTTTTTTTTTTTTTACATCAGGGTCTTATCATGTTCCCTAGGCTTGCCCCAACTCTTTAATTCAAGCTATCTTCCCCCCCTCAGACTCCCAGTTAGCTGGGATAACACAGGTGCATTCTACCATGTCTAGTTGGACTCTTCTTAACAGCTTTGTTGGTATATAATTTACACACCATAAACTTCACCTATGGTAAGTGTGCAGTCCTGTACTTTTTGTTTTGGGGATTTTTTGAGTCAGGGTCTACCTATGTTGCCTAGGCTAGCCTTCAATTGCTGAGCTGAAGTGATTCTCCTGCCTTAGCCTCCTCGATACTTTTTCCTAAGGTTGTGTAATTGGGTAACCATCAGTACATTACAGAGTTAGAATATCTCCATAACCCCAAATAAAGAGAACATTAAAATATCTCTATGACAGTTAATAAATAGCCATTGCCATCAACACTCCAAATAACGTCCCTTCCCAGGCATCTGAACAATCCTGGACTCCCACTGATCAGATTAAAGCTTGCTGGTTCACCCAGCAGTTTCCAGACCTCTACCCCTGCAGTCTCTGTTCTGAGTCATGTTACCTATGCCACACATGTAGTTAACGAACTTTAGTATTATATTTGTGGAGGATCAAGGCAAGTACTCACTCAGTTCTTTTGGTTTCCAATCCAATCTCATGCTGCCACTCTTACCTTTCAGGAAGACCAGTTTGGTTCTTGAATGCCCTCATGATGTCTGTGTGTGGAAGTGAACCTTTTACAGCCAGTGGCACTACTGTAAAGTGGAGGAGCCTTTAAGAGGCGGGGACTTGAAAGAGGATGTAAGTGTCTGTGGAAGGCTCTTGAAGAGGATGTTGTGAACCAAGCCTTTGCCTCTATTGTGTCTTGGTTTCTTTACTGCCAATGAGGTAAATAGGCCTTCTGTTCTGTGTGCTCCTGCCATAATACATCAGGCTGCCACAGGCCCAAAGCAAGAGGCCCAAGCAACCATGGACTCAAGTCTCTGAAACCTCAAGGCACAATAAACTTTTCCAATTATCTCCAGTATTTTTGTCACTAATACAAAACTGCCAACCAGTAAACAAACAAATGAATGAATAAAATAAAATACATGGTATGAAATTGTCCATATAAAAGACAAGACAGATTCTGGAAGGGAAAGAGATTAAGCTGGGAGCAGTCTTCACTCTTTGGTATAGATGCTCTCATCTTGAGGCTAACAAGTCTCCACTAATGGATGACCTTCAAGTACTTTTTTTTTTTGGCAGAACTGGGGATTGAACTCAGGCCCTTGCCCTTGCCCTTGCCAGGGAAGCACTTATTCCTGAGCCATCTCCCCAGCCCCAATGACCTTCAAGTTCTAAAGGACAGGTAACTTGCTGTAATGTGAAAGTTTATGAGTACGTGAATTTTTTCTTGTGGAGCAGGTCAGTGGCTTTCATTTGATTTTTTTTTTCTTTATGGTTCTAGGCATTGAGCACAATGCCTTCATAATAAGCTATATCCCAGTTGCATGGAGATCTGAGCTACATCCTATCCATTTGCCATTTTGTTTTGTATTGTTTTATTTTGTGTACAGAATCTTGTTACTTAGCTAAGTTGTCTGAATTTGTGATCCTCCTGCCTTTGCCTTCCTGAGTGCTGGGATTACAAGTATGTCATCAGATTTTAAGGGAGCCCATAGGACAAAGGAACTGCATACTTTTCAAGTAATATCTTAAGATCATGTTTGGAGGCCAGGGAGATGGCTCAGTGGAATAAGTGCTTCCCTGGTAAGTGCAAGCACCTGAGTTCAATCCCTGGTTCTGCCAAAAATAAATAAATAAAATAAAATAAAAAAAAATAAAAGAACATGTTTGCTCTGAGGCCGTTGGGAAGAAATCAGCACAGGTCGCAGATCTCTTGCTAGAGACCCTGGGGGGTGGGAGGATAATAAAGCACAGAGAATCCTGATTTATGTTTCAACATGACTTTTTGACTTTATGGTGGTATAAAAGGGATACACATTCAATAGAAACTGTACTTTAGTAATAGGCGAAAGATTTATACTATCTGAAGAGAAACCAGAGTATAGAAACTGTACTTTAGATTTTGGATTTGATCTTTTCTTGGGCCGGTGAAATGTGGTACAGCAGTCTCTCAGAGACTGGGAGAAAACAGCAAGCTTCAGCTTCAAGCTGGCCACTTCACCCCAAGGGTGGCTAGCCTCATGGACCCCATGTATGTTGTGTGGGTAGTGGTCTTTGGAGGTTGTATTTTTCATTTTTCATCTTGTCTGCACAATACCCATCTGTGTCTTCTGTGCCCATGCACTCATTCTCTGTTCCATCTTCAGTATATAGTTCAAAATAAAATATATGAGCTAGTCAACATTTCATTATAGAAGAGGCTTTGTGTGAGATGATTTGTCCATCTGATATAGGCTAATGTAAATGCTCTGTGCAAGACTAAGTTAGGCCAGGCTAATCTGGGATGGTTAGTAGCTCAGGGGCACTGATACATGTCTTTTTTGTGTAAGGTACTGGGGCAGAACCCAGGGGCACTCTTCACTGAGCAATATCTCCAATCCCCCACCCATCCTGTTTTGAGACAGAGCTCACTAGGTTGTCCTTGATTATTTCCAATTTGTGTTCTCCCTAGCTCAGCATCTGGAGCAGCTGGGATTGCAGGCATGTGCCACCACACCCAGCTATATTTTCTTTCCTTTTTTTTGGTATTTAGTACAGGGTCTACAGGGTCTCACTACACAAATCAGACTCCTAGTGATCCTACTGTTGTCAGCCTCCCAGGCACTAGGATTACAGTGGTGACACCCAGTCTCCATTGCTGGCTCAGTGTGCCCTGGGGGCAGGAATGACACTGCACACCGGTGATCAAACCTTGGCCACTGAACTCTGCCTAAGTATATTTTCAATTTTTGGTATTTTGAATTTATGATGGATTTATTTGGAGGACATGTAAATTTTCTGGGTTCACAATTTTGTTTGCAAATAAGAATCAACTATTTTGACATGTAGAGTAAACCACACAGAATAAGCTAAACATACAAACCATTGTTATTAATTTTCTTTTCCATTTATGAGATCTACATGAAATGACTGAGGGGTTCAAAATTACAAAAATAATAATTTTGTACTTTATAAATGTGCTTTTCTTTGCTTGCTTGCTTGCTTGCTTGCTTTTTAAAGTACTTGGTCATTGCAGGGCCTCACTATACAGCTTGGACTCATAGTGATCCTCCTACTTTCAGCCTTCCCAGCACTGGGATTACAGGCATGCACCACCATGCCCATTCTCTGGTCTGCTCATCCTGCGCTAGGGGGCATGTGGTGCCAGCGATCAAACGGCAGTCCCTGAGCTTGCCTAAACTTGCTTTTTTTCCCTTTTTGTCTTTTTGAGACAGGGTTTCACTGTGCAGTTAAGGCTGGCCATACTCATTCTGTGGTCCAGGCTAGCCTCAAACTCTCAGTGTCTCAGCCTCCCAAGTATGGGATTACAGGATTGGCCACCATGGCCAGCCAACATACACTTTTATTGAAGTATTGCCCTAAATTGTGAGTATGGGGAATATGGAATTTTTGCCAATTCATGCAATGAATTTCCACTAGAACTAATTAGCATTTCAAATTTGTTAAATAAAGCCTCCAAGTATTTCCATATAAATACAATGAAGCCAGATTCATTCCTTAATATATTTATAAAAGTGACTTTAAAACTTAAAACAATACAATATTTCCATTCCATTATCTATCTATTTATCTATCTATCTATCTTTCCTTTATTTTCTTATGCTGGAGATTGAACCCAAGGTCTCATGTCTGCTGGGCAAGCACTCTTTCATGGAGCTACAATCTCAGTCCTTTATATTTTATTTCATTATTATTATTATTTTTTTTTTGTGTGTGGAATCAGGGATTGAACTCAGGCCCTTGCGCTTGCCAGGGAAGCGCTTATTCCACTGAGCCATCTCCCCAGCCCCTGTCCTTTATATTTTAAACAAATCATTTAAAATTGTGATATTCAGCCAGGCGTGGCAGCACACGCCTATAATCTCAGCACTCAGGAGGCTGAGCAGGAGGATTGTGTTGAGTTCCAGACCAGCCTGGGCTACAAAGTGAGCTCAAGGCCAGCATGAACTACACAGTCAGTAGTTTTTTCTCAAAAACACAAAATTATAATAATAATAAAATAAAATTGTAATGTTCTAGATGGGATCAGTGGCACATGCCTGTAGTTCTAGCACTTTGGAGACTCAGGCCAGAAGATGGGCTGTCTCAAAATAAATCGAAAGAAAAAACTTTTTTTTTTTTTTTTTTACTGAATGCATAGAGTTTGAAATCTAGATAAAGCTCTAAAGATTATACAGTATGACTTTCAAAATTTCACTGATAAAGAAACAAACCCAAGCAAAGTACAGTGTCACATGCCTATAATCCCAGCATTCTGGGAGCCTGAGGCAGGAAGATCACAAGTTCAGGCCCATACTGGGCACCTTAGTGCACCGTTGTCCAAATAAAAGGGCTACCAAGGATGTTGGTCAGTTTAAAGCTCTTCTATTATTCCATCCTGTGTGTGTGTGTGTGTGTGTGTGTGTGTGTGTGTGTGTATGTGTGTAGTCTTGCTCAAGCTCACTAATGATAGAACTTGGATAAAAATGAAAACTTTTGAGCTCTTTATTTAGTGTCTTTTCTAATATGTAATAAATAAGCTGTAGATTGTTTAACTACAATCATTTCTCTGGTGAGATCAGTCACTAAGAACAAACTACTCTGTGGAGACAGAACAGGCAAAGACTTCTGCTTCAATCACTCTGCCTTTTCACATTCCAACCAACAGATGGGACTGCTTTTGACTTCCCAGTCTAAAAAATGAATAGAATGAAAGCATCCATAAATCACGTTACCTTACCAACATTGCAGCTCAGTGGCACACTGGGGGTTCTTCAATGTTGTCAAAGGACAACTGATTTTTCTTGATCTGATAGTGATTTCTAATTTTTTTTTTTTCTTGCAGAACCAGGGATTGAACTCAGGCGCTTGCACTTGCCAGGGAAGCGCTTATTCCACTGAGCCATGTCCCTGGCCCCTGTTGTGAAAATTTTTAAAAAGTTCATTATCAATTCTAACAAAAATAGGGGCTGGGGAGATGGTTCAGTGGAATAAGAACTTGCCTGGCAAGTGCAAGGGCCTGAGTTCAATCCCTGATTCCGCAAAACAAAACAAAACAAAAACAAACAAACAAACAAAACCTAACAAAAATAATCATTCTTTAATAACACTTTAACCATTCTATGATTAATTTTTCCACTTGTCTCAAAACATATTAGTATTTTTTTGTTTTTGTTTTTGCTTTAAATAAGAACCTGCATGAGAAAGGCATACTGAAAATGTCTGAAAATACTGTAAGTGTAAGAGGAAATGGATCTGTCATAAACTCTATAGGAGTGAAAGTGAGACAATTACTTTAGAAAACAGTTCAGCAATAATAAAGTTTCCATAGCCTTACAGAATCTTTTTGCTATTATCATTTTTTTTTTAATTTATGGGGGGGGGGCAGCTCAGCCCACCAGGGGGCGGGGACATTTAAGATGTCTTTTAGGTATTTTTGGCTGGGGAGGATACCTCAGTGGCATAAACATCTGTCTGGCAAGCTAAAGGTCCTGAGTTCAATCCTTGCTAAAAAAAAAAAAAAAAAGAAAAAAGAAAAAGAAGAAAAGAAATGAAGAATCTAAGTATCTTTGTTACAAATGATAATATGGGGCTGGTGAGATGGCTCAGTGGTCTAAAGCACCTACTTAGAACAAGCTTAGCAAAGCACAGGGACCGTGGTTCAATCCCCCAGCACCACATGCCAGCCAGCCCCGCTCCCTGGTGGGCCCAGCTGCCCCCCCCACATAAATTTAAAAAAAAACACCAAATGATAATATCAAAAAGATTTTGTAAGGCTATGGAAACTTTTTATTATTGCTGAACTGTTTTCTAAAGTAATTGTCTCATTTTCACTCCTATAGAGTTTATGACAGATCCATTTCCTCTTATACTTACAGTATTTTCAGACATTTTAATACCTGACTATCTCACAGTACCCTTCATGCTCTAAGTAAAGGAGATGTGAGCCTCATTTTCAAATATTATATAATCAAGTATTTAACATATAAACATTTTATGGTCATCAAATATGGTTATATATTTGCATACCTTCTGGAAGTCATTGTTTCAGCTCTGGAACACAGTATCTCTAGAGCATCACGCATGCGAGGCACAAACTTAACTGCCGAGCTACACCACAGCCATCTATCATACATTAATGAAAGAATGAAGAAGAGGCTTAACTGTGCTCAATTTACTATTTCCTATGAAAGATGTGACTTGGTATCGACTTTGCCTTCCTGTGAAGATCCCTTTAGCACATATAAAACCCAAGGGGCCATAAATTAGTTCTATGAGCAAAGTCAGAATTCCTGTAACCACTTTTCATCCTTGTTAGTATTCACCTTGGCAGGCTGTTGCTTTGATGATGCCATAATGCTTCGTTTGTGGGGTCACCTAAGGTCATGTAAACCTTTAGGAAAAATCAGCTTTGAGGCAAGATGAAACTTAAGTGGTAAAACCCTATCTTTGAGAGCAATTTTCTGAGATCATAGGAGTAGATCTCTCTAGAAGAAAATATATCTGGAAACATTTTCTGAGAGCTTTCATATCTTATTAGAATATGTGGTTTTACTCACTGTTGTAATATTGACAGCAGAAACCTATTTCCACAAAGATTTTACACACAAAGGGAAAAGTAGCCCATTTCTGACAGTAGAGGGGGCCTGCCCCTTCTCAGTTCTTTAAGTGGCTGCTTCAACAAAGCCGTCAGGCTCAGGTTGCTGTGGTTCGATCCCCACAACTCAAGCCAGCCAGTCATGCCTTGAAGGCATTCGGAGCAAAAAAAAAACCAAAAAACAAACAAACAAAAAAACCCCAAAAAACCACTTCTGGCAATAGAGTGTAAGTCTGAAAGAACAAAGGATACATCCATAGAACTTCTTGTGTATTGAGGATGTGCAGTATATTTAACATTGTATCATAGAAAATGCCATATTTTAAAACTCCTTTTCCTTTTTGAACAGGTAACATTATAGATGTTCCCAGAGAACAGTCTATCCTTAAAGAGTGTGAACAATGGTATCCTACATTGGTTATATTTATATCTTAGAGAATGTCTGGAAAAAAATTAATAAAATGACGGCTTTTAAAGCTTTCATTCTGGTAAAGTAAAAACCCTTTACTCACTGTATCAGCTACCCTTAAAAAGAATTTATTAGAACACGAGATACAAGCTTTAAGTTTCTATTTTCCCCTTCTGAGACGGTGACATCTTTCTGTTCTGGAGGAGCCCTCAAAAACGTGGATTCTGATAAATGTTGGCAGAACTGGTGCATTCCGAGAATAAATTTTTTTGTGCTCAGCTTTTCTTACTCAGATTTATCCGTGGGTCTGGTGACCACCAAACTGCCAACCAAAAAAATGCTCCCCATGAAATAGGCTGAAAAGAACTCTGGTTATAAGGAAGGTCTAAGTGTGTATTCCAGTGTGACGCTGGTACGTTACATTCGCGTCCAGGGTCAAATCAATCAGCTATTACTGATATATTCATGAAATTTAAAATTGAGGAGATTGGAGTCACAGAGAGAACAATCGCACACAAACAAAAGAAAAACTCAAAATTCTTTCTCTCCTCCTTTCAGGCAAGTTTCAGCTCTACAAATCTAAACACCCTTGCCTTTCAAGCGTACCACAGTATTGTTCTGCTCAGTTTTTACAAGGAAAACTGTGTCTCTTTTCCACAAAGTAATGAGGTTTCCAGATCCGCTCAGAGCAGAAAGAACTCGTGGACAAACTTTATTTAACCTGGCCAGCAAGGCTGCGAAAGTGGGTAAACACATCCAAGAGGAAAAATTTGGTAAACCATACATCTGTATTTGGAAACACAAAATGAAACGGAAAAAACAACCACCCTGATGTCGACATCATCAGAATCTTAGCAAACTTAAATGTAGGCGCATAAATCAGTCGCAGTGGTCGAGTCAAAACTGCAGCAGGGAGTCCCGTGCCGCGGGCACCGGCGGCAGACGCCCGGCGGGGCTCAGGGTACCCACGGAGCCGGTCAGCGCGGCCCCGCCCCCCCGCGGGCCCCCGCGCGCCAGCCAATCCTCGAGCGTCGTCCCCTTCCCATCGGACGCCCCGCCCCCGCGCCCGGGGTGTTGGGCCCCCGCGGCGTGACGCGAGCACGGCAGCTCCGCCCCCTGCGTCTCTGGCCTCGCTGGCCTTGGGGGGATGGTTCCATCATGGCGTCAATGCAGGTGAGAGGAGTTTGGTGCATCTGGGCGGGCGCCGGAGCCGCTGAGAGGCTGCTGGCTCTTGGGTGGGGCCGGTGTCCAGGACTCGCGGCCCTCCGCGCGGACTCTGAGGTGGCCCCAGGGGCCGGTGTTGGTGTTCTCCGCAGCTCGGGCGTCGGGGAGGGGTGAGAGGCAGCGAGGGGAAGGGCGGGGGACGTTTCGCTCGGTCGAAGCGGGCACCAGCTGTCCGGGAAGTTGCGGGATGCGGAGGGCCAAGGGGGAGCAAGGGCGAAGTTTGGCGTCGGCTTTGCGGTCGTGATATCGGGAGCGCCTCCCCGCACTCGCACACGGCCGCTGCCGGCCTGGCTGCCCGCCCCGCGGATGCCTTCCCCGCCGCGGTGCCCGGGCCGGCGGAAACAGCTGCGCCCGCCGTTGTGGCCCGGGCAGGGGCGGCTCCGAGAGGGGCTGAGTGGGGGGAGCTGGAAAGGCGTGCCCCGAGAAGGCGGCCGGTGCAGTCGGCCGCTGCCCAGGCCTCCCACGCCCGGACGCCCCCTTCGCCTCGTCCGCTGCGCTCTCTCCACTTGCACTCGTAATCCTTTACCCCAAAGGTACCTCTTGTCAGCTTGGGCACCGCGAACATTCTCCAGCAGCCCACTTTCGCACTTCCCCCGAAACTGCCCTGGCGCACCAGCATCATTTGCCGTCTGGTGTGCAAGCTCCAGATCCTAGTCACCTAGCTTTCTTAAACCTCTCGGGATAACTCGTCCTCTAATTTATTTTTTCCAACCATGCCCCACCCTTGCGGTCGCGGTACGGCAAGAGCTCTTTGCCCTTCTTCCCCAGTTCTTTGGTGGAGACTTAGTATAGTAGGAGGCGTTTGTTAACCGGTGTCTTATCTACCTGACTTGTCAGTGCATGGTTTTCTGGCTTTCTTGCTGAATTTACTGCCCCGCCCCCAATCCAGGGATTTTTTTTTTTTTTTTTTTTTTTTTTTTTTTTTTTGGCGAAGATGACAACCACTTCTGTAGTTTTTTAGAGATCAATTGCATTATCTACTGCCTGTACTTCATTCATGGGTAAAACTAGCTTTATTAAAACATGTAAAAATAAGAGGTAGTGCTCTTGTCCAGTGTTTCAACTAATGCCTTTTAGAGTTTTAATGGCACTCCTTGAAGAGATCATGCTTTTCATAGGATTTTTGCGTTTCTAATAAATAAATCTTTGTCCTGTTCAGTTTTTTGTTTTTCTATACAGAAGTGTTTTTTCTTTTTTTGGCGGAACCGGGGATTGAACTCAGGCCCTTGCACTTGCCAGAGAAGTGCTTATTCTACTGAGCTATCTCCCTGACCCCCAGAAGTGTTTTTCTTTCTTCTTTTCTGTATCTTCTTTCCCTTATGTATACTTTTTTTTTTCTTTTCTCCTTTGCCTCACATTTACTTCTATGCTTTATGTTATCCTGTTTCAAATTGTTTTCCTTACTGTATTCCTTTTCCGTTCGCTTCTCCTTCAGGCTTTTCCTGCAGAACAATGAAATTGTACGTAACATTTCTAGGTGAAGAGATGTCACGAAATGGTGCAGGGAAAAACAAGAACAATTTCAGGAAACATTATACTACAGTAGTTTCCCCAGAGATGTTAGAGAAATTTCGTCATTTGAGGCCAAAAAAGGAACTGTGAAATACCAGTTGAACAGTAAATGAGCTATTTGACTGCTTTAAGATTTTTATCTGTATTAACATTAAAACATGTCATGACCAGTTTAAGATTATCTGAATTAAGATATAAACATTTATTGAAAATTAAGGTTGAAATCCACAGTATTTGTGGTTGTATTTCACAAGCAGGCAGTGTTAGCTAGTTGGATTCAAACAAAGTATTTAGAAAAAGCAGATTTGTTTTTAAAAGAGATATTGGTAATCTTGAATTTTTCAGAGTGACTTAAGCAGTAAAATAAAATACTTGTCAATACAATAGTGTTTTCAGTACTACTGTAGTCTTATAATTCTTTATTCCTTTGTCTTAATTAGAGAAATGGAAAGCTGTTGCTTCTTGTTTTAATTAGTTCATCAACATCATTTGCTTTAAACTTTATTTTGGGAAAAATGAGGTTTTCTGAAAATAACTTTAAAATAGCTTAACAGAAAAATCAAACTGTTAAAACACCATTCTGCTTTGTTTTTAACCTTTGTTGTACAAAATTTGTTTCTTGATTATCTTAATAGTATAATGCTTTTCAAAATAAATTATACCTAAAACTACAACCAAATTATTAAATATGTTCATTCAGCAAGTATATTTAAGGGACCCATTATATGTCACTCACCTAAATAGGTGTTGGAGACAGCGGTGAACAAAAGTAAGAAATCTTTTGTGGATTTGATAGTCTAGTTGAAGACTTACATGAACAGAATATTTGAGTTGTGTATTATTATAGGTGATAGTGATAGTGCTGGGGAATGCAACAAGGAAGGAAGTTAGGGTATCAGTATTTCAGGGATTTCGGCCGGGGAGACGGCTCAGTGGAATAAGTGCTTCCCTGGCAGGTGTAAGGGCCTGAGTTCAATCCCCAGTTCCGCCAAAAAAGATTATTTCTACACCTTTAGCAAATAATGAAAATTGCCATTATATCACAGTACATTTACAGTTAAACTTCAATACAAAATTCCTCTGAATCTTATAAAAACACTTCTAAGTATTTCAGGGATTTCAATTAAGAAAAGTATGCCATGATATGGAATATTGGTCTGACCATGTCCTTGTCTAAAAAGCTTTTAGTCGATCTCTGTTAACCCACACTAGGGTTTGAAGCTGAAGAGGTTACTCTAAAAGGAGCTGTATTTCAAAAATAGGACTGGGGAGGTAACTCGGCTGCATAAGCACCTGCCCGGCAAGCTCAAGGTCTCAAGTTTGATCCCTGGTACCGTATGCTGTGCTGGCCCTGGAACCCCAGGTGCCATGCCGACCCCAAAACTGGGTGTGATGGCAGTGCTGGGGAGGCTGAGACAGGAAGATCACTACAAGTCTGAGCTGCATTGTGAGACCCTATATCGAATAACTAAATAAAAAAAAATGCTGTATTGCAGAAATGGAATGTGGGGTTTGGTTATCTAGTAAAAATAAAGTCTGCAAATAAGTTTTGATGCCATGAAATCAAGTGGACTGAATTTCCTATTGAAGAGTATGCATTAAAATTGAGGTTGAAACTGTTCTAATATATTTCATCTTTTCTTTGAGGTTGTGCCCACAAAAAATAAATTTGCAGGGATGGCTTGAGACAGGATCTTAGTATAGTCCAAGCTAGCTTTGAACTCACCACATGGCTCAGGCTGGCCTCAAACTCACAGCCATTCCTGGCCTCAATCACCCCACTGCTGAAATTACAGATATATGCCACCATACCGTGTTTCAAAGATAATTTTTGTGCAGTACACCAAGATGGATGAGGTTGTTGGAGACTGGAAGCAACTGACCAGGCAGCTGTTTGTGAAATACCAAGGAGGGGGGCTTGATACACAGATTCCTATACTTCCAGGGAAGTTCTGTTGAATACTAGTGCTGGAATTCTCCCAGGTACAGTTTAAGGTGGTGATTTTTATACTTCTGTGAGTTTTTTTTTTCTATTATTATTTTATTTTATTTATTTATTGTGGCCAACTCAGCCCACCCTGGAGGCGGGGGCTAGTGTGGCATGTGGTGCCGGGGATCGAACCGTGGTCTCTGCGCTTTTGCCTAAGCTTGCCTAAGCAGGCGCTTTAGACCACTGAGCTATCGCACCGGCCCCTTCTGTGAGGCTTTTAAATTTTTTTTTAAAATCTGTTCCTTAAAAAAGTCAGGAATCACCAAGTAAATTTATTTATT
>NW_004524667.1:10563126-10570199 GCF_000260255.1 Octodon degus | reverse complement strand
TTTTTTTTTTGTGGAACTGAGGCTTGAACTCAAGCCCTTGCGCTTGCCAGGCAAGCACTTATTCTACTAAGCTATCTCCCCGGCCCCAGTTTTTCTGTTTTCTGTTCTGAAATCTGTGCTGAAGTTTTACTTCATTAAAATCTCTAGCCGTCAGATTGTTTCATATTCTGGGCCTTAGATCTTTTATTTCCTCTGTCATTTGTTCAGAATAGCCATTGCTGCAAATTTATAGATACTCTTGGTAACCTTTCCTTGGCTGGGACTTTTTAGCAACTCTGTTTAGTCACTTACTATAATGAACTTACATTTTAAATTCTGGGCAGTTTTGGTACAGTAACTCTTCATTCTTGTTGTTCCTAGTGTGTTTTTTTTTGTTTTGTTTTGTTTTGTTTTTAAGTAGTAGGTTATTCTAGCACTTAAGAGGCTGAGGATGGTGAGTTTGAGGCTAGCCAGATTCTGCATAGCAAGTTCAAGGAAGACTTACACTACATAATAAAATCTTGGCTCAGAAAAACAGGAAAAAATTTTTAAATGACAGATTATTTTGTTAGCCTTTTCTCTTTTTTTCCTGAATTCAGATTTTACTCAGTATCAACTTTAGTTCTTTACAGCTTTATATGTGATGTGAATTCACAGCTCCTCATAGATAAAACCCATTTTCTTACTTTGTGAGCCCTCACAGCACATTTACCCCCTTACACAGTTTTATATTTTTGCTTTGTAGTTATAAAGATGTTTTGTCTTTATTAAATTTTTAATTTGAAGAGGAGTGTTCTATTTAGTGGTAGTTTTTCTGAATAAAATAGGTCACAATTCAGGTAAATACTCTTTTCAGAGTAGGTCAGAAGTGGTATGAAAACATTTGAGTGTTATTACCTTTTGCCCTATCTGTGATTGCATTCATGTCTTTGCTTCTAGCCCAGTTAGAGAAACTATGAGCAATTGGATTGACTAGGATAATTTACTTCAAAGTCAGTGTGGTGGGGGCCGGGGAGATGGCTCAGCAGAATAAGCGCTTCCCTGGCAAGCGCAAGGGCCTGAGTTCAATCCCCGGTTCCACCAAAAACAAAACAAAACAAACAAACAAAAACAAAGTCAATGTGGTTTCTGTTAATTGTATGTATCTATTTCAACTAGGTTTAGTATTTGATGGGTAGTTCTTTCACTTACTGTAATTATTTCACTTCATGATAGTTCATAGTATTGGTTGGTTTCTCTCTGAGCCCCAAGACAGGCACCCTTCATATCTGTCTGATTCCCATTTGAGAATTCAACCAAATGTGGATTGAACATACTTTAAAAAAATTGGACCAGTGGTAAACAGGCACAGATTTTTCCCCTTGCTATTCTTTAAATAATATTGTATAACAAAATTTTACATAGCATTTACATTCTTTTAGGTGTTACAATGCATTTAGAGATAATTGAAAATACACAGAAGGATATGCATAGTTTATAAGGCAAACATTACACCATTTTATGTTGCTGATATTACTTCCTTATTAGAATGAAATTTATCCAAATACCTTTTACATTTTTATTTTTAATAGGCCAAGTTTTGTTACTTTCCTCGGGTATTGCTTTGTTTTTATCTTATTAGTTCTATTTTCAGACACTTTACATATTTATTTCTGAGTTACCATGGAGTGACAGAAAAAATGTCGTAGGTTACTGAGTGGTGGGAATACAGGTGTATTCCACCATGTCCACAGCTAAAGTTATTCTCTCTGAGAATCTCAGAATCATACTAGGGCTGTTTTTGGCAACTGAGCCTCAAGTTTGTAAGCAAGAATTATTTTAAAAAAAACTTAGAAGTTTGCACCTGATCTTTATGAAAATATTGGGGTTTTTTTTTTACATTTATTTATTGTGTGTGTGTGTGTGTGGCCAGCTCAGCCCACCTGGGGGCTGGGCTGGCTGGCATGTGGTGCTGGGGGATTGAACCGCGGTCCCTGTGCTTTGCCAAGCTTGTTCCAAGTAGGTGCTTTAGACCACTGAGCCATCTCTCCAGCCCCAAAAATAATTGGTTTTAATATGCAGTCTTTTTGTGTGGGAAGGGTGCTAGGAATTAAATCCTGACCCTTGCACATTCTAGGCAAGTTTTCTGCCAAAGAGTACACTCTTCGTCCTGTTGCAGTAGGTACCAGGTTACAGTGGTACCAAGCATTTCATATTTTCTTTAGAAAAAAGATGCTTGAGACTAGTAGTGATGGTTGTAATCCCAGCACTCTGGAGGCTGAGACAGGAAGAGTATACTTTCAAGGCCAGTCTGTACTGCATAGTGATACTGTATTAAAAAACAAAACAAAAAAACAAACCTTTGCACTAGAGGAATACCTCAGGGGTTTAGTGTTTGTCTTGGTTACTTGTCTCATTGCTGAGAAAAATAACTGATGCCCAGAATTAAGGAAGAAAAGGTCTGTTTAGTTTACAGTTTGTGGAGGTTTCAGTCTTTATTCACCTGGCTCCAAGGCAGGCTAGTGTGGCACAGGGATAGTACTTCAAGGTGACAGGAGACAGCAAAAGCAACAGGAGTAAAAGTGGGAGAAGCAAGCCTCTTTTTCTTCCTTATATTGTACTTTGACTGTCAAGCCCACACCATCTCCCTGCCTGCCTCTTCTACAACTGAGGATGTTACAAAGTAAGGACCCTGACTCCCTACTGAGTTACTTAGTTAAACTTCTTGTCTCCTCAAGTTGACACAACGTATCAACCATAGCAGTGTTTATCTAGCATGCAAGTCCCTGGGTTCAGTCCATAGTATAGTACTCCAAACAGAACAACTTCTGCCACCATTAAATGTGATCCTTCTCCCCCTTCTTTGCTTAATGACTTTAACTGCAAATGAGAAAATTCTATTACTGTTGTTTGGCAAAATATCGATGAACCTCTAAAATCCCAGGATAATATAATTGAGTTTACTAAGAAAAAGGACAAATCCCTGTATCCCTAGTCTGATAAGGTAATGAAGAATCAAAAGATTTGGAAGCTTTTTAAAAGTTTATTCCTGCCTATGGAAACCTCTTTTTTTTTTTTTAGGTTGGAAATCTTTATTTATTTATTTTTTTGCGGAACTGGAGATTGAACTCAGGCCCTTGTGCTTGCTAGGCAAGCGCTTATTCTACTGAGCCATTTCCCCAGCCCTGGAAATCTTCTTTATGTGTAAAAAATAGTATCATATTTAGAAATGTACAAGCTTGTATAATTTGTGTATGTGGGGCTGGAGAGATAGCTCAGGGACATAAGTGCCTGCTTGGCAAGCTCAAGGTTCTGAGTTTGATCCCTAGTACTAGAAGAAAAAAAAAATATTTGTGTATTTGTAGGTAGGTAAAAGGTAGCAAGGGGCAATTCTTTATATTGTGTTTATTCTTTCTGCACTGTTTTTAATTAAAAAATAGAACTTTACTTTAGAGAGGATGTAAAATATTGGCATGGATTGTGAACTATATGGTTTCACAGTGATGCTTTGTTCAGTTGGTTAACTAAAAGAATTTGGCTTTGTGCAAAAGCCAAAGTTATATATAAAATGTATTTTACAGGTGTTTGTTTGTTTTGAGCCAGGGGCTTACTATGTAGTTGAGGCTGACCTTGGACTCACTGTGTAGCCCAAACTGTTCTGAAACTCAGATTGATCTTCCTGATCTTCCTGCCTCAGCTTCTTGAGTACTGGGATTACAGGTGTGTGCCACCATGCCTGGCCTTAGAACAATTTTTTTTTTTTTTTTTTGCAGAACCGGGGATTAAACTCAGGCCCTTGGGCTTGCGAGAGAGGCGCTTATTCCACTGAGCCATCTCCCCGGCATTAGAACAATTTTAAAACATTAAAAATACCAAAACGATATGGATATGTAGAAATTAATTTTTAAATGTGTGCTATACAGAATAGTTAAGACAGTATGGAAAGATGCTAAAACAGGAGAATATGTGTGTTTGTGTGTATATTAGTTGTAAAACTACTGACAAGTAATTGTAGGTGTATATGATTGAATTAGAATGGTGTGTAAAAGAACACGAGGTGGCTTTAAGTTGTGAAGCCAAGTAGAATAACATTCTGGAACTTGGATGTACTTGTAATTCACAAAATATTCTAGTATTATGTGCTACCATGCCCAGTTTTCTAATTTATTTATAATGCCTACAACTCTATATGACAGTAGAAATGTTCTTTAAAGAGTGATAGTATCAGTTTTGTTTTATCAGTCTGAGCTAGATTCTCATTGTTAGTCCACACTTTCCTGAAACTCTCTGTTTGCACTAAGATTGTCTTCAGCTGCACCCTCTTCCTCCAGCTTCCAGAGTGCTGAGATTATCGGTATGCACTACCATGCTTGCCAGTTTTGCTTCTCTAAACTAGATTTTGTGTTAACTGGAAAATATTAAGCTCAAGACAATGATGCTCAGTCAGTTACAAATCACTAAATGGATGTTACCTTGAGACTAAATCTTTAAGAATTTTATTGTGTGTGTGTGTGTGTGGCCAGTTCAGCCCACCAGGGGGCGGGGCTGGCTGGCATGTGGTGCTGGGGGATTGAACCGCGGTCCCTGTGCTTTGCTAAGCTTGTTCTAAGTAGGTGCTTTAGACCACTGAGCCATCTCACCAGCCCGAGACTAAATCTTTAAGAGCAAAAAGATCTGTGCTATATTTCCTATAAAGCCAATGATTGTAAAAGATAAAAATTCTGGAAACTATCTTTTGGTATAAGAAGAATTGAGCTTCAGTATTCTGTGTTCCATGATTTAGTTAGCTATATTCCTTTTTTGACAGTGCTGGAGATGGAGCCAAGCATTGCAACACTGAGCTGCATCGCTGTCCTTTTTCTTTTCTTTTTTTTTTTTTTGGCAGAACCGGGGATTGAACTCAGGTCCTTGCTCTTGCCAGGGAAGCACTTCTTCCACTGAGCCTTCTCCCTGGTCCCTCCTTTTTCTTTTTGAGATAGGGTTTTGCTAAGTTGCTGAGGTAGCCTGCAACTTAGGATCCTCCCAGCCTTAGCCTCCCAAGTTTAGTTAGTGCCTGAGTTTGCAGGCATGCACCGCCACACTCAGCTATTTCCAGTTACTATCATAGTCTACCTTTGTAATGACCCCCTCCCCCCTTTGACTTGCCCTTGAATTTGCTTCTGTAGCACAGGGTGCCTTGAATTTATGATGATTTTCTTTTTTTGTTTGATTTTTCTGGTACTGGGGATTGAATTTAAGACCTTGTGCTTGCTAGGCAGGTGCCTGTGTTGCTGAGCTATATCCCCTGGCGATTCTCTTCTGCATTGGCCTCCTGAGTAGTGGTGATACAGGGAGAAAAACTGATCTCGGTTAGGTGACCTCCAAACGATATAGGGAACCTCCAAATGACATAGGGAAAAACGATTTCCCGACCTGACCTGCATGAGTTTGTGTTCTCTAAAACTGAAGAATGAATTTTAGGAACAAACTGAGGTTATGAGCAGAATATATTTATTGAGAGAAAGAAAGCTCCTGTCCAAGAAAGGGACAGGAGGGGGGCCTGAGTGGGTTGTTCCCCAGGAAGCTGTCTCTTCCAGGGACTTTTATAGTGTAAAACCATGTGGGGCTAAGATTGAGAGAGTGGGAATTCGCTCAGGTGGGCAGGAGGTGGGACAAAACTGTGGTCAACCAGTGGGATTACAAGCACCATTGCTCAGGTAAGACTGATTAAATCCAGTGTCAAATGGGAAAGCGAGTCACGTAGCAAGCGGGCATGAATATGGGACAGGGTCTTTTCCTGTTGGGGGTTGGAATGTGGGACAGGGTCTCTTTCTGTTGGGGGTTGGGCTAGTGACTCACTTGGGTCTTTCCAGGTGATCATACCTATTTAGAATATCAATCCCAGGTGCTACTCTTAGCATTTGTTTGGCCTTTAGGTCTTTAGATGTGGTTCACAGCAGGAGCGTCCGCCCCTCCCACAGTTGTAAAGCATCTCCTCTTTTGTGCTGTCTCCTTCGAGGGCCTGGCCCTGTCTGACTGCCTATAATATTTTTATCTAACTCGGCTGCCTGCAGTAGTGGGATTACAGGAGTGTGAATCATGATCAATTTTGACAAACCCAGTTTTCCCCAACAAAGTATTTGTTGAAATACTTGGTGGTAGAGAATTTAAAGTCATAGAGAAGGAAAACTGAAAAAATGGTAGAAACATACATTGCATTAGGAGTCCCTTCAACAAAAGAGGAAGCAGCAAGTAAAACAGGTATAGAAGAAACAGAAGAGTACTATATAGTATAACAGTCAAAGAGAAGAGACCATTGCATGAAAGATTATAAGAAGTCAGTTCAGTAAGACCTCCTGTAAATTTGGTAAACAAGCCTCACTGCTCCTTGAGAAGCTTGTAAGAGTAAGAAGTGTAAGTGATTGGTGGAGTTGATGGATGTTGCCTGATTTCAAGGAATTGGACTATGAGAAGGAAGGCATATAGAGAAAGAGGTGACAAATGTATTAAAGGGTGGAGGGGTTATGGAATGGAAGAGTGAAGTTGAGGTTGTTGGAAACCAAATTGATTATTATGAAAACATGATCTTGGATGAATTGATAAGAGCTGCAGGAAAATATGATAGGAGGATTTTAAGAATGGGAGAGAGCATTCTTTGAGCCCTAAGAGCCAGAGATTGACCATTGAAACAGTTACTGGCTGAAAAATAAGGAAAGAAGTTGGCAATTTGCATTTTTTACATATTTAGAATTTTTGCTTGAAGGTAGGTTTTTCTTTTGTTGTTGTAATGTTTATGCCTGTTTTATTGTTTCGGATTTTTGAGATTGGGTTTTGTAATCTAATCTCGCCTTGAGCTTTCTATACCCTACTCCAGGCTTGGACTTATGATCTTCCTACTAAGGCTTCCTAATTACTAGGATTACAGGCATGAGTTACCATGCCTGTCTTGGAAAGTTTTCATTAATAAACAATGGAGAACATCAGAAGTTTGTTACGTAAAAATATTCTCTTACAGCAGCAGATGAAGAAGCTACAAGCTTAGGTTATATCTTCGTTTTCTTCTAAAGTTGATTAAACTTTTTTTTTTCCCCCCGGAACCGGAGATTGAACTCAGACTCTTGCACTTGCCAGGGAAG
>NW_004524667.1:10560417-10563026 GCF_000260255.1 Octodon degus | reverse complement strand
GGCGGGGCTGGCAGGCATGTGGTGCTGGGGGATTGAACCGTGGTCTCTGTGCTTTGCTAAGTTTGTTCTAAGTAGGTACTTTAGACCACTGAGCCATCTCACCAGCCCCACCAAGTAAATTTATAATTAGATTATATGTTAAGAAACTTTTTAGCTATGTGTGGTGGTTTACCTATAATCCCAGAATTTGGGAGGCTGAAGCAGGAAAATTGCCCTGAGCTTAAGGCCATCCTGGGCTATGCAAGACTGGCCTAAACTGTACAGGAGACCCTATTGCCAAAAAAGAGAAAAATAAACTTTTTAAAAGACTAGTGTGGTCATGGTGATAGTTACAGTGGGCAGGAATTAAATCTACATTTAATTTTGGTAATTTTAGAAATTTTAAAATATTAAATGAGATGTTCTTTGTACCACATTTTAGTTTTGCACTTTATTCTTTGGTACAAAGTTCCCATCTCCAAATGATTCTAAACATTTCTTGAACTCAGGCCCTTGTACTTGCCAGGCAAGCGTTTATTCTACTGAGCCATCTCCCCGGCCCCAAAACATTTTTTTTTTTTAAAAAAAGAGTAGCAGTATTGAGCTATTGTTGTCAGTTAAACCATGAAATTCTTTTTGTGTTTGTTTTTCATTTTAGATTTTTTCCTGTTCCCACAGTTCATTTCGTGTGTTGAAATAACTTAATCTGGTTTAACTTCCTTTATGTTTTCCAGTTTTAGAGTTTAGCAGTTTAATCCAGACTTCTCTTAGTATACTTGAGATACACTGTTTGTTTTTTTAGACATACTACCCTTACCTTATGTCTTTTAAGCCCAGAAAATGCATAATGATTATGTTTGTTAACTTAAAAAATAATGATATAATTGAGAGAATTGATGCGTTTGGTAATTCTTTGTGATTTTTCTGCGTCTTCTTCCTGTCTAAACTAGCTGTGTCTTAGACTATTGACTGTTGAGTTGGTTAGCTGGAAGGACGTTGAGATTTAGAGGTAGCAGATAGAAATTATTTTGTGCTTATTTTCACATGGCCTAGAAACAACCAGTTATTTTGGATTATTAACAGCTCCAGATCTCTTTACTCATGTAACTGGATGTAATGATTTAGAGAGGCTCTTGCAATATTATTACAGGAGTGATGTTTCCTTGACAATTAGCACATGCCTATTTGTCAGTGTCATTTATTAAAGGTTGTGCTGTATTATAAAAGTTAGAAAATTGACTCATTTTGGATGCTAAGTGTTTCTGAACACTGGGAACTTGAGTTGTGATATCTGAGGTTTGCTGGATTCTTTAGTGGTAAGGCTGTTGGATCAGGGAAGGGGAAAAGGGATACAGTAAAATCAAGGGTGTTTCGTGTGAGCGGTAAACTAAGTAGTTTGTGAACAGGGATAGCTATAGTAGTTGTCTCACTGTGAAAAGTCTTGCTTTTCTCGTTACTTTTAATCAATTATTGTCCTATGAGATCCCTTTTATAGTTGTCCTAAAAGCTTTTTTTTTTTTTTTTTTTTTTTTTTGAGACCGGGTCTTGCTATGTAGTTCAGGCTGGCCTTGGACTCACTGTGTAGTGTAGGCTGGCCTTAAACTCACAGCAGTCCTCCTGTCTCAGTCTCAGGAGTGCTGGGATTACATATGTGTGAAGACACCTGGCTAAAAGTGTTTAGGTTTTTATTAACATTTCTGATCTCCTCCCTTGGTCATAGATTTCATGAAAGCAAGAAACATTTTCCTCTCGTTTCTTACCTGTGCAAGTATTGAACATAGTAAACATTTGTCCATCACTGGACACTTTAAGAAACATCCCTAAGTAGCAAACTCTATAGTCATTTAATTCTGTTTCAGAGAAACCTTTTAGGCAGTTCTGTAGTAGTAAGCTTGAATGCCTAAAAGAGAATAATCTAACATTATAGAAAGTTCCTTTTTTATTTATGTTTTTCAAACTACTCTCTTTCTTTCTTTCTTTCTTTCTTTCTTTCTTTCTTTCTTTCTTTCTTCCTTTTTTTTTTTTTTGGTGGAATCGGGGATTGAACTCAGGCCCTTAGGCTTGCCAAGAAGCGCTTATTCCACCGAGCCATCTCCCCGGCTTACTACTCTTTTTCAAATGTGTGTGTGTGTGTGTGTGTGTGTGTGTTTTTTCCCCTCTCCTGGATTTTTTTTTAGCAGAATTGGGGATTGAATTCAAGCCCTTGCACTTGCCATGCAAATGCTTATTCCATTGAGCCATCTCCCCAGCCCCTTCTCCTGGATTTTTATTGCAGCTTTGTGAAAGAGCAAGTCAGGTAGCACTTTTTCATTCTAGTGAAGACAGAGAGAGTGATTTCTGGTAATTAGTTGGGTAAATGATTTACTTATTACAGAGTGAGAAGTGAAGTTGCCCTGAAATCTACCAATGCTATTACGTTTAGGTGATGATCATTTTCACAAGTTTAGCGTTATAGAAAATTTGTTAAGATAATTATTTACATTTTCTTCAGTCAAGAAACAGTTAATACAGTACTAGTTTTTACCTTCTAGAGACAGAAAATAAGAGAGAATATTCCTTAGAGTTCCTCTCCCTTATTGAACCCAAGACCCCAGTGAGCTACATTTCCAGTCCTATTTTTTTTTTTTTTT
>NW_004524667.1:10559545-10560292 GCF_000260255.1 Octodon degus | reverse complement strand
ATGTGGTGCTGGGGGATTGAACTGTGGTCCCTGTGCTTTGCTAAGCTTGTTCTAAGTAGGTGCTTTAGACCACTGAGCCATCTCACCAGCCCGATGGAAAAGATTTTAAAAGTGTGATAATTGACCTCTTTCTGAAATAAACTTCTGCTTAGTATTTACCTAAGCTAAGCATTTGTTAAAGGAGGTTTTTTAAAAAATTTTTTTATTAATTTTAATGAGAAAGAAATAGCAATGAGATAGTTTGAAAACGGGTTAGTAGGACAGTTACAATAATTAATACATTGCATATTGTCTTTATAGTCGTTGTTCAGAGTACAAGATGCAGACATGATCTCTTGTCTAAACAATATTAGTACAAATCTTCTCACTGAACTAAGAAAAAATAGCTGTATATCTATCCTATTTTGTATTAAAGGAGTTTTGTCACATATTCTATCACTGCTGTGTGTCATTAATTTTATCTGCAGAATATTCATGTTTACCGAGTATTAAAACTTTTCCTTATTTGGTATCTTTTGTGTTTTGAGAGGGCAGGGAGGGATTACCTCCTATTTTTATTTTTTATTTTTTTGTGTGTGTTTCAGGGAAGGGTCTGCAGGGTGTACAGGGTCTCGTTGCGTAGATCTGACTTGTACTGATCCACCTGTGCAGGCCTGGAGATCAAACCCTCAGCTCCTCCCCTACTTACAGGTGTTTTCATCTGCTGAGCTATTTGGCCGGCCCTACTTCCTATTTTTTTTTTTTTTT
>NW_004524667.1:10557416-10559445 GCF_000260255.1 Octodon degus | reverse complement strand
ATATTGAGTTTTCCAGTTAATGATATCCTTTTGTTCTGTTCTAACAAATGCTTTTATTTATTTATTTATTTATTTGTGTGTGTGTGTGTGTGTGACCAGTTCAGCCCACCAGGGGGCGGGGCTGGCTGGCATGTGGTGCTGGGGGATTGAACCACCGTCCCTGTGCTTTGCTAAGCTTGTTCTAAGTAGGTGCTTTAGACCACTGAGCCATCTCACCAGCCCCTAACAAATACTTTTTACTGGGTAATTTATAAATACTAGAAATTTGTTGCCCTCCCTTCTGGTGGCTAGGGATTCTAAGATCAAGGCACTTGCAGGTTGGTGTCTAGAAAGGGCCTCATCATAGATGGCACCTTCTGGGCATGTGTTCATGAGGGAAAGTAACACAACAAACTCCCTTAGGCCTTTCTTCTAAGATACTTACCATTTATTAAATTGTGCCTTTATGACCAGTTACTTCCAAGGGCTGTATCTGAATA
The DNA here is from genome assembly GCF_000260255.1 of Octodon degus. Classification (NCBI taxonomy): domain Eukaryota; kingdom Metazoa; phylum Chordata; class Mammalia; order Rodentia; family Octodontidae; genus Octodon; species Octodon degus. The sequence goes on along the minus strand of NW_004524667.1, from coordinate 10,558,966 downwards.
TCAACTCATTGGAGAGTTCAACATAAAGATTTTGGACTGACACACTCAACTAATAGCATATTCTTTTTAGTATGTAATTTATTGTGCGCATGTGCACGTGTGTGTGTGTGTGTGTGTGTGCGCGCGCTATTGGGATTGAAGCTAGAACTTTCTCACCAAGGTATATCCCTATCTTTAGTTTTTGAGATAATGTTTTACTAGAGTACTAAGTCAGCCAGGTATCCTTTCAGAGTAGAGGTGTTACAGGCATGTACCACCATGCTTAGCTGATCGATACTGTTAAGGTTTGTGTTTTGCTTACTTTTTTTTTTTTTTTTCCGGAACCGGGGATTGAACTCAGGCCCTTGTACTTGCCAGGGAAGCGTTTATTCCACTGAGCCATCTCCCCGGCCCCTACATTTTGAACAAATAAGTGAAATCGTCTGGTGTACTATTACTTAATTCTTTTGTTTTAAAAGTGGTATATTTTATTTTTTGCAGAACTGGGCATTGAACTCAGGCCCTTGTGCTTGCCAAGCAAGCACTTATTCTACTGAGCCATCTCCCCGGCCCCAAAAGTGGTATATTTTAGATGTACATAATGATAATATTCATTGTCGGGAATTTGTATTCATACATGATATGTCTGGCTTCGTTTTTTTTTCCTGTTCCCCTTCCCTCTCTTCAATTCCTGTTCCCTCTCTTTATTTACAAAAGCTTTTTTTTTTTTTTCCCTTGTATTCTCATTTTCTTGTCCTTTTTTTTTTTTTTTTGCGAAACTGGGGATTGAACCCCTTTTGTCCTTTCCTTTTTTCTCCCCCGCTTAGGCTCCTCATTTGAAAAGTTTCTTCTCATTTCCCATTATTTGTTATACATTTTCAGTTTCTCACCAAAGAAAGTGTGTGCATTTAATATGTGTGTTTGATTTATTTCAATTAAAAATAGGGTCTCAAGGTGCATCCATTTAGCTAGGAATGTTTCAAGCTTCGCCTGTTTTTTTTTTTTCTTCTTGAGACAAGGTCTTGCTATGCAGTTCAGACTGGCCTTGAGCTCACTGTGTAGGCCAGGTGCCCAGGCTGCTCTGGAACTTGAAATGATCCTTCTGCCTCAGCCTCCTGCATGCTGGGATTACAGATGTGAACTACCATGCCCAGCCCTAATTCTTTTGTAATAGAGTTGATGTTCAATTTGTGTCACAAATCAAACTTTCTACTCTTTGAAGACAGTATTATCAATCATTTTTATTTATCGTATTTAAGAGTTGTTATGTATCATACTGTGGCTGTTATCTACTGTGGTATGTTTTATGTTTTTTGACATTTTATTTACCTGAATAACTTATTTACCAAAATTTCTAGGTAGCCTAGCCAAATCTAAAAGGTAAAATATTTTGAAACTTTCTAAGGAAAAAAAATTAAATATTTTTCCATAGTGAAAAAATGATTAGCTTAAATGAAACCTCAACTCTATCATGCTTAATACTGATTACTGCTTTTGGAGGCAAGCAGGTATACGTACATACTGCATATTGCTTTTTTTATTTTTTAAGTTGAGATTTTTTTTTTTTTTTT
>NW_004524667.1:10556472-10557186 GCF_000260255.1 Octodon degus | reverse complement strand
GCTGGGGGATTGAATCGCGGTCCCTGTGCTTTGCTAAGCTTGTTCTAAGTAGGTGCTTTAGACCACTGAGCCATCTCACCAGCCCATAACTGCATTTTTTTAAAAAGTATGTATTACATATATTGGGCTCATGGTAGACTGCCTAACTAGTTGAAGGAGGGCAGCTTCATTGAAAGAGAAGTTATTCTTCAGCTCAGATCAGTTCAGTTTTTATCTGTAAATCTGAATGTTTCAACAAGAAATTTGAACTTGACAGGTCCAAAACCGATCTTAATCTCAGTTGCCTCCAGCCTCGCTTGAACAGAGGCCAGTTACCTACCTGTTCCTTTTCCTATATTTCTTTCAAGGTTAATGTTTCTTGTTATCTATGTTATCTATGTAAATTAATATCTTGGGGTTATCTACATTATTTCTTTCACTTCCCACATCCAGTTATCCCCAAATCCAATGTTTTTTTATTTTGCGGAACTGGGGATTGAACTCAGGCCCTTGTGCTTGCCAGGGAAGCACTTATTCTACTGAGCCATCTCCCTTGCCCCCCAAATCCAGTTTATTGGGCATCCTTATTCAGTCCTTTGATTCTTCAGTTGTTCATTAGTCCTGGCTTAACTTTTTCTCTAGTACTTTTTTGCTGACTTTCTGTTCTGTATTTCAGGCCTAACTTCTTTTTTTTTTTTTTAAATTTTTTTTTAAATTTATTTGAGAGAGAGAGAG
>NW_004524667.1:10552176-10556247 GCF_000260255.1 Octodon degus | reverse complement strand
GCTGGGGGATTGAACCGCGGTCCCTGATGCTTTGCTAAGCTTGTTCTAAGTAGGTGCTTTAGACCACTGAGCCATCTCTCCAGCCCCAGGCCTAACTTCTCTAGTATGTCTGCTGCACTATTCTAAGGAATTTATTTATTTTTAGTTAAAAATAAAATGTATGCTTCTTCCTGAAATAGAAAATACAGATTAGTAAAAAGAAAAATCACTATCCCGCAATCACTGGATAGTGATGATTGTAAGTATCTTTGGCTTGTGTTTTACCCCTGTGTAGAAACCATAGTTACCATTGAGAATACAGTCCCTTGTGAAGTGAGTAAACCTGTATTCTGAATCTGATTGATCTCTTTTAGTAATTTATAAGTCATTTCTCACCTTCTCTCTCCTAGACCGTTTTGCATTAGTATTTGTGTATATTTAAATTTCTCCTTTTTTAGGTGCAGTACTGGGGATTGAACAGAGGTACTCTTTTTACATTCCCAGCCCTTTTTATTATTTTGAGACAAGGCTTACTAAATTTTATGGGCTGAGATTGAATGTCATCCTCTTGCCTCAGTCTTCTATAGTATCTGGAACTATAGGTGGTGGCTACTGTGCCTGGCAAGTTTCTCTTTAGCAAACATCTACTGTACCAGGCTTCTACACTGTTCTCTCCTGCTTTACCTCTTTTTCACCATATTTAAAAGTGGTTTGAAGAGCCAGGCATGGTGGTGCACATCTGTAATTCCAGCACTGGGGAGGCTGAGGCAGGAGGATTAGGAAGATTGCTCTGAGTTGCAGGTCAGTTCTGGGCTACACAGTGAGTTCAAGGTCAGTCTGCACTACATAGGAAGACCCTGTCTCCATAGCAAACAAAGCAGGTGGCCTAAAGACATGCTTATTTGTTTAAGGAATAAAAGTTGCTATTAGCCTTGATCACTTGGGCATGTGGTTTTTTTGGGGGGGTCGGGGCATGTGATTTGACTGTTCCTCACTACCTTTTTTTTTTTTGTGGAACCGGGGATTGAACTCAGGTCCTTGCACTTGCCAGGCAAGCACTTATTCCACTGAGCTATCTCCCCGGCCCCTCCTCACTACCTTTTCCTCACAGTAAATTGCTGCTCTTTATGCTTGTTAACCTTTAATTTGCTTTATAGATTTACTTTGATGCATTTATGTGTTTGATTTTGAATGTCAAATAAATCATACTGATTTACTTTGGGTTTGCTTGTTTAGTAATGTTTTAAGATAAATTCATCTTGATAGATGTGTGTGCACATGTAAGTGCTGTTTAATGTAATCTTTATCTTAAACAGTAGTGATACTAGAACAGCTCTAAGCTTATTTATTTTTTCTTTTTTTTAGCTCTAAGCTTGCTTGCTTATTTATTTATTTATTTATTTATTTATTTATTTATTTATTTTTGCGGTACTGGGGATTGAACTCAGATCCTTGCGTTTGCCAGTCAAGCGCTTATCCTACTGAGCCATCTCCCCGGCCCCTCTAAGCTTATTTAAAGGTGCCATGAATTGAAAATGAAACTTTGTCATTAAGTCACATTGTCTACAAAAAGCAGACACCAGTTTTTAGAAGAGAACGCTTGTATTCTGAACAGATAAGCATGCTTATTTTTGTTACTCCCAGAAGGATTTTTGAATCTTTATAATCTTGTGTGCAGTGATGTTTGTTATTTGTTTTTTTTTTTTTTACAGTGCTTGAGGTTGAACCCATAGCTTTGCATTGTATCACTGAGTTCCACCCCAGTTATTTTGTTTTGTCTTTTTGAGACAGGCTCTTGCTATGCAGTTCAGGCTGGCCTTAAAATTGCTTTGTAGCCCAGTCTGGCCTTGAACTCACGGTGATCCTCCTGCCTCTGCCTCCTGGGTGCTGGGATTACAGGCATGTGCCACCACGCCCGGCTAGTTATCTTAATTCATGAGTTTAAAATCAAACTTGTAAGCCTATTCTAGAGGTTGATGTGGCTTTTGTTTTGCTTTGACATACACTGAAAGTGAAGTCCACTGATACAACAAAAGGTAAACAATACTGTACAAATATGAATACAAAATACAAAACCACTTTAGGTTATCTGTGTGGAAATATAACTTTGTCTATCCCAGGCCCTGATATGTTGTGTTCCCGTGATGATGAACCTCTTAGAGCTTGCAGAGGGGAGGTAACGACTAGCCCACTATAGCATGCGTGATACCAGTTTGTCACCATTGTGATTTTCATGTTTTATAATAAACACATCATAACAATATCCTTGAAAGATTAAATTATGTGCAAATGATTCTAGTTGAGAGAATAAATATAGCTATTAAAATGTAAATTTAAATTATTTTTTTAAAACTCCTGAAAGGTTTTAGCATAAGAGGGATTACTTTTTATAAAGTTTCTTTGCAGAGCTTGTCTGAAGTGATTCATTCTTTCAGTATTATGGAAAACTATTTTTTTTTTTTTTTTTGGTGGAACTGGGGATTGAACTCAGGCCCTTGCGCTTGCCAGGGAAGTGCTTATTCCACTGAGCCATGTCCCTGGCCCCAAAACTATGGTTTTTATATTTGAAAAACAGCAAATGAAGCACTGGTAAAACCTTTAATCACATTTAATATAGACTATTCATACCTTATGACATATAAGGTAGCTATAAAGTCCTAAAGCAGCTGGTATTTTGTAGGTAACTGGCTACTCTTCAGACCTACTTGACAGCATAAGTGTTGAAACAGACAGAGTGAAATATAGGACAGACCATTTAAATTTTGAGAATTAGGAATATAAGATATAGGGAGCTTGTAAAGTAAAACATATTTAGAACATTTGGAAGAAATTTCATCAATAATTTAAGAGTGTATAACTAGAAAATATGTTGTTAAAAAATAAAAAGTACAGATTATCTACTGATAATCTTTTCTAGAAACGACTACAAAAAGAACTGTTGGCTTTGCAAAATGATCCACCTCCTGGGATGACTTTAAATGAAAAGAGTGTTCAAAATTCAATCACACAGTAAGTATTTTTTCAAGTACTTTTTTATTACTAGTTTATATATATAAACATATATATATATGTATATATATATATATAACTAGATCAGCATAAACATATTTCTCTCTATATATATACATAGAGAGAATTCTAAAAATAATTAGAATATATATACATAGAGAGAGAGAGAGAAATATATCTGTTTATGCTGATCTAATTCTGTGTACTTATGTACAGTATGTATCATTTTTGTTTTACTTATGTCATATGGATTGCTGTATACTTTGAAATTTCTGTTTTTGAGATTCTGGGGATTGAGTCTAGAGCCTTCCACATGTTAGGTAAGCTCTGTGAATATTAGTAAAATGTTTTAAATGTTTAGTAAAACGCTTTAAATGTTTCTTATTAACAGGGCAGCATTACAGCCTTTTTGTTTGGCATATGCTCAGGATTTATGAGGACCTAGATCCAATCTACAACACCAAAAAACAAAGCAAACTAAAAAAACTTTAAAAAATCCCAAATACTATATCCCTTGACTTAGTAAATATACCACCCTTTTGCCTCTCTTAGGAAAGGAACAGGGGTACAGAAAAGCAACTGACTTACAACTATGCTCATTTTAATACTAATTCTAAAGACAGTTTTTGGGCAATGTAGCTGTTCATAATAAAGTTTTATCAGAGTACTGCACTGAAATGGCATCATGTGAGTTGCAGTCTGTAGTAAGCATATGAGGCAAAAATTGTGTATAATTCCCTTTAAAGATTAGAAGGGCCGTGTCGGTATTTATCTTTCCTTTTTTTTTTAGTATTTATCTTTTCTTAATCCACTCAAGTCCATTTTTTCTCTAAAGTAAAATAGCTATCTTTGATTAGGAGGCAAGATATATGAAAAGAAAAGTTCTAATTTTAAACATTAGAATTGCAGAATAGTATTCAGTTTAAGAACGGAGACAGAGACTCAGGACATATGAGAACTTGTACTGTAACGTCATGTACTTCGGTAGTGTCCCAAATTTTCTGATCAAGAAGAGTATGGGGCCAAAGAGGAAAGTGATCGATGACATAGAGTGGGCCTAAGGAGAGTCACATGGGGAGAAGA
>NW_004524667.1:10542167-10551506 GCF_000260255.1 Octodon degus | reverse complement strand
AAAAAAAAAAAAAAAAAAAAAAAAAAAAAAAAACCTGAGACTGATTTAGAGAGTAGCCTGTTCAATCTCCTGTTTGGTTTGAATGTAAGTATATAATTTAAGTGTATGCATAATAAAACTAGATTTCTGCTTTAGGAATCAGTGATGGGGCCAGCCTGATAGTTCAGTGAACTAAAGTGCCTGCTTAGGCAGAGAGCAGTGGCTGGGCTTCGATCCCCGGTGTGCCATGCCAGCCCTGCCCAAGGGGCGCACTGAGATGGCGATTGAGACTGGGCATGGTAGTGTGTGCCTGTAATCCCAGCACTTGGGAAGCTGAAAACAGAATTACTATGAGTTGGAGCTAAGTAGTGAGGCCCTATAGACGCTGTCCTAAGTACAGGAAAAAAAGAAATCAGTGATGTAGGAGGCTGCAAAATGATTAGAATGAAATTTTGGTTTTGTTTTTTATGGAGCTGGGGATTGAATTCAGGCCCTTGTGCTTGCCAGGCAAGCGATTATTCTACTGATCTATCTCCCCGGCCCTTAGAATGAAATTTATAAAAAAAAAAAAAAAAATCCCTTTTAACAGTGGTTGGCTTAGTGTGGTCTTTCTTTCTTTCTTTCTTTCTTTCTTTCTTTCTTTCTTTCTTTTTTTTTTTAGAATGATTATGTCTTTTATTTATTTGTTTATTTTTTTGGAACTGGGGATTGAATTCAGGCCCTTGTGCTTTCCAGGCAAGCACTTATTCTACTGAGCTATCTCCCCAGCCCCTGAACATGTCATTTTTTAATTAGTATAATATGTTAAAAATTAACATTCGCAGTGTGCAGATTTTACATGATAAATGACATCTTTACTTAGCTATTATTTATTTATTTATTTGCTCCAAATGCCTTCAGGGCAGGTTTGGCTGGCTTGAGTTGTGGGGATCGAACCACAGCAACCTGAGCCTAACTGCTGTGTTGAAGCAGCCACTTAAAGAACTGAGCTAAGGGGCAGGCCCCCAGACCTATAATTAGGAAGTGATTTTTACCTGATATAAAATTAAATTTCATAAAGAGCATAGGTAGGTGTCTAAACCCCATTTTTATTTTTAGGAGTATGGCTATTATCTTATGTAAATTTTATTATATTGTAAAATATTTAACAAGAAAATATTAATAAAATAAATTAATTTAATATCAATAATAAATTATTATTAATGTTTAACTTCTTTGGTTTATATGATTCAAGTCATCATTGGTAGCTTGAATCACTTGATGAATTATTTTCAACTTCCTCCCAAAATTGTAAAAGCAGTTTTTTGTGTGACATTGTACTGAATTGGGCTAGTTCTATAGGAAAAATAAAAAAAATTTAATTAAAAAGATTATAAATGCCCAAAAATGTAATATAGAGCAAGTGAGTAAAACATACCCATTGAGAATTTGATAGACATGTATATACCTTGCCATTTGTCAACCAAGTGGGTGAACACAAAGATCACTTTCTGTATTTCCCTGACATACATCTGGTATCTGTAATGCAAAACTAAGTACTTTTGGCTGGGCATGGTAGTGTACACCTGTAATCCCAGCACTCAGGAGGCTGAGAAAGGAGAATCACTGTGAGTTTGATGCCAGCTTGGGCTACAAAGTGAGTTCAAGGTGAGACTGAACTGCATAGCAAAACTCTCAAAGAGACCAAAAAAATAAAAAAAAATTAAATTTAAAAAGTAAATATTTTCATTATACAGTTGCAAACCGTGTATATTTTACTTAACCTTAACTTACTATTTTTTTTTTTTTTTTTTGCGGAACTGGGGAATGAACTCAGACCCTTGTGCTTGCCAGGCAAGCGCTTATTCTACTGAGCCATGTCCCTGACCCCTAACCTAATTGATTTCAGTTTAAAACTTTTTCTTGTAAGTGCAGCTGTAGGGCCAGGGATATAGTTCAGTGGCACAATGTACCTACATGGCAAACACAAGGTCTTCAGTCTGATTCTTGGTACAAAAGAAGAGAAGAGAAGCGAAAAAACAGAGAAAAGAAAAGAAACAGCTGTGTATCACCTTTGCCATATTTATTTCTTCTTGAAGAAAATAACAAGAGGCAGTGTACAGAATGAGTAAAAACTTATTTATATTTGTGATGGTTATAAATAAAAGCAAAATAAGCCTGAGTAGATGCAGTACAAGTCTATTTTGGGCTTTATTTATTTATTTATTTATTTATTTATTTATTTATTGGTGGAACCGGGGATTGAACTCAGGCCCTTGAGCTTGCCAGGGAAGCCCTTATTCCACTAAGCCATCTCCCCGGCCCCTATTTTTGGCCTTATTAACATGTTTAGGGGCTGGTGAGATGGCTCAGTGGTCTAAAGCACCTACTTAGAACAAGCTAAGCTAAACAAAGCACAGGGACTGCGTTCAATCCCCCAGCACCACATGCCAGCCAGCCCCGCCCCCTGGTGGGCTGAGCTGGCCACACACACACAAAAATATAAATAAAAACAAAAAACCAAAAACAAAACAACAAAAAAAAAAACATGTTTATTATGAGGCTGTACCTGTATGACTGTCTCATCAGGCAGCTTGTGCCACCTGATGGGACTGTCTCCTGCCACCCAATGAGACGGTCGTGTGTGGTGGTTCAAGCCAGTGGATTGTGTTAAACAATGGAAACAGTAAGAGGGAAAGGAAAGGCAGTGTAGAATCTTGCTTTTAGCCCTCAAAAGAAATGGATTGAGTAAGTAGGACAACTTAGCTTACTTTGCCCCATTTAGTTTTTTAAAAAAATACAGAACCCGTGGGAAAACAGATTTTTTTTTTTTTTTTTACGGTGCCGGGGATTGAATTCAGGACCCCGTACTTGCCAGGCAAGCACTTCTTCTACTGAGCTATCTCCCCGGCCCGGGAAAACAGATCTGACAGACATAATTCTTTGTAGTCTTTCTTGCTGGGATGGTGGCACATGCCCATAACCCCAGCACCCAGGAGGGTGAGGCAGGAGAATGGCTGTAAGTTTGAGACTAGCCTGGGCTACAAGGGAGACCAGAAAACAAAACAAAACGAAACAAAACACTGTATCTTTTTAGTCTTTCTTAATATCCCTTTTCTATGTTGCTTCTAACACTGACATCATAAGACAGTTCAGATTAGCTTGGCATTGTCCATAAAAGGTTTCAGTTGCTGTAGAAATAGTTTTTTTTTTGGTGGAACCGGGGCTTGAACTCAGACCCTTGCGCGTGCTAGGGAAGCACTTATTCTACTGAGCCATCTCCCCGGCCCTGTAGAAATAATTTTTTGAAAAAAGTCAAGAAAGCATAAATCTGGTAGAAAAAATGCAGCATACACTTTGCCAACACACCTGAGTAGGTTTTTATTTTGTTGGTTTGTCTTTTCAGACTGATGTTAAGATTTTGCTCTGTCTTTTGCTAACTGTCTGATCTTGGTCTGGTGATTCAACCCTGAAATGAGAGATGAGGACTGAGCAGGGGGGATTAAAAACCCACTCCAAGAGTTGGGAGGATGAAGTGTGCTGTTACGCATATACAGCTAGTGTCTGCAGAGTTGCGTTTCAGCAATTCTTATTTTTTCTTCTTTCCCCATTCTATTTTAAGTTTTAAATTTGTGTTTTCTCTTCTAGGTGGATTGTAGACATGGAAGGTGCACCAGGTACCTTATATGAAGGAGAAAAATTTCAACTTCTATTTAAGTTTAGTAGTCGATATCCTTTTGATTCTCCTCAGGTAATTGCTTTTAAAAATTTAGTTGTATTTCTAGACTACCACAGAATGCCAATTTAGTGATTTTTGACTAAATAAAAATGTATTAATGATTCACTTTAAATATGTGGATAGGTTTGTTCTTTTATTGTCTTATGTATAATATCATCAAGATCATGTAATCATTTAACTTTATTGGGACTAGGGCTTTGCTCCATTGTGCTTCCAAGAAATTAGCATTATTTCTTACCCATAGATTTTTAGCAGAGAAAGGTATAGAATTCTACCAGACCTCCTGAATTGTGGTAGAAGTTAGCATTTTTGAATAACTTGCACATTTTTTTCTAGATTCAGTGGTTGAATGACATAGCAAAGAGGTTAGCTATGTTGAAAGGTGTGTGATTTTGACTTTGGGTCGCTCAACTGTCTTTGCAGCCCTATGATCCTGTGAGGTCAGAGTACATTCCCAGATGTTAGACACTAGACATCAGTCCAGAATCTAATCATTGTCCTTGGAGGCATAGCCAGTTTAGTCAGTATTTTAATGCACAAAGGACAACAGTGGTTGGGAACATTTTTTTCAGAGCTATTTAACTGTGGTAAATGATTAATAGAAGGCCAGGGGAAGGGAGACTTAGGATAACTTCCAGGGTCCTGGCTCAGTAAGATGGATAAATAAGTTACTAGAATTACGTACTTTTTAGAGAATTACAGTAAAATACTTCATTGTTAAAATTTGAGATTTGTAAAATCTGTTTGGTAAAATGATGAGGCTTAATGCCAGCTCTAATACACTACCCTTGAGGTATTCTGGAAAATAAACCTAATACTAGAAATAGTTCCCAGATACCTGAAATTCAGTTTGTTAAATAGTAAGATATGTTATTGTGAGAAAAGTCTTATTTCTTTGCTACTTTAAACAGAATATGCCAAACACAGCTTGATCTTTTCTTGGCCACAGAAAGTGAATATGATGGAAGTCAGTTACTGTATTGTGTTATAAAAAAAATAGTTTTAAGGCAGAGGATTAAATGTATAGACTCCTTGAGTTCTAAAGTTTTCTTTTTCTGGGGCCAGGGAGATGGCTCAGTGGAATAAGTGCTTCCCTGGCAAGCGCAAGGGCCTGAGTTCAATCCCCGGTTCCAGAAAATAAATAAATAAATAAATAAATAAATAAATAAATAAATAAAGTTTTCTTTTTCTTTTCTTCCATTTTTGTTGTAATTTTATTTTATTTTGAAGAGTAAAAACAAAAGCAAGAAAAACAAAACAAAGACAGAAACAGGATAACATAATACATATGTTACAGATTTTCTTTTTCTTTCTTTTTTTTTACGGAACCGGGGATTGAACTCATATCCTTGCGTTTGTCAGTCAAGTGCTTATCCTATTGAGCCATCTCCCCGGCCCCACAGATTTTCAAAACAAGAATAGCTGGTTAGTAATGAATTTTTTATTGTCAAATCTGATGCTCAGATTAACAGATATAGTTATGAAAGATTGGACATATGATTAAATATTACTGAGTTCTGAAGTTTTCATGTGAGCAGTTTCATTTTTACCATTTTTATAAAAATTACAAGTAAAGGGATATATTATCTCTGTTCATCTGTAATAAGCATTTCTAAGTTTGTAATCAAAGCCAAAGCAAATGTCTTCCTTCCCTTCAAGCTTACTTTCTCTTGTTGCCTTGTGACGTCCATCCTATTATTCTTGACCTTTTCTGCCTTATTTCAACAAGAATCTCACAAATCGACTCGGATGCTTTCCTTTCCTCACATACAACTTTTCTCCTTACGTGCAGCTTTCCACACCCTTCTGCAGCTCACAGACCTGCTCATTCCTCAGTCACCATTGCAGTCCCAGATGTTTGTCTTCAGTTGGACTATTATAAAGCCTCTGGTTGGTTCTGTTATACATGCTCTCACATACTTATACACACGTATCACCCTCTCAGAACCCTGAACCCCCTCTATTCCCCTTTCTTGACTCCCCTCCCCCCATACTGGGATTGAACTCAGGGTCTTCGTACTGTACTATATCCCCTGCACTTTTTGCTGTTTTTTATTTTGAGACAGGATTTTGCTAAATTGCTAACTCTTGCAGGTTGGACTTGAATTGTAAACCTCCTGCTTCAACCTTCTAGATCGGTAGAACTATAAGAATATACTACCACAACTAGCTAATAAAATCTCTCTCCTTTTTTTTTGTGGAACCGGGGATTGAACTCAAGCCCTTGTGCTTGCCAGGCAAGCACTTATTCTACTGAGCTATCCCCCCAGCCCCTCTCTCCTTTTTTCTTTTCTTGCTTTTGTGGTACTTGACATTGAACCCAGGATCTTTGTACTGTGCAACTTCCTTACCCCCCCCCCCCTTGCTTTTAGCCTCCCCAGTGCTAGGATTACAGGTGTGTGCCACTGTGCCCGGTCTTGGTGCCAGGGATTGAACCTCAGGCCCTGTACTTTTGCCTAAGCAGGCGCTTAGTCCCCTGACCTATCTCACTGGCCCTTCTCAGCCTTTTGTGTGTGTGTGTGTGTGTGTGTGTGTGTGTGTGTGTGTGTGTATTTAGAGACAGAGTCTCACTAAGTCCATACACAACTTGTCAAGGCTGAGTTTGAATTTAGGATCCTTTTGTCTCAGTCTCCTAGAGTGCTAGTATTGCAGATATGTGCCACGACACCTGTTTAAATGGTTATTTCCTATGGAATTAAGTCTTTAGGTTGGCACTTAAATTCTGTTATATTAGAAAGTTCACCTATTACCACATGCATCCTGCTGTATAGTAGTTGTTACATCATACTGTATAATTTAGCTTCATTCTGATTTTATCTTCTAATAGTTGTTAATGCAGTGAGTAGGAAGTGGTTAGGGCAGGTAGTTATACTCTTTTTTTTTAAGAAGAAATGAAGGCTTGTAAAAGTGACATACTTTGTTTATGGTTCAATAGCTAGGTAGTTACATAACAGTGAATGCTCATGCCTAAGTCTTTTCTCTCTCTTATTGCCAATGAGGTGTTAAAAACCACCATGAAAAAGGTGTCTGTTTATCCTTATGGTAATTTGCTCTTACAAAGTGAAGCATTGTATGTGGACTGATTATATATGAAATATACAATGCTCTAGAACAGTTGCTCCCATTTTCTTAGAACAGAAAGATTCCTTTTTTGTTATTTGTTTTTTAAATGTAGTTTAGTACAGGATCTACAGGGTCTCACTACTTAGATCAGACAGCCTCCCAAGTGCTGGGATTACAGTTGTGTGCTTGGCCTTGAACTCAGCAGTCCTCCTGTTTCAGCCTCCTTAGTGCTGGGATTACAGGCGTGCATCACCATGCCCAGCCTGCAAGTCCTCTTTCATTGTTGTGGCTGGCAGTGTCTTGAGTTGATTCAAAATGTTTAACTTTTATGGTCATTTTGACTTTGGGAAAGAGCCAGAAGTTGGATGGCGCCAGGGACCTTGTAAATAAGGTGGACAAGGACACAGTGTAGTGTTTTTATGAACCTGTGTTTCTGTTAGTGCTCCACAGCAGCATTCATCATACTTTTGATTACACCTGGTAAAACTTGAAAGAGGACTTCCAGAACTGCTTCAGAAAGTGAAAAGTACAGTGGGAGAAAGGTGTGTCATATGAGGCGTGTATTGAGGGGGTGAATAGCAATGCATCTTTTTCTGTAATAATTTTTTCTATTTTATTAGTACATGTTTGCAGTACATAATGATTACATTCACCGTAGAGAGTTGATACATGTACATAATACATTCTAGCTCCTTCTTTTTTTTTTGATCTCCTTCCTTTACTTTCTCTTTCCTCCCTCATCTTTCCATCTCTTGGTCCCCTTCCCATTTGAAAAAGATCTACCTCCTTGTTTCCTATTACTATATATACCTTTTATTTTCGCTCCCCATTTATACTTTGAATTTCTCATGTAAGAGAAACCATGTGTGGGGTCAGGGAAATGGCTCAGTGGAATAAGTGCTTCCCTGGCAAGTGTAAGGGCCTGAGTACAATCGCCGGTTCTGCAAAAGAGAGAGAGAGAGAGAGAGAGAGAGAGAGAGAGAGAGAGAGAGAGAGAGAGAGAAACCATGTGGTGTTTAAGCTTATGTCTCTAATGTATTTCACCTAATATTATGACCTCAGGGTGCATCCATTTCCTACAAATGACTCTCAAGTTTATCCTTCTTTATGGCAGACTAGTACTCCATTTTGAATAAATAACACATTCATCTGCTGATGGACATAGAGGCTGCTTCTGAGATTTAGCTATTAGGAGTTGCTAATGCTGTACATAATGCTGCTGTACATAATATACATGTATCATTGTATCTAACTCCTTCAGGAAGGTACCTACAAGAGAAATGGCTGGGTTGGATGGAATTTCTGTTTTTATTTTTTTTGAGGAATCTTCATACTGATTTTCTTTTTTTTTTTTATACTGATTTTCATTGTGGCTATAGTAGTTTACATTCTCAATGAAGTATAGGAAGGCTTTTTTCTTCCTGAATCCTTGGCAGAATTTGTTGATTTCTTGATGATACCCTTTATTTTTTCTGTAGTAAGATGAGGTTATATTTAAGGTGAGACCTCAGCTTTGTTTTAATTTAAAGTTCCCTAATGGCCAGTGATGCTGAATTTTTTTTTTTTTTTAATGTATTTAGTACAGGATCTCACTACACTGATTGGACTTCTAGTGGTCTTCCTGTTTTCAGCCTTCCAAGCACTGGGATTATAGGCGTGCGCCACCATGCCCAGTCTCAGTTGCCATCTCAGCGTGCCCCAGCAGCAGGGCTGGCAAGGCACACTGGAGATTGAATCCTGGAACCTGTGTCTGCCTAAGCAAGCGCTTTAGTCTGGCTGGCCCACTGAATCTTTTTTCATTTATTCATTATTTGTACTTCTGAGAAGTGTATTCATTTAAGTTGCCTATTTTGATTGGCTTATATATTTTGAGGGGTTTGTTAAGTTTTTTTTGTTGTTGTTGTTTTTTTCTGTATTCTAGATGCTCTAAGTAGTTGCTGGCAAAATTATTCTCCCATTCTGTAGGTTGTCTCTTCACTCTGGTTGTTTCCTTTGCTCTATAGCAGCTTTTTAATTGATACAGTTCTATCTGTCAATTCTTGATGTTATTTCTTGTGCAGCTAAGATTCTGTTCAGAAAGTCCTTGGCTTACATATTGAGAGACAAGGAACTAGTCTATCTTCTGCATGTGGATAGCCATTTCTTAAAGAAGCTGTCTTTTCTCCAGCGTATTTTAGACTCATTTGTCAAAGGTCTAATGGCAGAATGTGCCTGGGGTGGTTTCTTCATCCTGTCTTCTGTTCCATCTGTGCATCAGTTTATAACAGTACCGTGCTGTTTTTATCACTGTGGCTTTGTAATAAACTTGAAATCTGGGCTTTTGATGCTGCCTGCTTTGCTCTTGCTTTTGCTATCTTGGGTCTCTTCTTGGTACCATATAAATTTTAGGGTTTTTTTTCCTAGTTCTATAAAGAATGCTTTTGGGGGGCTGGTGAGATGGCTCAGTGGTCTAAAGCACCTACTTAGAACAAGTTTAGCAAAGCACAGGGACCATGGTTCAATCCCCCAGCACCACATGCCAGCCAGCCCCGCCCCCTAGTGGGCTGAGCTGGCCACACACACACACACACACACACACA
>NW_004524667.1:10537853-10541209 GCF_000260255.1 Octodon degus | reverse complement strand
ACCTTGCAGCCCTTCCTTTTCTCCAATTTTGATCTGCTAACTTAGGCTGTTAACCCTCCAGAAGAGAAGCTTATTATTAACCTGCAATATATGCAGTTCGGTTTACCCTGTCTAAATATCAAACATCTTTGGCATATCATGAAACAGATATTTTCCATCAAATATTGATATGTTGAACTTTAAGTCCTTGAAGAATATGAAGGAAAAATAATTTTTAAAAAGTAGAAATCAGCATTTACATATTTTTACAAAGAAATTTAGAAATCTAACCATATGCAGAATTGTAACAGGACAGATCTGTGACATTTTTTTTTCTTATTATTGTGTCTTTTTTTTTTTTTTTTCATTCATTACCCTTTTTTAAAAAAAAAAAAAAAAAACCTTTACTTGAGAGACATTATGGCAATAAATGGTATGTCATGACAAGAAGTACATTTAGAAGACCAGGATGGCAGGCACTCCAAGCGTAGCCCCTCTATTACACATCGTCATCCTCAGTGCAGCTGCCTGGCTCACAGGCACCAGCACATACAGTTAGTCAGGGTGAGAATCTTACTAGCCAACTGCTAGTGTCAAAAACCTGCTAATGTCCCCCAGGATCACTGCCCTACCTATCTTGTGCATACAAATGCATGGCTTGCCCCTGTCATGTTTCCCAGCTTTTCTCCTTGCCCATAGTTTAATTTTTAAGTATTTATTTTTTTCTTGACAGTATTGTGAATGATTTAAATTTTTTTTTTTTTTAATCTATTTGGTACAGGGTCTCTACACAGCTTGGACTCATAGTGATCCTCCTGTTTTCAGCCTCTCCAGTGCTGGGATTACAGGTGTGCGCTGCCATGTCTGGTCTCAGTGGCTGGCTCAGCATTTCTGGGGGTGTGACTGGCGAGCATGTGGTGCCAGGGATCGAATCCCAGTCCCTGCACTTGCCTAAGTAGGCACTTGGTCAGCTGAGCTATCTGGCCAGCCCTATTTTCTTAATTTCTTAATGGCAGTGGTTAATTCTTCAAGTTTATTCACCACTGGGAAACTGTATGCCTAACTGGATTCATATTCTTCATGCATTGTTTAGTCAAATGTTGTTGGTATTTTTTTTTTTTTTTTTTTTGGTGGTATTGGGGATTGAATTCAGGACCCTGTGCTTGCCAGGAAAGCGCTTATTCTACTGAGCTATCTCCCCGGCCCCAAATGTATCTTTTAAACTATCATTCATTTTCATTATTTGAACTTTTTTTCCTTTTTGCTCTTGCCTCTCCTTTAAAGTTATACTTTTACAGAACAGTGTGTAGTCAATGTCTACTGTCTTTCCTCCTAATCTTGACTGACTGCCATTCTTTTTGTCTATTATAGTAATGTCTATTTTATACTGAGAAAGGTCTGAGCCACTGGATATTTTCTTTTTTTTTTTTTTTTTTTTTTTTTTTTTTTTTTTTTTTTTTTTTTTGTGGAACCAGGGATTGAACTCAGACCCTTGCACTTGCTAGGGAAGCAC
The DNA here is from genome assembly GCF_000260255.1 of Octodon degus. Classification (NCBI taxonomy): domain Eukaryota; kingdom Metazoa; phylum Chordata; class Mammalia; order Rodentia; family Octodontidae; genus Octodon; species Octodon degus. The sequence continues at coordinate 10,539,717 of NW_004524667.1, read as the reverse complement.
TTATTCCACTGAGCCATCTCCCCGGCCCCTCCACTGGATATTTTCAAAGGATGCATCTTGCTTGTTGTTAGACTTTGTTTTAGCATCTGCAGGGATTTAACTAAAGAAATGATGCAAATTCACATCCTCCATGGATTGACCTGGTTTTTACTTTATGGTCTCATGAGAACCAGCACCCTTCACATCATCAAAAAGATTCTCTGTCTCTAAAGTTTAATGTGGATATAAAGGCACTTTGAAGACAGGATTTTCTTCTTTTATAGATAATGTTTTATTGTCTAAAGGGGATTTACTCGAAGACTGGAGGATGCATTTCTTTAAGCAGGTCTCCTATGGGGAATCTTTGGGTACTATGAAGCTCTCATCCAAGGCCTTATGACTTGAGGAAGAGCCTTTTAGAATGGGTTTTAAAAGCTTCATAAAGAGTCATTTAGAAATCTCATTTCTTTGGCTTTTCTCTTGAAGTTGAATAGCTGAAAACCGATCAGACAGATCAGATGATTATCCATAACATGGATTGCATTGATGGGACATTGACTCTCCATTGGAAGAAGAAGAGTATTTTCTTAACAAAAGAGTTTTTGGGGGCAGCTTACTTCATATTTACTTTCTTCTTCCATTTTTCCTTCTTTTGGGTGTTCTGCCTCCCAGCGATTTTCAGGGATCCTATATTTTTATCAGTAATTGTATCTCTAGTGTGGTCAGTACTATCTTGTTTGTATGTGGATTCACATATTTTTAAGAATCTACTTACTACAAGATGACTGGCTAATCTTGTTTTCTTCTGACCTCAGACTGTGCTGTGCAAAAAGGACATTATCTTCTGGATTTCACCTAGTTTTTTTTCTGATCTAGATATAGAAGTGATGCCAAAAGGATGTCTTCAGATGGCATTGTTTCCCAGTGTCCAAAGAGAAGAGAACAAATTTGCATTTGAACCCAACTACTTTGCACATTAGAAGTAGTTCCAAATTTTAAGAGGTGACATATAAATAATCAATTCTTCTTGGGGAGGAATCTTTGAGCTAGCATCAGAAAATCTTGAGCTGTCTTCAGTGTTTCTTATGGATTCTTCAGAAGGCTGCTTCTTGTGATCTCCTTTCAGACAGTGGTAGGTTCATCTCTAAGAGGGCTCATGGGACCATGAGATTACAGTTCTTTTTGAATGAATGCCAAGTTCAAGTGTTTGATCAGCAACTGTAGCTGAATTAAAAAAGGACTTATCTGGGCTAATTACTTCTTCCATGTGTTTTAGCCACTGGAGCTTTGTTTTGATTACAGGTGTCAGCTACTAGAATCTGCTTTGTCTTAGAGCTATGTTGTGAGAAACTTGAAACCTTGGAAACTTAATTATTTATTTGCAAAGAATGATCCAATTTAGTATTTGTTTTTTCTACACACTAGACATGGAAATTCTTTCTTTATAGTTTGTTAAGGGCAGAAAATGAAAGTGCTGTTATAGGTGAATCTGAAATAATGTTTTCCTTATGTTCAAGCTCAGTTGCTGGATGCTGTTGATTGTTTTAAGTATCTACTGCAGTTGTCCAGAAAGCTTTATGATCTTGTCCTGAAAAGTGTTGTTTTCATTCATACATTCTGTAATAGGTTTAGGATCTGCAATGAGATATTTTCAAGCACGTGCTGCTTTTTCTACATATGTTCTTCAGTTAGCGCACAGCAATCATACAATCCTGGTTGTAAGCGACCTAAACCTTTTTAATGGTTTCATGAAGGACCTTCTGCTGCTTTCTCAGCTGTTGATTTTTGCTTCTAGTCTTTGTGCATCTAAAATTTGTTTCTTTTTCAGTTTGGTTACTTTTTCTTTTTTAATTTTTATTTGTGTGTGTGTGTGTGTGTGTGTGTG
>NW_004524667.1:10534778-10537753 GCF_000260255.1 Octodon degus | reverse complement strand
TGTGTGTGGCCAGCTCAGCCCACCAGGGGGCGGGGCTGGCTGGCATGTGGTGCTGGGGGATTGAACCGCGGTCCCTGTGCTTTGCTAAGCTTGTTCCAAGTAGGTGCTTTAGACCACTGAGCCATCTCACCAGCCCTGGTTACTTTTTCTTGTAAGACATGTGCTTTTTCATGATACTTTTAGTTTTGTCCAGAGTTTGCTGAAGTCATTAGCTATATCTGCAGCTCTAAGTTTTCCACACCCACTTCCACAGGTGTTCATCTTGTTTAATAGGCTCCACATTTTTATTTATTTAATGGTATCAGAACTTTTCTCTTCTGTTACATAGGTGTAAAGTTGCTTTGAACAACTGAGTGTCCCTCAGCTAAACATGAAGGTCTGTACTGGAAGTAGCTGTTAGGACCTGGTGCTCTGGGAGAGGGAGGAACAGATCTCTGTCACTCACAGCTTCCAGTTCTCCAGAGCTGAGGCAGGGAAGTGCCTTCCCCTGAATTGAGGGGTGCCTCTTCTCTTTCTCTCACCAGATTGTGAAACTCTTAGCAGGGGCAGCCTATATTTCCTGTAGTCAGAGAAAGGGTCCATGAGCAGCTGGCCTAGTGCAGAGGTAGCTGCACTGCACCAGGAATACTGTTGATTTTTGTGTGCTGATTTTATATCTTGCTACTTTACTGCATTTGGTTATTCTGAGATACTTTTGCTGGAATTTTTTGCATCTGCCATATAAAGAATCATGTCATCTGCAAATAATGATAATTGGACATTTTACTTTACTGTATGTATCCCTTTTCTTTCTTTCTCTTGCCTGATCATACCAGCTAATATTTCAAGAACTGTAATGAATAGGTGTGATGATAGTGGACATGCTTGTCTGGTTCCTGATTTTATTTTTAATTCATTATTAACTTTATTGAAAATCAATGATAATTATATAGCAAATTAAAAGTTGTAGACAAAATTGAAATGTGAAAGATAAGATACAGACAGTGAATTTTAGAGAAATATTGCTGAAATGAATACATAACATCAGATTAATAGTAGATTGCACATTATAAAAAATTATTTACAAACTTAAATGAGTATAACAATAAAAATTGTCTAAAATAAAAACGAAGGGGCTGGTGAGATGGCTCAGTGGTCCAAAGCACCGACTTTGAACAAGCTTAGCAAAGCACAGGGACCGCGGTTCAATCCCCCAGCACCACATGCCAGCCAGCCCCGCCCCCTGGTGGGCTGAGCTGCCCCCCCACAAATAAATAAATAAATTTTTAAAAAATGAAGGGGCCGGGGAGATAGCTGAGTGCAAGGGCCCGAGTTCAATCCCCGGTTCCACAAAAAAAGTAAAATGAAAATGAAGAAGGAATTTACAGATCAGTCATATAATAGTTCACTCTGTGACAAAATCGAGAAACTTCCATTCCTTAAAATACAGAAAAAAATAAAATGAATGAAAAAACCCCGAAACTTATGTTCATATAATTAGAATTCACAAAATAGAAGGGGTAGGCAATAAAAAAATTTGTGAATTTAGTTAAAATTATAGAAACACATTTCCAAGAAAAATGAACCTTTTGCACAGGAATTATGATTAAAATCATACTAAGATAAACCAAAATGAAATTGTCCAAAACTAATTGTAAAGAAAAAAATCTAAGACATATACATAGAAAAAGTATCAAAAAAGAAAAAATATTGTCTATGGAAGAAATAAATAGCATCTTATTCCACATTAGAAAAAAGAAAGAGCAAGCAGTTAAGAAACTAGACTTTTTTATTCAAAGGACTGAAGAAGAAGAAAAAACAATCTGTCCTCATTAGATTCCTGATTTTAGAAGGAAAGCTTTCAATTGTTTTCCATTTAGTATGATACAAGTTTTTCATAAATAGCTTTTGTTAGATTGAAGGTCCTAACCTTCAATCAACAAATCTTCAAATTTGTTAGGAGGTCCTTCTACACTTATTTTCTTCAGGGTGTTTTTGTTTTTGTACTGGGAATTGAATGCAGGACCTCATACTTGCCAGTCAAGCAATTGCAACTGAACTGTATCCCCAGCCTTTGTTTTTCTTTTTCTTTCTTTCAGGTTTTTTTTTTTTGTTTGTTTGTTTGTTTGTTTTGCTTTTTAATCATGAACAGATGTTGAATTTTGTCAAGGACTTTTTCTGTGTCAATTGAGGTGATTATGTGATTTTTGTCTGTGTTTCTGTTTCTGTACAAAATATTTGCATATGTTGAACCATCCTTGCATCCCAGGAATGAGGTCTTTTTTTTGGTATGTTTGATCTTTTTGATGACTTACTGAATTCTATTTGCCAGTAACATTGAGAATTTTTGGACCTATATTTATTAAAGTGGTTGCTCTGTGGCTTCTTTTTTACTTGCATTCTTGTCTGGTTTTGGAATCAAGGTAATGTTAGTTTCTAGGAGTGTTAAAGTGTTTAAGGAGTATTTGTGTTAGATATTTCTGAAGTTCTTGTAGAATTCAGTGGTGAATTCATTGGGTCCTGCATTTTTGGTAGGTTTCTTTATTACTAACTCAGTTTTACTGCTTGTTATTATATTATGTCTTTTGTATTTTTTTCATTCAATTTTGTAATTTCTATATACCTAGGAATGTATCTGTTTCTTCTAGAGTCTCCAAATTTATTGGAGTGTACATTTTCAAAGTAGTTACATATAATCTGGATTTCATCAATGTCCTTTGTCATTTTATTTCATTTCTAATTACATTGATATGATCCTTTTTTTTGTGAGATTGACTAAGGTTTGTTTATTTCAGAGAGACAGTTCTTAGATTCATTAATTCTTTTTTTTAAATTTATTTATTTATTTATTTATTTATTTGAGAGAGAGAGAGAGAGGCCAGCTCAGCCCACCAGGGGGCAGGCTGGCTGGCATGTGGTGCTGGGGGATTGAACCGCGGTCTCTGTGCTTTTGCTAAGCTTGTTCTAAGTAGGTGCTTTAGACCACTGAGCCATCT
>NW_004524667.1:10532815-10533265 GCF_000260255.1 Octodon degus | reverse complement strand
CAGCTTTGGGGAAGTTGGGAGTTTTTGGAGGCATTTTGTTGCCTTTTTTTTTTTTTTTTCTATTATTATGTGTTTGTGCGGGTGTATGCATGTGTGCATATGTGCACTCTGTGTTATATGTTGATTATAGTAGACTCTAGTGTGGCGATCTCCTTAGTGTCTGCTTTCCAGTGATGTATTCTGGGTATTGCTAATTGTAGGCCTTTTCCTCTATCTCAAGATCAGAGTACCTCTGTTATTTTGGAGAGGGGAAAGTGGAGTATAGTTGGCTCAGTACCCAGTTCTCTTGAAATGAATTACATGATTGTTGGTGACACAGAGACAAACCATATATTGGTATACAGTAAAAATTGCTTAGTGGGGCTGGTGAGATGGCTCAGTGGTCTAAAGCACCTACTTAGAACAAGCTTAGCAAAGCCCAGGGACCACGGTTCAATCCCCCAGCACCAC
>NW_004524667.1:10515307-10532715 GCF_000260255.1 Octodon degus | reverse complement strand
CACCCTTAATAGAAAAGAGAGGGCCGGAGAGTTGGCTCAGTATAAGCGCTTCCCTGGCAAGTACAAGGACCTGAGTTCAATCTCTGGTTCCACCAAAAAAAAAAAGAAAAAAAAAAAAAAGAGAGAGAGAGAGGTTTGTAGCTGTATGTCATATAGACAAAAACAAATACTGACATCCAGTAAATATCTGTTAAACAGTGATACCAGCATTAACAAGAGAAAATAATTCAACAGTAGTAGCATAGAGTCTGCTAAATATCTAGAGATAAATAAAGCTTAGTAGGCATACTAGTAAAGTTAGAGAAGGGAAGAGGAAAATGAAAGAAGTAAAAATCGAAAAGTAAAAGAGGAAGAGAGGAAAGTGAAATAAGGGAGCCTATTAAGGAGTAAAAAAAAAATAAACAGAATTAGATGAAGAGTAACAAAAGAGTAAACAAGGAAAAGAAAAAATCCCAACACATCAATGAGGATAAAGAGAATGAGTCCAAACAGAATTTCCCATGATTTGATAACTAGTTTATTTCCAGGGTCTGCCTGAATCTACCACATATGAGGGAATGACAGTGAGTCACAACTACAACCTAGTTTGTTTCCTCACTCATGTTTTGGTATATGAATGCTAAATCTTGCTCTGCCTTTTTTTGTGGGATGTAGTTGGTGAGGCTCTACGCGCTGTAGGTGCTCTCAGCTTCTTTCTTTGCCCCAAGTCATGGCTTTCTATAGCTAGCCTGTGGACCGCCCCCTTCCAGAACCCCATGTTGATATATCACAGGCTATAGCAGCTGTCTAAGATGAGGTGTATCTCTTGGCAGATAGGAAGAGCAAACAGACCACCAAGCTAGCTCTGTATTGGATATAGGCAATAGGGCAAAGAGTGAAGCAGCCCACTGGACTTACTGTTCTCCATTTCAGAGCCAAATCCTCTGAATGCCACTTACCATGGGCCTGGGTTCTCAGCACAGGACCCCCATCTGCTCCCCAGCCTGAGTTTAAACTTCTCAGGAGGTCTGTGTCTAGCCAGTGCCCTGTCTATGAATGTTTCTTGTGGCCATCTCCCACTTAGTCACTGGGGTAGGATAACTCTGAAAGTCCTGAAGTGTGGTTGTTTTGTTGCTCAGTCTTAAACAATTAACATCTATTCGACATGGCTTCTGATTATACCTTCTCAAATGGCACTGCACTATATTTCTTCTCCAACTCTAGCCTGCCATGTGGAAAGAATCACTTTTTGAGTAATTCCCCATGCTATTTTTGTGGTTGACACATCTGGACTTTTCTTGGGCCTAGTGCTATCTACTCAGTCCGTTGTTTATCCCTGGAGCTCCCAACCCTTTCTGGGCTTATTTGTGTTAGCAGAGGACAGTCCTTCCAAGAGCCCAAGTTAATTTTTTAGACTGTTATGCATTGTGTTCTGTTTTAGCAACTTCTCTGCAGTTTCTAGTTTTCTTGTCAACTTCCTCTCATTTCTAGATACCTACTTTTTTAAAAATCTTCATTCAAGTTTTTTTCCAGGTGTCTGGATTCCAAGTCTTAGAGAAGGATGTGTTTTGTTGCTAGTTGTTATTCTGCCATTTTGGGGGTGGTTTATTTTATTTTAATGTATTTGGTACAGAGTCTCACTACTGTTTTCCGCCTCCCCAGTTCTGGGATTACAGGCATGTGCCATCATGGGTCTTGCCTGCATGGCGTGCCTGTGGTGCGGCCAGTGCAGCATTTGGTATCAGTATTGGTTCTGGTTATTGAACCCCAGTCACTGTGCTTGCCTAAGCAGGCACTTAGTCCACTGAGCCATCTCACCGGCCCCCCTGGGCCGGTGAGATGGCTCAGTGGTCTAAAGCACCTACTTAGAACAAGCTTAGCAAAGCACAGGGACCGCGGTTCAATCCCCCAGCACCACATGCCAGCCAGCCCCGCCCCCTGGTGGGCTGAGCTGGCCACATGCACTCGTGCACACACACATAAATAAATAAAATTTAAAAATCCATTCATCACTGGCCCAGGGCATGTTTTTTTTCTTTTTTTTCTTTTTTTTTGTACCAGGGATTGAACTCAAGACCTTGCACTTGCCAATACTCTGGCATTTTTAATCCTCTGTAATAAATTTTTAAAATTTAAAGATTTACTGTATTTTTTGATTGTTCCTTGTATCTCATCTTACTGTTTGGCTTTGTCTTTTGCCTTAAGAGAAGTAACATCACCAAATGTTTTTCAGTTAATACAGGAACAGAAATGATGCTGTTTTTTACTAATGTACATTTATTTACCAGGTGTCTCAGTTACTGTTTACTCATTGCTGGGGACAAAATACCTGACATCCAAAATTAAGGAAGGAAAAGTTTATTTAGCTCACAGTTTGTGAATGTTTAGTCTGTACTTAGCTGGCTCCCAGGTAGAGGGGCTCATGGCAGAGAACAGCAGCTCATGGCAGCAGAAAACAGCGAAGAGCAAAAGGAAAGGCAGCAGCTGTGGCTTTTTGCCAGTCTCTCCTCCTTCTAAACAAGCTACTGTGGGTCTGGGGGCATAGAACTAACATAGTGTCCTTGCCCTCCTCTTGCACAGGATGAGGATATTTACAAACTTAGAATCCTGGCTCTCTGCTGAGTCACTCAGTTAAACTTCTAAACTTCTCAAGTTGACACAGTGTTATCAACCAGTATACCAGCCATATAGAAAATATCTTTCTGTATATGTATGGTAGGTAAAATTTGGGTAATTCAACATATATTGAGCATATATTTTGTTTCAAATATTGTTCTCTGAACTTGACAAGTGAAGATAATATAGAAATTGAAGGGGCTGGGGAGATGGCTCAGTAGAATAAGCCCTTGCCTCGCAAGCACAAGGACCTGAGTTCAATCCCCAGTTCCACCAAAAAAAAAAAAAAAAAAGAAAAAAAGAAAAAAGAAATTGAAAAAGCATTGGACCTGCCTTCGTGTAGCTTACATCTTTTAGTATTTGAATAGATAGATATTTAATTATTCATTGTATATGCATTGAGTACATATTACTTGACAGACACTTTGCTATGTGCTGTTGAGGCTGTGGTGACACAAACTGCATCAGTAACCAGGTACAGTGGCATGTGTGTGTGTAATCTCTCTCTTGGGAGGTTCAGGTTGAAGTGGGAGGGTTACTTTAGCTTAGGAGTTCTGCACAGATCTAGGCAAATTAGCAAGACCCTGCCTCCAAACAGAAATGACTGCAGCAACAAACAGTTTTTGCTTTATGTGAAGCTGGTATTGTAGGGAGAGAGTGATAATAAGTAAAATAGTGGGAAAAAAATGTATGGGAGTGTGATAGGGTGTTCAGGCATGGGATAGACTGGTTGGGAAAGGCTTTGCTCAGAAGGTAACATTAAAGGAAGATTCAGAAAGTCATGTGAAAGTTGAGAGAATAGGTGAAGACAAAATGCAAAGATTCTGAATCTCTACCATGAAGTTATTTACTGGAATAGTAAATAAGCAAGAGGGGAAGCAGCTAGAGAAATAATATGGGCTAATGGGCCCTCACAGATTGTGGCAAGACATTTATAGCCCAATGTAAGAATTTAGAATTACTTTGAGTAAAATGGGAGAGATTTTGCAAGGTGTTGAGTAGAAGAGTGACATGATCATATTTGAAGAGTAGGCTGTTGGCAGAGACTGTTGAACACACAGGGGCACAAGTAGACCAGATAGACTGTTGTAGTAATCCAGCTGAGATATGATGGTGACTTGTTTTATTAGAATCGTAGCACCAGAAGTTATGGAAGGTCATAGTTTGGACCTTTAAAAGGTTGAAGCAATAGGATTTGCTGATTGATTGATATATATCAATGAAAACCCTATGAGGTACAATGAATTGAATGCTTGCTTGCTTGCTTGCTTTATTTATTTATTGGATGCAGGGTCTCACTACTTAGCTCAGACTCATAGTGATCCTCCTCTCTCACTCAGACTCCTGAGAGCTGGGATTACAGGTGTGCACCACCTTGTCCAGTTTCAGGGCTCTCGCTGTGTGCCTGGGGTTCTGGGGCCAGCACATGGCAGGTGGTACTAGGGATTGAGCTCAAGTCATTGTGCCTGCCAGGCAGGCACTTAGACTGTCAAGCTATCTCCACTGTCCTGAACGCTTTAGAGTAAAAGAGAAAGCGGTGACTGATTTAGAGTGGACTAAGGAGAACAATTTGAAGTGGACTTCGAAAGAGAATTTATGTGAAAAGAAATGGGCTAAGCATGTAAGGACATTTGTGAGCATGTGCTGTTGTAGTTTTATGTGTATAGATACAAGTGGAAGGGTATTTGGGGCTAATCAAGGAGGGTTCTTCAATTTGAATAAATTGGATATTTATCTTAGGCCTCAGTTAGCTTGGCAGATGTCCGTGAAAAATGTAAAGTATTCAAGCTTAATTTTTTTTTTTTTTTTTTTGCGGAACCGGGGATTGAACTCAGATCCTTGCGTTTGCCAGTCAATCGCTTATCCTACTGAGCCATCTCCCCAGCCCCTCAAGCTTAATATTTTATTTTATTTTATTTTTTGGTAGAACCAGGGATTGAACTCAGGCCCTTGCGCTTGCCAGGCAAGTGCTTGCTTATTCCACTGAGCCATCTCCCTGGCCCCTCAAGCTTAATATTTTAACTCTGCTTCTTTTCCTCTCTGCCTCTTGATACTAGTTATTTCTTTCCTTCAAATATCCACTACTTACACCTTATTTCTCTGAAAGCATTCTATTTGAAAGAAATATATATGAAATAAGCCCATGTTATCTTGAGAATATCTCAGTATACTTGTTAAACTTCAAAGTTAATTTTTGTTGGGAAAAATGTGGTTATTTTCAAAATAGAGGGGAAATTTTTAAGAGGGAAGGAAATACTGTGTTAGATGCCGAAGCCATATTGATGCAAAAGTTCAAAGCTGAAAATATACTTGCCTTGGTATAAAGCATTTAGAAACACTGGGACAAAAGTTTTAATAATTACTTTTCATTTATCCTCATTTCATCCACCTATTTATGGCCTGTTTACCTGTACCAATTATTTCCTCTTGCTTGAATTTCTTCATTGCAGGGATCATGAGTCTGTTTTTATGTTATTTTACTCTGATTTTTGTTATTTTTCTTTTCCTTGCTCCTTCATGTAATGGTGGTTAAGCATCCCAGTTGGACAGGTTTTCTTGAATAATAATTTTCATTGTTGAAGATTGTCTAGCATTTAAGATACTTCATAAGGAGGAAGTGAAAATTAGCCCCTTTCAGGGCTTTTTGCATAAAGCAGGGGGGAGATAAAGGAAAATTAAAAAAAAAAAAAGTATAAGAAAGAATGGTTACCATCCAGGAGAATCTAAGTTTAGTTCTACCGTGTCCAAGAATTTTTTTCTCTGCAATACAGGCAGAGTTGAATGGTAATTATGGAAACTCAGAGAAAACTGTTGATACATGTTGGAGAACTAAAAGGAGAAATCTGCATTGAAAACTAATAAAATCTCAATCCCTAGTTATCTTTATCAAATATTTACCATTCTAGCCTATTATACATAGTGAACTGATGTAGTTTTTACAGTATTTTATTTTTTAAAAGTTTTGAGTTTTACATTTATTAAAGATAGGAAAAGAAACATGCTCTGCAGAGTGAGCTTGGGCCAACTAAAAGTAAGAAAAGAGGGCTGGGGATATAACTCAGTGGCACAGTGCCTGCCTGGCAAGTGTGAGGTCTTCAGTTTGATTACTGGTACCAAAGGAACAGTAGGCAAAGAAGTTCACTCTACAGGTTGAGAGCAGAGCACAGTGGTGCAGATCTTTTGTGTCTCTTACATCTCAGGCTGACGTTAGTTCCAGATCATCTTATCAAAAACCTCCCTGCGGGCTGAGGAGATAGTCTACGCACATGCCTGGCAAGTGCAAGGACCTGAGTTCGATACCTGGTACTGCATGCTGTGCTGGAACTTGAGGCATGTCGTGCTGGCCACCAAATCAGGCATGGTAGTGCACGCCTGTAATCCTAGCTCTGAGGAGCCTGAGACAGGAGGATCACTATGAGTCTGACCTACATAGCAAGACCCTGTTATTCATTCAGATAAATGGAGAAAAAAGAAAACTTTCTTGTGTTCTCACGTACTTCCTGATTGATTCCAGGTATTGGGTACATGTATCCTGGATCTTCTTGATTAACAGGTCACAGCCACTTGCCCAGCTGGCCAGCCACATGCTAATCTCCTGCTCTATTTCCCCCTGAGATACATAAATCTTTATGGAGTGTTGAGGGTGTGGAGGATTCCATCTTCATAAGGCTACCTCCTGTGAAAGGGGTTGTAGGCTCTACCTACTGAGAATTATGTGTTCTCCAATTACCTTGGATATTTGTGTCTCACTGATGGGGTTGGAAAAAAATTTGTCAGAATAAAAACGAAGTTAGTACTCTTGAGCTATCTATTTGATGGAAGAAATCTTGGTGAATTTGTCAGGAGAGTAACTTTACTATTAGAAGGAGCAGGTCAGATTTCCATTGTTCCTGTGGTAGACAAAGCACAGCAAAGAGCAGTGTTTGATAAATTACTAAGAGCCAGAGCCCTAGCAAGATAAAAATCAAGTTATATCATGAACAGATAAAAATTCTCTATGATAAAAGTGATCATTATATCTAAGTGAAATTTGATTAAAAAAAATTGTCCACATTAAGGATCTAATTAAGGAGTCTCAAAGATGCCTATCTAAGCTGTGGTGATTTATGGATCATTAGTGACTACCCAGAGCAGTACTAGAGTCTTGCTTTTTGTATTTTTTTTTTTTTTTTCGGAACCGGGGATTGAACTCAGGCCCTTGAGCTTGCCAGGGAAGTGCTTATTCTACTGAGCCATATCCCCAGCCCTAGAGTCTTGCTTTTTGAAGAGGAACCACAGGTCTTCCAGGGGTTCACAGGAATATTTTTATTCTTTTGGGTGGTCTTTTTATCAGACAGTTGAGTTGGAGCTGGCTTTATAATTGCCAGTCCTCCCCCAAGGTTGTTACAGCTTTTCACTGCATTGCTGAAGGAAGGACCAGTTTGAATGGTTCTTCAGGAACAGGAAATATGGCTAGGGTTTTGAGGGGTTGTGAGGCTGCCCTTTATGCCTATCAGTCTTGATTTCCAAAGGAGATTTTAAACGTGATGTTTTGTGTTTTTGCTGTTTTAGGGATTAAACTCAGGACCCTGTGCTTGCCAGGCAGGAGCTTATTCTACTGAGCTATCTCCCTGGCCCTTAAATTTTTATTTTATTTTATTTTATTTTATTTTATTTTATTTTATTTTATTTTATGGCTGTTACAGTGAATGACAGTGACATGCCTGGAAAGACAGACTGTCTCTGATTTTACTCATGAATTTCTTCATAGTGAGGGAGTAGGACACCATGGGACTATTAAAAAACTCATAGTTAAACAGTGGACCTTTGTATTGGTATGTCAAAACAGCTATATAGAAATTCCCACTAAGGCTCCTCTCAACCCCGAATATGGTTGTAGATCTATCTGAGGGTTTTCCTGAGAAGGAAATTAAAACAGAATATTGCTTACCTATGATGTGCAAGGTCAGCTGTGTTTTTTCACAGGAGAGAGAGATGTCTGTGGACAGGAGCATTGCAGAGTGCCCAAGGCCACACTGATTTAGTCTTATATCGGAGTAGAAGGTGAGGGTTTGGTTGACATACCCCTTCTCTAGGAGCATGGACAGTGAATCCTCCAGCCATGAAGCAGGCACATAGACCACCTGACACATGCAGCAGGGCCAAGGTAGTGACTTGGTATAGTCGCATGCCCAGTGTCCAGTCTTCTTGCAGGTTTGATTGGCCCTGGATTTTCCCTTGGCCTACTTGGGTGTGTTTATAGTATTGCCAGTTGCAAGAACCATAGTTTTCCTCTGTCTCTCAGCCCTTCTCCTTTTATCTTAGTCTGGATCCCAATTGTTGAACACAGGAAAGGCCATGTCCAGCAACTGGGTCATAGGAGTCTGGGTGTTTATCTGTAGACCTATTGGGATCTTTGGGAAATACTGGGTCCCCAGCTTCTGGTGGAATCAGGTGGGAGAGACCTATGTGGTCCTGAGACATAAGTAGGTGTCTGAGAACAGGATCATCAACAGCATCAATTTCCTTTTTCCTAAGAGGTCTCTTTAAGAAATACAACTGTTACTTTATTTATTGAATTATTAGGGCAAAGGAAGGAAATAAGAGATATGTTACCTTTCAAAGCAGTGGTGAGACAAGATGGAGAATGGAAAAATAGTGTTAGAAAAATTGAGTAAAAGGAAGGAGAAAAACAGATTAGCAAGTAATTTGTACACATAGGGAGATGGAATATATAATATTCATTTTATTTTGCACATTGCACCTTAGGTGCTAGAATTGTAGGAGGTGATGGGGCATTCCTACCACCTTTTTTCATATTGTCTCATAATGGCATGCTGTTTAGAATTTAGTTGATTTTTATCTACAGAGTCATGGATGGAAATTGAATAATGATTCATATAAATGTAGTCTGTATTTCATTAGCAAAAAAAGTACATAGCAATTTAAAAATTTTAAGGCAATTTATGAAAAACAAAATATAAAATCTAGAGTTTTTCCCCCTTACATCATACAGTGAAACTGGTACTAGTAAATTAATGAAAAGAAGCAAACAGTTTTTTATCTGTTTCTAGCATTAATTTTGGTTGATCATTTATTTAATCAATACTTGTTATATGTGGAAAATACTTAGGTTTTGGTAGTAGAGAATATTTGAGTGTTAATGGAATTTTATTCTTCCTTAGGTCATGTTTACTGGTGAAAATATTCCCGTTCATCCTCATGTTTATAGCAATGGTCATATCTGTTTATCCATTCTAACAGAAGACTGGTCCCCAGCGCTCTCAGTCCAGTCAGTTTGTCTTAGCATTATTAGCATGCTTTCCAGCTGCAAAGAAAAGGTAGGAATTTTCAGAATTATTTCAGATAATATCTCTTCTTTCAGTTTAGGTAGATTAATAATTTTCATGTATGCTTATTTTTGTTTGAAGGAAGAATTTGTGTTTTACCTTTTAAAAGTATAGGGAATGCCATGATTAAGAATAAATTGGAGGGGCCGGGGAGATGGCTCAGTAGGGCCTGAGTTCAATCCCTGGTTCTGAAAAAAAAAAAAACAAAAAAAAAAAAACATTGGAATGCTAAGTAAAATAAATCACTTGTGAAACAGATGAATAACTCATGATTTCTCTTATATGAGAAACCCAAAATGTGAATAAAGAATTTTAAAAAAGGAGAGATGGTAGGAAAAAAGGAAGTTGACTGAAGATTGGAAGGGAATCTGGGGAAGGAGGAAAGGGGAATAAAAAATAAATACACGCAACAGGTCTTCAAAGCAAATAATTATGTGTTACAAACGTATACCAATAAAAATAAATTGGAACATTATTTTTATTTTTCATTTCAAGTAGAATATTTAAATGTTCAACATACTATAAGTCAGACTTAACTGGTTTATAAAATTCATAAATAATCTGAATTTTATTTCCATCAGCATGTACTGGGTAAAGATAGATAAAAAGTTTTTCTAGATTTTGTTGTTGAAGGTCTGGAAACATATAATATAGCTCCCCTCTCTCTCTTTCCTCCTTTTGCCGACTTGTATCCTTTCAGCTTTTTTGAAGATGCCTCAGAAATAAGAATTGTTGTAACTGAATGATTATGTGCAACAAGGAAGATCACTTGCCAGTGGAATTTTCTTAGCTTTTCCTCTTGTTTTACTTTTTTAAATCCACAGTACTATGTCTGGTAAAAGTGGAAGAAAGAAGACCAGAACAAAGAACTGCATGAATTGAAGTTAGGATACCCTTTAAAAATACCTGAATTCTCCATCTTTCTGGTTCTCTAATTCCTGGTGGAGGATTAGTGTGGAACAATATTATTTCTATATTTTAAAGCCTTCTTTTTCCCTGAGATGTTTAGGGAGCTGTGCATGGTTTGTGTATTTAGCAGTTTTTTTCCTCTATTCTCCAAATCAAACTGATTACTGTTTATTTACTTACAGTAAATAAATGGTACTGGGTGGGTGGATGAGATAGCCCAGTGGACTAAGCACCTGCCTAGGCAAGCACAGGGACTGGAGGTGGATCCCTGGCACCACATGCTGTGCCAGCCCCCACCCCCTGGCGCACTGAGCTGGCGACCGAGTCTGGATGTGGTGGTGCATGCTTATAATCCCAGCACTGGAAAGGCCAAAAACAGGAGGATCGGTTCAAGTCCAGGCTACATAGTGAGACCCTTCACAAAAATAAATAAATAAATAAACAAACAAATAAATAAATAAATAAAAAGTTGGTACTGGGGGTTGAACTCACGAGCACTCTACCACTATGCAACATTCTTGGCCTGTCCTATTTTTGGAGACAGGATTTCACTGAGTTGCTAATTTGCCTAGGCAGTACTTGACTTTTTGATCCCCACACTTCAGTGTCCCAAAGTGCTGGTCAGACTGCCATTGTGATTAAATTAGTATGTAGAGAACCATTATGACAGTAGTTCATATTTTAGGCAGGTGCTTATTCTACTGAGCTATCTCCCCAGCCCAGTAGTTCATATTTTAAATGATAGTTAAGAATCTGAAGACATTATTTCACTGAATTTCTTGGCATGTCTGGTCCATAAGAGGTTTCTTAGTGTTTGATATAAAATACAAAGAAGAGTTCTTTGGTCAAGTAAGTATAGGAAATAATTGGGTAGATTTTTTTTTTTTTTAAATTGTAGGATTATGAGTCCTTAGTATACAAATTTTGTACATAAAAGAAACAATTAGCAATTAAAATATGACACACCACTAATTAAAAGTCACATATCCCAGGGCCAGCCAAATAGCTCAAGGGATTAAAACACCTGCAAGCAGGCCAGGGGCCAGGGGTTTGATCCTTGGGCTTGCTATGCAGGCCCTGCCCCCAGCGTGCACTGAGATGGCACTGAGATGGGGCATGGTGGCATGCACCCGTAATCCCAGCTCTTGGGAGGCTGTAAACAGGCAGATCACTATGAGTCTGATCTAGTAGTGAGACCCTGAACACCCTGTAGATCCTTCTCTAAAATTAAAAAAAAAAAAAAAAAAATCACATATCCCTATTCAGGAATGTTAAAATGTGTAGAAAACAACACATCTTAGATGAAATAAGTTTCATGCATCTATTTTTTGTTTGTTTGTTTGTTTCTTTTTTTTTTTTTTTGACGGAACCAGAGATTGAATTCAGGCCCTTGCGCTTGCCAGGGAAGCGCTTATTCCACTGAGCCATCTCCCCAGCCCATGCCTCTATTATTAGTACCACCTTTTAACTTTTAATTTCTTCTCTTGAGGGCTTTTCTAAGCTGCATCTTAAGGCTTTGAATTTCTGTTAACCTCTGAAAGTTTTACAAGTGTTACTCATTTACTATGTCATAGTTTGTCATAGTTTTTCTGTGATCCACTATCAGAACACACATTTCAACTTATCTGTGTAAGGGAGAACACGTGGCAGTTGTGAGGTTTCTGTGTACCTGTTATGCTTAATGATTATAGAAAGATGAAATGGTGATTATGAAATATAGTGAAAGTTATTAAGAGATGATTGGTGGTGATATGTGCACATCACTTTTGCACATGCCTTAGAGTCTTAGCTTTTGTTTACATTTAAATGTAGTGATTTAGTATCTCCACCAGAGGACTGTGTTCTCCATACCTCCTGTGTCCTTAGTACCCTTGACCATCCCCCTAACATTCTAGTTGCCATACAAGACTAAAAATCATTCCCTTTTAAATTACTGGCAAATTGTATTTGTTATTGAATAATATAGTTCAGAAAGATGATATTCTGAAAGTCAGGATTTCTGTCTAATACAAAACTTGAGAAAAAGTTTTTAGGTATTTGTTTTTACTGTGCTGAAGTAGTTACACATAAAATTTTATGTTTTTCAGGAATTTTCTCAAATTGTATTAACAGATAAATCTATGTATTTTAGTTGTTTAACATCTTTTCCTTGATTTTTTTTTAAAAAGGAAATTATGATTAACTTTAAAGGTCATTATAAGGCTCATGAAAGTGCTAGTTACGTATATGGAGCTTTAGAAGTGCCCAGTGTGCAGGGTGCTCTCCTTCCTACTGTCTAGGAAAGCTGCTCACCCTTGCTTTCTGGTTGGAGCTTATTTAAATGTCTCTTTTGATAGTCTCATTGAGGAAAGGACTTTTTTTAAAGTAAAAATAATCTTTTTACTTATTTATTTTTTGGTACAGGGTCTCGCTACGCAGCTTGGACTTGTAGTGATCTTCCTGTCTTAGCCTCCCCAATACTGAGATTACAGGCGTGTGCTACCATGCCTGGTTTCGGTGGCCACCTCGACATGCTGGCAGGGCATGTGGTACTGGGGATCCAGCCCTGGTCCTTGTGCTTGCCAGGCAGGTGCTTAGACTAACGAGTCCTTTTCCAGTCTGAGGAAAGGACTTTTGAAACCTTTCATCTTCATTTGCTTAGCTAAACATAATTAATTTAAGTTCAGTATTGCAAAATATTTAAGAATGCGAAAAAATCAAGTTGTTAGATAATTTTGAATGTAGACAAAAAGGCAACTAACAGATGAGATTGTTTATTAACCTTCCTTTAGTGGCTTTACTATAAATTTGACACGCTACTACATCCTTGTAGGAAGACATGTATTTCTTGTGTTTGGTTAAGAAAAGCCTCTTCCAACAGTTGCTTTTAGTGTTGTTGGCATCACTATTCCTGGTGTACTTTCCCTGCAGAACTGCCCTCCGTTTTTATATTGTGTTCATCAGGGCATATAAGTGACAGAAAGCCTGTGGTACGGCAGAAGTGCTTTGTACATATTGTTTAAAAACAAACTAGGGATGGTGGTGCTCATCTTAATCCCGGCATTTGGGAAGCTAAGGCAGGACGATCAGAATTTCAATGCCAGCCTAGGCAAGTTAGCCACTTAGCAAGTTAGAGAGTTAACAACAATGTGACTCACAAAAAAAGAAAAAAGAAAAAAAAGGTTGTACCTCTCAGTGCAAAACCCCTCAGTCTAATCCTCAATACTGAAAAGAAAAAGAAGAAGAACCTGGATCTTTTGGTTGATCCTCAGTGATGCATTAAAGTAGTGTATATGTGGTGTGTGTATTAAAGAGAGTGAAAAATAGTAAAACAGGAATTGTTATTATTTTTTGTAGTACTAGGGATTGAACCCAGGGTATTTGCATTGAGCTACATCTCCAGAAAACCCCCCATCCATTGCCCCCTTTTTTTGAAGGCAGGGTCTCACTAATGCCCTAATTTGCCTAGGTTGGGAATGAATCTGCAGTCCTCACCTCCCAGAGTGCTGAGATTATGGCATGTGATACCGTGTGGCTCTCTTTATTTTTATTTTTTTCTGAAGAAGTGCTAGGGATGGAAGTCAAGGCCTTACTGCATGCTAGACAAGCTTTGTGCCCCTGAGCTACACTCCTAGGCCTTGTCAAGGTTTATAAATGATTCTGGTTCTTCAGGCAACCTTTAGTTAGGTAAACTTTGATGTTTAATTAGTTCACAAATGTAATTAGTAAATTACTTTGAGGGAGATAAGCTATACGAATTTTGGCTGCATCTATCTTGTTTGCTCCCATTTGTTTGATGATGATTCTCCAGTGTTGCGCTTAGAACCCAATCCAGAGCATACCCATCCCAAACACCTGCCTTTATTTTTCTTTTTTTATTTTTTTGGTAGTACTAGGGATCAAACTCAGGACCTTGCACTTGCCAGGCAAGCACTTATTCCACTGAGCTATCTCCCCAGCTCAAACGCTCCCCCACCACCCTTTAAAAAACACTTTTAAGTGTCAAAAGTGTGAATCTCCCAGAATATATTTATGGTTTTTAATTTTTCTGTGTTGGGATTAAATACATTTAATTATGTAGTGATTTTGCTTAAACCTATCCTCCCCCTTAGTTATTCTATTTTAGAACTTATTATTTAAACTGTTGTTGTTGTTTGGTTTCAGAGACGACCACCAGATAATTCTTTCTATGTGCGAACATGTAACAAGAATCCAAAGAAAACAAAATGGTGGTATCATGGTGAGCAGTTTTAATTTGGAGTAACTTTATAGTATTTTGGTTTGAGTGATTGTAAATATGTTTGCTAAGGCTTAGGAAAACAAAGAGAGGATATTTGATGTAATATGATGTATATTCTTTAAAATGTTGCAAGACACTTCATGGATAAGTTAGACTAGATTTTTAATGGGGACAAACAAAGTCATAGACATTGTACAGGTAAATACGGCATTATGTCAGAGATGTGATGGTGCATGCTTGTAACCCTAGCACTCTGGGAGGCTGAGGAAGGAGGGTCTAGAGTTTGAGCCAGACTCGGCAACTTAGCAACTTACCAAGACTGTCTCAAAAAAGAACAAAATGAAAAAGGCTATACACCTTGGGTTCAAGCCCAATTACTAACCACTTTCCCTACAATTATGTTAACTACTTTAACATGTGACCGTACCATTGTATTGTAAAATGGAAATCCTTAGTAGTCTATAACTCAAAATAAACTAGCTATTGATAAACTTTTCAACACCCTTTAATGCTGACTCACATAGTTGGACGTATTTATGAAAAGTCTTTTATCTAAGATACTTTAAGAATTCTCTTTTGAATAAGGAATGGGCAAAGAATCATAAAGTATAACAAATATAGTTAATTCTTTTAAATAACATACAATTCACAGTAGAAATTATTTTTCATAGAAATACAAATTTTATGTTACTAACATTGTCATGGTTTCCCAAATAAAATAGGAAGTTTTTTCTTTTTCTTTTCTTTTTTTTTTTTTTTTCTTAATAGTTCAGAGACAAGGGCCTGCTAGATAGCTCAGTGGACTAAGTGCCTGCTTAGGCAAGTGCAGGGACCGAGGTTCAATCCCACATACCACATGCCACGCTGACCTGAGCAGGCCACTGAGACTGAGCATGGTGGTGCATGCCTGTAATCCCAGTGCTGGGTAGGCTGAAAACGGGAGGATCACTGCGAGTCTGAGCTGTGTAATGAGACCCTGTACCAAATACATAAAAATTAATAGTTCAGAGACATGTAATCCCCAGGTAAGCCAAAGTCCCAGAAGAAAAAATGAAACTTTTCAGACTAAATAAACCTCTTAAAGTAGATACATGAATTAGTTTTCCCAATAAACAGATTAAAAATTTCTTCCATCTTTCCCCCTCAATATAAATTAGTTATTTAAAAGTCACTGACTTCTTATTCACTTGAATCATGACTATCCGAGTCTAGTTTCCAGTTCCAGATATCTATAAAGGTTTTTCACTTATGGGTAGTTCTGTTTATGTCCTTGGCTCCTGATTTGCAGTGGCCATTCACATCTCAATATGTTTTCTGTTGCTTGAACCCTACATGCCCGAGTCATTTCCTTCTGCCACCTCTCCTTTAAAGAGACAAATTTGTTGCAGTCGAGGAAGGATAGTATTTCTTACTCAGTGAGATGGTGGCACACCTGTTGATTCATCCATGTAAGGTGGCTTTGAAGTTTTCTTCACCTTTAGAAAGGTTTTTTGACTTTTTCTTTTGGTATCAGAGATTGAACTCAGGACCTTGTGTTTACCAGGCAGGTGCTTAAGCTGCTAAGCTATCTCCCCAGCCCCTTGACTTCTGTTCATATATATTTTCTTCTCCTTTAAACATTAAAGAATATGAGTTAAGCACTCTAAATAATAGTACATCATAGCACAGTAGTTGAATTTGGATAATCTTAATGAAAAGGTAATCTCAGACACTCTTGGAGAACATACTTGTCAACTTTGTTATAATTTTTCAGATGTAAGCATGTCTTTCCTACCTACCTGTTTTAGTTCCAGATGACCTTTATTCATCATGTTTGCCCTTTAAAATCTAGTTACCAAGAAATATATACTCTTGAAAGTTCTTAGCGCTAATTCTTAAATGATTATAAGAACTTCAACTTCTACATGTAAACTGCAAATGAACCAAAAATGCCAGAGTTGGGTGGGGGTGTAGCTTAGTGGTAGAAGCATGTGCTTAATGTGGATGAGGCCCAGCATCCTCTACACCCCAAGAAAGAAGAAATAAAAAGTCTGATTTAAGATTGGATGAATGTACCAGAACATTTAGCATTTTAGTTTCTAGAGAGCTAGTGGAATTGTATGCCCTGGGTATTCAGGGCACAGTTTCCAGGTGTGGTGCTAACCAACATGGTGGGTTAGTATTGGTCAGATGTAAGCAGAGAGGGAAGAGGGTTTTGGTCTATATAAGGGTAACGTGTGCTGCAAAGGGAATTCCTTATTTTAGCATGGAGAAGCTATTTGTGAAAAATCTGAAATTTATTTCATCTCCTGTTTTTTTGTTTTTGTTTTTTTTTAAGATAACTCAGCTGCTATATCAAGATGGAGCTTTTGAGATTCTTTTGCACTAAATAATTATTAATGTATAAAAAATAAATGGGGGTCGGGGAGATGGCTCAGTAGGATAAGCGCTTGACTGGCAAACGCAAGGATCTGAGTTCAATCCCGGTTCTGCAAAAAAAAAAAAAAAAAGTACTGGTGTTTGGATATTAAAAGTTTAAAAAACATACTGGTATGTTAATACCAGTATTACTTAAGTTGACTGTCAGTGTGTTTTCTAGAATTCCTGGTTTATGTACACTGAAGAATTCTAGTCGTACCTGCACTAGAATGTAAATATCTCATATTATCAGTTAAGGGTGGGATTTATGAGCTTTGAAAAATCAATTGAGTCTAAAGAATGAGGTTAAAAAAATAGAGGAGTCTAAAGGAACACAAATAGGTTTATGAAATAGGTAAGTTCAGCATAGAGGTGGACTAAGAAATTTACCTCTGATTCAGTGATTGAGACTAGGATCCACCTTAAAAATAGATACGCATTTGGTTGAATCCATAAATTAATGAATTGACTGACTCCCAAAGTTCTTTTTTGTCATCTTTTTTGGGGAGTAGAAGGGCCTTCACAATGAGCTATATTCATAGCCCTTTTTTATTTTTTCAGATAAGATCTTGCTAAATTGCTTAGGCTAGATTCAAACTTGTGGAACTCTTGCCTCAGCCTCTCAAGTGTTGGGATTATAGGTGTGTGCCACTACACTTTCCTCCAATGTTCTATATTGTTAAACATATACAATAAGTACTATTTTTTGTTTTGTTTTAATTTCTGTTCATACTTTCTTCATTTTAAAGAGAAAAAAAATAACAGCCTCAAAACAGGCCAGTAGGAGAGCAACAATAATTAATACATTGCATATTGTTATTGCTTAATAGTTATTCAGAGTACAACATATATGTGTGAAATGTTGGAACAATATTAGCAAGAAAACATTTTTTATTGAACTAGGATAAACTAGCTATGTAATTACCTTAACTATCTTGTGTGTATATATATGTATGTGT
>NW_004524667.1:10506795-10515207 GCF_000260255.1 Octodon degus | reverse complement strand
TTCTTTTCTTTCTTTTTTTTGGCAGAACTGGGGATTGAATTCAGACCCTTGTGCTTGCCAGGGAAGCACTTATTCTACTGAGCCATCTCCCCAGCCCCTATATATATATATTTTTTCTTTTTGTGTTCTTTTTCCTTTCCCCCATCACAGTTTGTCTTTTCTTTTGAACAATTTCTTCCCAATTCACCATATCTTTTGTACCTTTTCGGTCTTATTTACTCATTCAGTTTCTCACTCTAATGAGACAATACAATGTTTAGACATGTAGATCTGGTTTACTTCACTTTTGAGTATGGTCTTGGGTTGCATCCATTTGCCTATAAGAATCTCAAATTCCTCTTTCTTTATGGCTAAGTAGTACTCATACCCTCATCTTCTTTTAATCTATTCCTTAGGGACATTTGGGTTGTATCCAAGGTTTAGCTATTATAAATTGAGCTGCTATAAACATGGGTGCACATATTTTGCTGTGGTATGTCTGTTTGTATTTTGAGACAGAGTCTTACTATATAGTTCCAGCTGGTGTTAAACTCAATATGTACCCCAGGTTTTGCTTTGAACTTGGTGCGATCCTCTTGTGTCAGTCTTCCAAGTCCTGGGATCTATAGGAATGCACTACTCCACCAAGCATAATTCTTTGTAAAGGCACAGAATGTCTTTTTGTTAGACCATAAAAATAGTTTAGTAATTTAGATTTAGAATAGAATGTAATTTATTAATAATGACTTTTTTCTGGAGTCAATATTAAGAATATTCAATTTAGTTTAATAAGTCATTGCTTTCCATAGAGGGGAGTACAGATCTATGTTTCTTGAAGCACTCTCTTTAAAATGGTAAAAAATGTTCAGCTATAAATTCTAGCTAAGACTACTGTTGAGTATTGGCTTCAGAAACCTAGGGTTAAGTAAATTGGTAGAGTGTTTGGATAGCTTATCTAACAAACTGATAAATCTGTAATTTGGGAAGTAGAATAAAATCTTTTTATAACTGGATCAGAGACAGGTGTGGTGACACACACCTGTAATTCCAGCACTTGGATAGTGGAGGTAGGATTGCAAATTGAAGCTAGTTTGGGCTATTTTGAGAGACCCTGTCTCAAAAAAAAAAAAAACAAAATGCCATGGACTCTATTATATTTTTGTCTAGCTAGAGCTTTCTTAGAAATTATAAAGAGTATAAGAGGGGAAGATAAAATTGAAAAATAGTATCAAACTCTTTTTCTCCCTGCTTTATAGCTTATCTGTAATAATTGTCACCTTTTTTTTTTTTTTTTGCGGAACTGGGGATTGAACTCAGGGCCTTGCGCTTGCCAGGGAAGTGCTTATTCCACTGAGCCATCTCCCCGGCCCCAATTGTCACCTTTTTTATTCATTCTTTTATGGTTTTAATGCATTTAGTTCCTGAATCCAAATTTTATTCTGTTTAATATTTTGTGTCTCCTGCTTCCTGCCAGATTTGTCTTGAATTATTATTTTTGTTTGTTTGTTTTTTTAATTGTATTTATTTATTGGTACAGGGTCTTGCTATGCAGCTTGGACTCATAGTGATCCTCCTATCTCAGCCTCCTCAGCTCTGGAATTATAGGCATGCACTACTGCGTCCAGTTTCATAAGCACCTGGGATTGGAGTGGTGTGTGGTACCAGGGATTGAAACCGCATCTTTGTGTTTGCCAGACAGGTGCTTAGAACTGCTGAGCTATCTTTCCAGCTCTTCTGGCATCATTTTGTCAGGGGAAAGTTTTAATTCCTCAAACTCTTGATAGACAAAATATAACTGTAAATATTCTTTCTTGGTGGCAGCATCCCATTTTATAGCAACTGGGGCCAAGGTTACTATGTTTTTTTTTTCTTTTAGTCTCTGTCCTTGGGACTATCCAAGAAGATGTCCCAGCATACTGTGATGATTTTGGCAATCTGAGGAAAACATAATGATCTTCCTCTTAATACAATTTTCTCTTATTCATGTTTCCCAAAAGCCCAATCAGATTAGTCATGGTAGACGTCATGGTTTTTGGAACTGGTTATTTGTATATTTCAAAGTGTAATTTTAGTAGGGGCTTCTTTAGTTCTAGAGAAGTTTGAAATGGTTAATTGAGGGTTTTCTTTTTGAAGTTATTATCTTGCCACAAATATTTTAGCCAAGAAGTTAAGAATAT
Source organism: Octodon degus (assembly GCF_000260255.1). NCBI lineage: Eukaryota > Metazoa > Chordata > Mammalia > Rodentia > Octodontidae > Octodon > Octodon degus. The sequence goes on along the minus strand of NW_004524667.1, from coordinate 10,513,051 downwards.
TATGGTCTTTTATAATTTATATATAGATCTATGCTGTTTTTACTCAAAATGGGCTTATTATACCTTGTTTGTATCAATTCTAATATTGAGGAATCTTTTCATCTAACTAGCAAACTATATTCTTTCCATTTATGATGAATTTTTGTCTCTTTGTTATGGCCTTTTCATTTAGAAAAGGATCATCGTTTTGGTCACTTTTCTTATTGCTGGGACAAAATATCCATCACCCAAAATTAGAGAAAAGGTTGGTTGTGAGGGACATCTGTTACCCCACTAACTACCAAGATTGATTTGGCTAATCTTGCTGGCTAGGTGGTGTCCCCTTCCTCCCTCAGCACTCCATGTGCATCCTTCCTGAAGCTGCAGGCTTGGTTGAAGAAGACAGCTACACTCAATAGGGGAGGACTGTTTGATCAGCCAAGGATACAAGTAGTTGTGCTCCAAACAAGCTAGAACCTCCAAACAAGCTCTCAAGGGATTATAGGCATGCCCTACCGCATGCAGTTTCATGTGCCTGGGACTGGCATGGCATGTGGTACCGGGGATCGAACCCAGGTTCTTGTAAAAGTTTTCTGTAGCCCAGTTTGTAAAGGTTTGAGTCTATAATTGGCTGGCTCAAAGGTAGGTTGGTATGCAGAGGGGGCATCATAGAGCAGGCAGGAGGCAGCAGAAGACCAGCAGCAGTAGCAGCAAGTGTCAAGTGATGTCAGCAGCCCACTTTCTTTCTTTTTTTTTTTTTTTTTTTTGGTAGAACCAGGGATTGAACTCGGACCCTTGCACTTGTCAGGCAAGCACTTATTCTGCTGAGCCATCTCCCTGGCCCCAGCAGCCCGCTTTCTGATCCCTGCATTCTGTCCAGGCCACCTGCCTTTAGGGCAGGTACCCTTGACATTCAGATTGGGAGCAACCTTAATTGTAGCTTCACACTTTGAACCAATCCAGATGTTATATCCTTAATTCTGGCATCATGCAGTCTGGATCTAGCCACCTCCAAAAAACTTCACCTGTGACTACATGAGGCTTTCGTAGGGGGGGTACATCTATACAAGCCATAATATTTCACCCCTGGGCCCCCAAAGACTCATGCACATCATGCAAAACACATTTAGTCCATCTCTTAAGAGATGCCAAAGTCCTGACAGTTTCATCATTACTAATAAGTTTAAGGACTGGGGAGATAGCTCAGTAGAATAAGTGCTTGCCTAGCAAGCACAAGGGCCTGAGTTCAATCCCCAGTTCTGCCAAAACAAAACAAGTAGTAAGTCCAAGTCCAAATTCTCCCTTGATACTTGAGGCATACTCTTATCTGTGAGCTTTTGTACAAGTGAAAAGAAAGTTAAACACTTACAACATGTAGTGCACCAGATAAATAGTCCCATTCCAAATAGTAATATAGCAAGTAATGGAACCAAAGCAAGTTCAAACTCGAGCAGGGAAAATTTTAAGTCCTTATAGATTCATGTCCAGCATCCCAGGCAGTCTCTGGCCAGATGTGAACTCCTAAGGGCTAGGATGACTCTGCTCTAGAGCAGTGTTGATGGTTGTTCCTCCTAGGACTTCTCTTTTGGGCCAGCTTTGCTCACTTGTTGCAGCTTTCCTCAGACAATCTATGTGGCTTCTCTAACCTTCTGGAACCTCTTCTGTCCCTTCACACACAACAGCATCACACTCTGCTCTTGCAGTGGTATACTGCCTGGCCTTCCAGGCCTTCTTCTGAAATCTAGATAGAAGCCTTCCTTACTCTATAATACTTGTATTTTGCATATGCCTAAAACCAGCATTCATGGATGACAACAAGGGTGGTACAGGGTTCAAGTGCCTAACTGACTGAGCATTTTAAACTGAGTCCTACAGGATAGATTCTCTAAACCACTACCATTCTGGAACACATTGCTTTGGGGCTCTCTTCTCAAAGTAAATTCTTTGCCTTTGCAACCCGAGCACTGTGTAGGCTGGAGTCCTGCTGCTTCTTGTGATGTTCTCAGGCCATCTTTTCCATTATCCTGTTTTTTTCTCAGCAGTGAAGTTCTCTGCTCTATCTTTGTAGTCCACAGATTTATTGAGCTTCCTTTCTGGCCATCTTCATATTTTAAATCATTCTGCTGTGCCCTTTGCTCTTGATTCTCAACATATATTTGGCTAAAAGCCCCCAACAGTAGCCGTGCCACTGCCTTAACTTTAGACTATCTAGAAATTTCTTCTGCCAGATTAATTAGTTCACCGCTTACTCTCAGTCTTAGCCACAGTCTCTGGACATAAGCAAAACAGAAAAGCTTCGTACCAAACCACAACACGTATTGTCTGGAGTCCACCAGCCAGTGCAGTCCTTGTTCCTAGCAGAAGCTTCCTGAGCCTGGTTTTCATTGGCAGCATTTCTTTCCACCTTTTGGTTTTCTGAACTCTGATCAGAAATACAACTTAACATATCAAGTACAGTTTAAGGCATTTCAGGACCGCTTCTTCAGTTGCATCTCCAGGCCTATCCAAATTCTTCCCACAAGCCACTTGCGAAGGCTTGCAAGCTATGTTGTCAGCTGTAGTTACATCAAAGGCCCACGCTTGATACCAAATTCTGTCTTCGTTACTTTTTACGTTACTTTTTATGTTACTGATACAGAATGCCTGACACCCAGAGTTGAAGGAGAACAGGTTTATTGTACTTCATAGTTTGTAGCTGGCTCGAAGGCAGAGCATGCAGAAGGCAGCATACATGGGACAGCTGCAGCTTTCTATCCCTTACATTTTACTAGTCTACCCACCTTTAATCCTACCATTATACCATGAATCAATCCTACCTTCACATCCTTAATCCCAGCATCACACACTCTAGATCCAGCCACCTCTGAAAATTTCCACCTGTGCCTACATGAGGCTTTGGTGGGATGTTTAGATAGAAGCCATCACAATGACTATGGCTTTGACTTATACTTGTCCTCCTACCTAAGTATGGAGTTTATTTATAGATTGGCAATTACTTTTGATACCATGGATTTGGAATGAGAAGTCTATATGAGTCATGCTATCAGAGTAGATCACTGAACACCATCTTTAGAATTTAGTTAGTTCGATTTCCCCAACTACGGTGTTCAAAGCAGTCCTAAATCCATACAGCGTATTCATTTCAGTCCTAAATCTCTTTTCACATCTGACCCAAGATAGATTGAGATATGAATAATAGTGTTATGGAGAGTTTCTAATCATTTTGATACCACATTCTGCAGAGGACTGCACTGATGAAAACTTTCTGAATGAAGTCTTAATAAATAGACACTTATCTACCACATAGCAAAGATACCTTTGTAAATACATGTTTTTCATGATTACTTAGTTAACATTGTTTTCCCAATGAATTTTGTCACTTTTCTTACTATATACATTGTTATCCAGCATCACTCTAAAGTTTATGTCATAGGTTGACATATTAGGTAAAATTTAGTACCATCTTTTTAGATTAAAGATTTATGTGAGATTATAATATTAGTTTTAGAGACCCTAGAATTCTGTTGGAGAGCTGATGTTTTAAGAATTTTTATATTTTTGGGCTGGCCAAATAGCTCAGTGGATTAAAGCACCTGCTTAGGCAGATGCAAGGTCTGGGAGTTGGATCCCCTGGCCTGCTGTGCCGACCCCAGGGACCCCACCCCTGGGGCACACTGAGACGGTGATTGAGACTGGGTGATTGAGACAGTGTGGTGGTGCATGCCTTTAATCCCAGCACTTGGGAGGCTATAAACAGGATCACTACAAGTCCTATCTATGCAGTGAGACCCTGTTCACCCTGTATACCCTGTCCTAAATACAAAAAGAAAGTCTGAGAATTTTTATATTTTCAAGTTTGTTCTTTGTCCATCCCATGTCCCTTCCATCTTTCTTTCCCTCTTCTATCCTTTTCTTTCTTCTTTTTTTGCCCAGGTTAGCCTCAAACGTGGGATCTTCTTGTTTCCTCTTCCTGAATAGCTGGGATTATAGACATTCCCCCATCCCCGTGCCCCACACCTCAAATAGGTCTTTATTCTAGGTGCCACAGTAATTTATTTTTTTTTTGAGACAGAATTTCAATATGCAATTCAGGTTGGCCTTGAACTCACTTTGTAGCCCAGGCTGGCCTCAAACTTGCAACAATTCTCCTGCCTCAGCGTCCCAAGTGCTGGGATTTACAGGTGTATGCCACCACACTCTGATGCCACAGTAATTTATGAAACAGCAACTTTCACATGAAATTTAGAGAATATGCACTATTCATTTTCTTCTTAAGCATAGTCATTTTTATTTATGTAAAGGACTGTAATGAATTAGATTTTGCTTTTTAATTTTGATGCTGAGGAGGATGGGGAGATAGCTCAGTACAATAGGCGCAAGGGCCTGAGGCCTGAGTTCAATCCCCGGTTCTGCAAAAAAATAAAATAATAATAATAATAATTTTGATGCTGGCCATTGAATCCAGGACTCATGCATACTAAACATGCTTCTTCATTGATTTAGGGGAGTTTTTTTTTTTTTCAGTTTTTGTTTTTGGTGCCAAGGACTGAACCCAGGGCTTCCAGCTTGCTAGGCAAGCATTCTACCTACTGCTGAGCCAAATCTGCAGCCTCCCTTCATTGAGTTAGACTCTCAGCATGAAATGGAACTTTCTTCCCTGAGGTGCAGAGGATGAATCTAAGGCCTCAGACATAGTAGACAAATGTTCTAATACTGACCTGTACCCTTAGTTTTTTTATTTAATTTCAAAGTGTCTGTTTCTCTCTTTAGATGACACTTTCATTATAGGGTCACGGAATGCACCGTGAGTTTCCCTAGCACAGAAGTCAAACTTTACTGGGTTTTTATTCTTATTTAGTTATTATAGATGGGAAATTTTTTTTTAGCAGTATGTCAATCCTGATGTGGAATAGCTTGTAGAAACTTTTGGCTAAGGCAGGCCTGGTAGCTCATGCCTGTAATCCCAGCACTCTGGGATGCTGAAGCAGGTGGATTTCAAGTGCAAGCCTAGTGTAACTTAGTCACTTGCTGAGACCTTGTCTCAAAGTAAAAAATAAAGAGGACTAGGGATATAGCTCAGTGCAAAGGTTTTGGGCTCTGTCTCCACCCCTGAAAAAAATATTTTGATGAGTATTTTTTTGATTTCTTGAGTTTTCATAATCTCGGGTAATTGTCATTACTCTTGATACTTACTGAAACTTCTCTCTGAAAAGTAACTAGTCTTCAAATTCTTCAGTTATATTTTAGGAACCTAAAAAGTTGGTTATATAAATAAAATGTACCAAGGCTACCAGAAGGTACTATGAAACAATTTTGTGGGAGTTTTAAATGACTTCTGCATATGTATCTATAATTGATGAAAACTTACTTCTTTTTTTTTTTTTTTTTGGTGTGTGTGTGTGTGTTACTGGGAGTCTAACTCAGGACCTTGTGCTTCTCAAGCAGGCGCTGTGCTGCTGAGCTGTACCCCCATCCCCAAAACTTACTTTCTAAAGGAAAATTAGTAACTTCTATTGACTGATTTGAATATTTAATCATAAATAGCATAGAATTATAGGTTGGGAGCTTTAATGCTTGTCTCATTACAGTTTCAAGTTGTTACTCATAAAAGAATTATCTTAGAAGTGATACATCTTGAGTGTATGCTAACATCATATTTGTTTATTTTAAATACAACTAATATACTAATAATATATTATTTTAAGGTTTTTGTGAACTATTTCTTTGAAAGGATAAAAGTTGATATGTTTTTGACTATATAATTGAACATGGTTTGGATTTTTTATATGCAAGGTTGGGGGAGGCAAGTCATACGAGTTTTTCTTGCTACTTGAAATTATTTCTATATTAGACTAACTTGTAGATTTTACTTATGCATGCTTGACTTTTTAATTATCTTTTTTCTCCTTTTCTTAAAGATGATACTTGTTGATGCCACTGTTCTCATCCTCCTAGCAGAAGATAGTCCTACTGAGAAAATGAGCACTTTGATCATTCAGTCTTTGAACTTTAACCTTTGACTGGAAGTGACCTATAGGCAATGAAGACTACTTCCTTTTACTGCATTTTTACTTGTGTGCATTCTGGGCGCATGTTGATCGCTGGTTCAGTCCACGCAACTGACATGCTTTTATTAGTCATACAGTATTAATGCAGGTGTCAGGAAATGTCAAAAATAATTCCATTTTTTAATTTTTTAAAGCTTTTGGAAAGTTCCAGGTCCTCATGTATTGTGCAATAACAATGATTTACTTGGTGGTTTTGGTTCGTCCATTGC
>NW_004524667.1:10491341-10506380 GCF_000260255.1 Octodon degus | reverse complement strand
TTTGGAAGTAAGAAAGATGACAGAGATGATTAAGTTGCTGTAGTCCATCATTTGGACTTGTTATTTGTACATTAAAGATTTTTCCAAGTAGATTACACTCTGTTACTTCCTGCTAGCCATCAGCATGAGCCCTACTGCCTAAACACTATTTCATTTATTTATGTTTGAAAAATCCATAAACATTTTTGTTTGCAATCTTATTTCTTTTATGTTTTAAGTCAAGGTTGAATGTTATAGTACTTTAATTGAAAAACTTTTGTCGTTTTTTTCTTGTAAATTTTCTTTACTTGTAAGTATCATCTTGTCCTTCAATCCTGTACCCTAAAATAAGAAATACATTTTTGACAGAGGCTTAATGTTTTAACAAAAGAGTGTGGACATTTTTATTTTAAAATTTAGGCAAAATACAATATAAAATGGTATGTTTGCTTATTTGTCTCACACAGCCATATCGTTTTTCCTGGAGGAATTTGTTTTGTTTTTGTTTTCTTGTTGAAAAGACTTTGCTTACATCTAGATAAAAATTTTCTATAAAAAAATGTTCAAAGATCCCATTCTCAGTACCATGTAAGTTAGTGATACTACAACTAGGTTCTCTTTTTAAACAGTGATTAATGTATTTTATAAATTACCTTTTCACATATGCAAAATCTGTTTCTACTAATGTTATTTTTACTAATGCCTTACTGTTGCACTCTTTTTGAAATATCCTGCGGTGAATAGAATAATTGATTTGGGTTTAAAAATAAAAGCCAGTAAGTTGAAAGGTCTGAAATATGTACCCCAGTCAAATCATCTGATCAACAATTGGTAAAGAATGTTTTAAAATTGTTTTTAATCTCTGTGTAGATGGCATTTTGTAGCTTTTTACATGTTGTCAATTAAGGGCATACAATTTTACACTCTAAAAGTATAATTGCTGAACTCAGGGGTGGGTAGACTTCAAAAATATGTCTGCTGTAGAAATAACTTGAAGAAAAAAAAATACCATGGCCAGCCACCAAATTGTGCACACTCTTCCTACTGCTAATTAGCAGCTAATGCTTTTTACAAAATTATACACATTTTTTTCTGTGTTAACTAGACATACATGTCTCCACAGTGATCTGTGTCAATTTTGTTAGCCTGTTTAACCTTGATAGAAAATCTTGGAAATATAAGTTTTTAACTGCCTTTAATATGAAAATTGCAGCAGTAAATTGTATTTTCATATTTTACATAACTGCTCAAAACTACGGATTAACTTGATCTTTTTCTGGGGTGGGGGTAGGAGGAAATCTCTCTCCATATTGCTGGTCCTCTTCGTAAATTCCTTTTATAAAGAAATGACCCGTGACATTCACCAAAGGAATTGATATACCAGGTCAAAGATTTAACAGTGCTGTACTATGGATTAATAGATCATAGAAAGCCTCATTTGAGTTTTTTGTAATAAGTGTTTTTTAACATACCTCTCTAAATACAGATATCATAAAAGTGTAGGAAAATAGAGGTAAAACCAAAAAATTTTGGTATATTTTATGGTTTAAAGAGAAAAAGCACCAACCATTCAAAACTCATAATCAAAAAAAAATCATAAATCAGATTACATTTAGGAGATGCTGAAAACTCTTTTGCACTTAAACTTATTTATATGTAAAGTACATTATTGAAAATCATAAAGCATTGCTCTGCAGAGGGCAATGGCTTCATGATAAAATATTTCTCTGTAATGTGTTGTTGAAAGACAACTAGAATACCAAGAAATGTATATAGGAATATGCTACTTCCCTCTTCCCTGCATTCCCTTTATGGGGCAGTAGGCATACAGAATTATGCTTTTTTACTTAAAAGATATATTCATATTCTCATTCTCTCTCTCCCTCCCCCATCTCTTTCTCCCCCCCTTCCTTTCTGTCTTTCCTTATTTATTTATTTATTTATTTTAGGCCATTCTTATTTGCCAAATTCTGTTAAGACAGTGACTCATTCAGTTCTTTATTTTATACATGTTTAGATCATGAACTTAGTGCCCTTGCAAAAAATTTCTGTCAAGTAGGAATTAATGCTACAAGTTCTAAAGAGAAAGATGGACTTTCTAAACAAATTTTAAAAAATGAGTTTTGTGGCTGTTCTCTTAACGAATTAATACTTCTTAATAACTTACTAAAGAACTTGTAATTCCTCCTTTCAGCAAGCAGGGGAATAATATATTTTTAATCCCCAGAAGAAAATGCTGGAAATAGCTTTTTTTTTTTTTTTTTTTTTTTTTTTTTGTATCAAGAATTGAACTCAGGACCTTGTGCTTGCCAGGCAGGTGCTGTGTGGCTGAGCTGTGTCCCTGGCCCTTGAAAATAGCTTTTATACAGTCAGTAATTCAACTGGAGAAGTCTTAATTCTTACTGTTTTGATTGGGTAATATTTGTCATAAAGTAACTAAAGTAGTTTAAACTTTTTCCCTTCTGAATTTTAAATGTATATATCTCACTAAATACCAATGATGTATAATTTTGTCAGATTCTAAATAGGTATCTAGTGACTAGTACTTAATTGTTCCCAGATTGCATCAAAGATAAATTGACAATGGAAATGAGTAGTGATATGAAACTGGTATGTAACTTGATATTGTTTCTGGTAATCAAGTCTTATTTTAAAAAAGCCTATTGTTTTTGAGAATTGAGATATTTCAAAGTTGTGGAGACTTTCTAAAAATAGAAGAGGTGGTACTGTGTATTCAAAAAAACCCATTTTTTTAAATAAAGAATTCAATGTTACTAGTTCTAAGCCTTTATGGTTACTGCTGCTTATATTTCTTTGTCATTTTTATTAAAATATTTTGTGCACCTCTTACCTGAATGCATACAATTTATGATTATGTATGTAAATTGGTTTTCAAAAACATTTGAGGCTTAGCCATATTTTACTTTGCTGAAGATTCATTATCAAAATCAGCTGTACCACCATTTTGTGTTATACTAAGGTCTTTAATGTCTTTGCAGATTGAGATACGTGACGGTTTCTTTTAATCTGCCTATCTACTGTCCCCCTACTCCCAACTGGGGATTGAACCACACCTGTGCACTGAGTTACGTTCTTAGCCCTTGTAACTTTGTTTTGAGGCAAGGTCGCACTAACTCACTAATTGCCCAGATAAGGCTCGAACTTTTTAATTTTCCTGCTTCCACTTCCCCAGAGTGCTGGGATTACAGGTGTGGCCACCATACCTGCTTTGGAGTCCTTTGAAATTTTTTTAGTTTTTGTTTTTTTAAGATGGGGTGTCTGTTTCCCAGGCAGGCCTTTTAGCATATGATATTTGTGCCTCAGCATCTTGAGGATGGGAGTATAGATATGTGTGTGCTACTGTACCAGGCTAATTAATTTTTAATGCCTTCTTTCCCTTCCTTTCTTACTATCTTCTCACAGGTGTTCAGTGTATCAATCTAGCAGTTTGCTTTTTTTTTTTATTTTGTTTTCAGTTTCCTTTTTTATGATTAGAGAGTGTAGTATAGCAAAATTGCACCAGATTTTTTTTCTTTTTGAGACAGGGTCTCTGTAAATAGTTCAGCCTGGCTGTGCACTCACTAGGTAGTGCAGGCGGTCCTCAAACTCACAGTGATCTTCCTGCCACCCTCTCCCAAGTGCTGGGAATACAGGCCTGCACCAGTACACCAGGCTACACCAGATAATTTTTAAAACCTAAAATAGTCTCCATCCAAATAAAATACATGAGATTTTTGTTGCCTAATTCCATTTTATTACTAGATGTTTAATTTGTTGAGTAAATGATTACAATAAGCTGTTAGCCATAACTTAGTTCTTTATTACTAATACTGAAGGAATTTTTTTTAATTTACTTTTTGGTGGGGACTCTTTTAAAATCTATTACTGTTTTTCCATTAAAAATTTTAAGCCATTTTGAGGTGTATGTAGAATTGTTTCCCTAAAATAATTTGTGGAAGGTTTATATTTCTCAACATAAATTTTGCATTAATTTATAAACAGGATTATATCCATTATTATCTATAGAGACATGGAATATAAACATGTACTTCAAACTTAGTGCTCTGTCCTGAAGGTTGAAGTTAATGGTTTTAAATATGGTCCTGGTAAGTGAGGTGGTAATGGTAAATTTAATTCTCAAATTTAGTGTTAAGACTTGTATTTGGTGATGAGTCTCCAGAATGATTTCATTACATGATTTTCTTTTTTAAGGAAAAAAAAAGGTTGATAAAATAAGATCTGAGACTTTGGACTGTGTGGAAGGAATGACTGACTAGAAGCTGCCCTAAACATACCTCGAGAACTCCAGTTGTACATGTTGAATGAAGAGTTGACTGGGAAAGGAGATCCACTTCTATTTCTTGGCATATATACTATCTTTTGGGGAGAAGTTACTCATATAGTAGTTTCAGAGCTGGCTTTTGAAAGGCAAAAGCATAATTTAACACTTATTAGACTTTGACTTATTATGTGACATAACTTGTCAAATTTCCTGATTATGCAGAAAGATGGAATATCCTGCCTGTCTTTTAAAGCCTGAAAGAAAATATTTAAAGAATTTTATAGACTTTTGTCAGATACTATGAAAATGCAAGTCTCTCTATAGTTAACCATAAACTGTTTTTATAAACACATGTTGATTGCCAGGCTCCAGGTAAAATAATCATTTGAATGGGATATTGGGTTAATTATCTAGTAGCCAAGAATTAAGTGCATGTTCAGGTCAAAATGAATTTGTTCATTTTAGTTGGTACCATTTTTATTTCAATATTCATAAATACAGATTGTGCATTTTATTAATATGAATGGAACACATGATTGAGGATTTGAATAGGGTGGAAGTGTATTTTATAAATTCAAATTGCAAAATATGTAAAGTTGCTACTTTTTAAATACAATATAAATGTTAGACAAATCTATGTTATATATTTTTCAATACATGTATCAAATTTTTGTTAGTTGAATATAGGTTACTTTGTGTGCTTTATGGAATCCAGTTAAATTTTAATAATAAAGCAGTTGTCACTTGATGTTTTTTCTGTATACTTCTGTATACTAAATTAGATAGAAACTAGACTTATTTGTAGTTTATAATAATGTAAAGCTGTGTTTGGATAGCAGTTTCTCGTTATAAAAGATTATGGTCGGGGCCAGGGAGATGGCTCAGTGGAATAAGCGCTTCCCTGGCAAGTGCAAGGGCCTGAGTTCAATCCCTGGTTCCGCCAAAAAAAAAAAAAAAGATATGGTCTTTCAAGGATTATGGAAACAACCATGTACATTTTCAAAATAAGCGCAGTAGCATGTAATGGTCACTGAGGCTGTTATTTAACAAGTCATCTTTACTTAAATAGCATAGCTAGTTTAGTGGTCCTTTATGCTTTAATTAAGTCCTGATGAAAGACTGGGTGTTTTCAGAGAAGACTGAAATTGCGATGTAGGCACTTGCTTATAATGACCATGAGTCAGATGCCACTGAACTTCAAGTTGTATGATAAGTAAGGACATGGCCTGAAGTACTACTGTATGTATTTGTATGCAAAAGATGAAATAATTTATAGCAGTGAGTGACTCTTGGTGCCATAAAAAGAGAGGGAAATAAGCAGAAAGAGGAGATATCCCTGCATATTATTCCTGGCAGGAAGAAATTAAATGTGCTCTACTGATACTCTTACATTCTCTTTTCTGCAGGGGATCTACTTGCCCTAGGAGTGCCTTAGTCCACTTTCAGGCAGCTGTACTCTTATAAAAGCTCTCATATCTCAAGCTGTTCCTGCGGCCCTAAACAACTAGATTAATAGATGGCTAGATAAGTCCTGCAAGACATTCCTTTGTATGTTGTATTGTTACCCTTTATTATAATCCTTACACTTATTTCTGCCTTCCATAGTAAGTATGCCTTTTCTTCATTAGTTTAAGCTGCTATGGATAAGTGAGTCTGTTACAGTCCTCCACCTGTTCCTTATTACTGTTCACCTTAAGGTAATGTATAACAAAGTTACACATGAGCTAAATTGAAAGGTCAGGTGAAACAGTGAAGGCTTTTGAGTATTTGAATAGGTGCATGGTTCGGCCCCACTGTCACAGGAGTTTGCTTCTTCCATCTCTGTCACTCTGTTCCTCCTCCTCCCCTCTTCTCGACCTCCTCTCTTGTGATGCCAGGTATGGGACATAAGGCCTTGCACATGCTAAGCAAGTGCTCTATTACTGGCCTATATTCCCCAGGCTTAAGTAGCTTTAAAAATTTAATGTCTGACTTTTAAAAATGTTTGCCTGAAAAAAAACAATGTTTACCTGATAAGTACAAAGTATGTAAGTAGGACTCCTGTGTGCCCTTTACAGTTCAGTGGGATATGGAAATAAACTAAGGAAAAAACCTAAGGAAAAACTTCATGGCTGTTCCTCACCTTCAAGTGTAATGTGTGTGACTGTTATTAGGCGTGAATCTAATATGGTTGTCTATATCCTGGATACCCTTCACTCAACATGAAAAAATTTATTTTTATTCAATAAAAGTGTATTTCTCTTATCTATTTTTCTTATCATAGTTTAATGGCATTTTTATCCAACCTAGTTGTCAAATGACTGAAACTTTTTGTCGCATCCTGTATAAGCTATCTTTAAAACATCTTTGAAACTTCTCCCTTCTCTCCAGTGTCATTGGCATTATGAGTTTTCACTACCTGGTCCTGGGGTTCCGAGATCATTCTTTAGATAGTCATGGGCCTTCTTCCTTATGCAGTATTAATGCAGGTTTATGTTGAATTTTGATAACATTGCTAGTGTGTTTATCACCTGCGTTTCTACCTGAAAGTTTCATGTGTCGTTAAAAAGTTCATATGTGATTAAAAACAATCTGTACCCTTCTTTCCTCCTCACCTTCTTAGCTGACCTTTGATAAAAAGCAAAGGTAGCATTACACTTGCATAGCGTATTCATGTTGCTAACACAAAGCACACAGAGCATTTTGGTTCTCCTTGTGTGTGGCACTGCCGACTACACCTGGGGCCTTCACACTGAGCTATCCTCAGCTCCCCTCCCTTTGTTGAGACAAGGTCTCACAGAGTTGCTGAGTGATCCAGGATGTCCTTAGACTTACGAGTCTCCTGTCCCCACCTCAAGAAAAAATGTTTTTCAGAAATCCAATTAATCATTAGCCTTTGATTTTTTGTCTTTTTTGTATGGTTTAAAAATAGATTGTTTTGAAAAAAAAATTAAAATTAAAATTGGTTTTTTTTGATTTTTTTAAAAATGTTTTAATTCAGGTATAGTGGCTCATGCCTGTAATTCTAGTATTTTGGAAGCTAAGATGGGATCACAGGTCATATCTGGGCAAATTAGGAAAATCTCATCTCAAAAATTGAGTAAGAAAATAAAAAAAAATTGAGTAAGGATTAAGCATATGACTTAGTGCAAAGGTGCTGGGTGTGACTAAATAAAAATTAATGTGCCATAAAATCCATAATATCTTTAAAACTAAATACATCTGAGAAGCAATGAGGTCATAAAAATAAAGCCTGACACTCAAAAAGGTGAAAGACATTAAATTTGTTGAGTACTTCCCCTATGCCAGGAAGGATAGAAGATAAAGGCAAGGAATAGCTCCTCAATTTGTCTATGTAATATATAGAAAAGTTTACAGTATGGAATGTGGCAATTATTGAGGTACAGTTAAATGGCAGTTTCTGATTAACAAAGGACTTTGCAAAGAAGGACTGGCATAGCTTGAAAATGTAAACTTCATAGGTGAATTCTAGGAAAGGAGTCACAAGTACAAATTCTCAGTACATACATGGATTAAATGAGGCTAAGCATAGGGTAGGTTAGTGGTTTAGTGGGACTCTGTCTCATAAAACAAAATGGGGAGGGGAGATGTCCAGGGATGTAACTCTGGGAAGGCCCTAGGTTCAGTACCAGATAGAAAAACAAACACCTTATACACACTATCTCTTTTGTGGAATTTTTGTCTTTTTTTTTTTTTTTTTTTTTTTTAGAATCAGGGATTGAACTCAGGCCTTGTGCTTGCCAGGGACGTGCTTATTCCACTGAGCCATCTCCCCGGCCCTTTTGTCTTGTTTTTGAGATGGGGATTTCGCATTGTAGTTGAGGTTGGCCTTCAACTCTCAGAAATCCTGCTTCAGCCTCCCACGTACTAGGATTACAGGCTTGTGTCACCATTCTTGGCTCTTTTTTCCCCTTTGTTCTGCCTTAGGATACACAGAGTAAGTCCTAGCCCCTTTTCCAGATATTTTCAAGTGTTTTGTTTTGCAACTCTAGGAATTGAACCTTGGAGTTCTGTTGTACTGAGCTACAGCCCCAGTTGTTTTTGTCCTCAGCCAGGATCTCACTGAGTTCCTGAGGCTGGATTTGAATTTATCATTTTTGTGCTTCACCTCCCAGAGTGCTGGGATTACAGCCATGCTCTTGTGCCCAGCTGTTGTTTTTGAGGCTGGTGCCTTGATACTTTGCCCAAGATGGCTTTGAACTCCTGGGCTCATATAATCCTCCACCCTCCCAAGGAGCTGAGATCCCTCACCAGTTTTTACACAGCACATTTTCAGATATGTTCATTGTTATTTTATGGGATGAAGATTTTCAAAATGCTTTGAAGTGTGCCAAGCCAATTTGATCTCCCTGTGTCAAATCTTAACGCATGAGAGAGAATGGGCCTACCCTCTGCTTTAGGTCAAAGGTTTTCACCTATTTCTCAGAGCTCCAGGGACATGTTTGACTATGTTTCATATTGGTATTCAACATAAATTGGCACCAGGAAATAAGAGTTTACTGTTTTAAATGAACTTGTAAAAAATTACTTTTTAATAACATCAAGACAACCTACCTATTTTGATTGGTGAAACCACCTTGTGGTTTATGTAGTTGGTATTGCATTTTGTTCCCAGGTAGAGGTTTTTTTTTTTTAAATATAATCTCATTTTTATAAATAGAATTATAGGTCTTACAAAATTTCACCTCAGCAGATTAAAGTGCCTAAGCAGATTAGGCAGATGCAGAGACTGGGGTTCGATCCCCTGCATCTGTGCCGGCCCATTCCCTAGGGCTCGCTGAGATGGTGATTGAGACTGGTTGTGGTGGCATGCACCTGTAATCCCAGTGCTTGGGAAGCTGAAAATAAGAGACTCATTACAACTCCGATCTGGGTAGTGAGATCCTGTAGACCCTGTACTAAATACATAATAAAATTTCATCTCATTTTACAGAATTTCACCTGATTTCTCAAGCCATTCTGTTAAGCATTTTTTGCTTTTAAACTCCATCATGCAACATACAGCTTCCCCTCCTATTTGGTATCATGACATCTGTTTAGCTTGTATGCTGTGTAAGCCAGCACTTGTGTTGCAGCTTTATAAGGAACACAGTCCTACAGCAAGTACTGTCTGCAGCTCAGCAGGCTAAACATTGTTACTACTATCAAAGTTCACAACTATCAAAAATCACACTCATTCAAGCCATCTTTCTAACATGATCTAGAGAAGGAAATGTGGATCATTTAGGTTCATGGGTTTACAGGTCTCAAATGAGCATTTCTTTGGCTTCTGTTTGAATTACACATACTGGCTTTGTGGTTTTTTTTCCGTTTTTTTTCCCTATTGAAAACTACACGTTCCAGGCTAAGCAAAAAAGTAAAATGTGAGTTTGCTAGCTGTGGAGGTGTGTGCTGTGTGTAGTATGCTCTAGCCTCCAGGTGCAGCTCTTAGGGGTGTGCCTCAGATTTAGACCCAAGGTGGCACTTGCCCTAAGCATCCCCAACGTTCTGCCCAGACCCCTCCCCCATCCCATTTTCCTTTTCCTTGCACAGGTTTCAAATGTACATCGTGGTTTGATTTTTCTCACCACAAACATCTCAAAAAAATATTCCAACTGTCCTCTTAGACTCCTAACTCCAGCTTCTGGGAGGGCCTAAATCAACACAGTTGGTAAGAAGCCAGTAAGGTAGGCACTGAGATGAACTATAGCTAAATTAAAACTTGTCCCAACAGGGATTTGGAAGAAGGTTCCATGTGTCAAACCTTTGAAAAATACAGGGAAAAATACAAATATAATGGAGTTGATTTTCTGACTAATTGTATTGATACCCTGCCTCAGTTTGCACAGTTTTGCTGCAACAAAATACTATTGGTTGAGTGGTTTAAAGAATAGAAATTTATTCCTGTGAGCTCTGGAGGCCGGAAGTCCAAAATCAAGGTGCTTGCAAGAGAGATTGGACCTTTTGTGGCTTACAGCTAGCTACCACATGCTGTGTGCTCACACGACCTCATTGTGTGCTTGCTGAAAGGAGCATCATCTCAGGGCATGGACTTCGTGAATTTAGGGGGTTCAGTGCATCCATAGCAGCCCCTATAGAGAGGTAATGAAAAGTTGAGGGCAGTTAGCAAACTATTGAAAACTGAATTGATACCAGTCTGCCAAAGGAAGTTTTATATCTTTCAGTGGGAGACCAGGAAAAGCTGGGACAAAATTATAGTGTTTTTTTTAAACAGGATTTTATTTATTTATTTTTTTAAATTTTATTTATTTCTTTGTGTGTGTGTGGCCAGCTCAGCCCACCAGGGAGCGGGGCTGGCTGGCATGTGGTGCTGGGGATTGAACGTGGTCCCCCTGCCTTGCTAAGCTTGTTCTAAGTAGGTGGTCCAGACCACTGAGCCATCTCACCAGCCCTATAGTGTTGTTTTTAAATATTTTTTTTTCTGTCGTCTAGGCTGCCTTGATAATAATTTTTTGTTTTTGTTTTTGTTTTTTTCTCTCATTTTGGGATAGTGTCTCACTTTGCTACCCAGACTGGTCACCCACTTAGGATCTTACTATAGTAATTCAGCCTCCCAAGTAGCTGGGCTTGCACTTCCAAGCCTGGTTCCAAACTTGGAATTAAGACTTCGAAGATGTTTGAATGCCAAGCTGGAGCAGGTCTGTTAAGTCCAGGTCAGGGCCAAGGTTGGAAAAACTTGAGACCCTGGTAAATGAGCTGGAGTCACTGAGATGGCTGAATAAGGCTTTTGACTCCCTTGACTGAAATTGTAAAGCTTGTGAAGGATGCACACTCCTCTACTTAGGAGGAGTTAGAGTCCCCTCCATGTGACAGCAACTATCTGGTTTAATCATGTATGTCAGGTCTATACCTAGGTTTAAGTCACAGTATAACTCACCTATGATACACTGGCCCTGATAATGCAAAAATAGTACTATCCTCCCTAAGGGCCTGTAGTAACTACTCAGCAGGTCCCTGGAGGACCCAGGCAGGGTCTGTGGGACAGAATTTTGTAGATGCTTAAACGGGGGGCTGTGAAGTGATAAGGGAAAGTATTGCCTTAAAGGCACTCCCTTGGCCTATGGATTTTGACACCCAGCAAGCAACCTTGGGAATGGTATGAACTTACTGAGGTGGATCGTAAACGTCAGGAGGAAATTTGTCCACAGTAAACCATGTTGAATGCCTGAACTGCCACAGCAGATGGTGGAAAAGGTATAAAAGGCTCAAATAAATAGGCATGCTGGTATGAACATTATATGAGGTTAGAAGATTTCCAGAGGATTTTGTTGTAAGAGAAGGCATAGCAGCTGATCAGCAAGGCCATCGGTAAGATGTTCCTGAAATGGGCAGGATGAACCTAAAATCATTAGGTTCAATGGTGGCTGCCCTCTGTAGTCATAGCTGGTGTAAGAGAGGCTGTCTCAAATGAGGCCATGCCCTTAAAAGTGGATGCTGTTGCCCAAAATGTGTATGTAGTTGGACTGGAGACCTCACTATGGAGCATTGTTTCTTAATAGGAAGAATACATGACTCCCTGAACAGTGGCCCTCAATCTAATATATTTTTGCTGGGGATACAGCAAGAATCTCATTGAACTACTGACTTTGCATTTTGTATTTCATTTGTCCAAGGACAAACTGGTAAAAAAATTCATCTTGGCAAGGATAATTGACTACGATTTCCAGCTCAGGAATCTAGGCCACTCAAATCAGTCTGTTACAGGTTTAGACTAGAAGAATAAACTCATTTTTCTTCCAAGGTACAACAGCAAAGTTCTTCATTCCTAATTATAAATGTAGTTTATTGAAGAAATTTTTGAAGAACAGTGTCATCTTGGATGAAAGAAGAATTGAGCATGAATACATAAAACTGAACAAGAACAAAAAAATAAATACCTCTGGAAATACCACAAGTCGTGACAATTTACTTTGAGCTTAAAGTAAGTAAAATGTATATTTTTATCCCCACTTGCTTGCATATTTGCTGCTATAAATCAAGAATTTAGTATTTATTAAATGAATGATTAAACCAAGAAGAGTTCTATCCCTTATGTTTAAGCATTGAATTTCCCACTTAGGATCATTTTGGTGCTTTAGCATTCATTTAGTTTGAATTTTTCATGGTCAAAGTGTTTTCTGTATTCACAATGCCAAAAGGAATTTCATGAGCTCATATATGTCTCTTAGAGATAGAAAGTGAAAAGGCAGTTTTTATATCTCTGTTTCCTTAGGAAAAAAAAAATTAAATGACTCAATAGAATGTTGCTGAATGTTTTACCAATTTGGCTCAGTCTTTTTCCAGTAAGAGCTGGCATGAGGCCAAATAATATACTTTGGGGAAGTAAAACTTTATAAGCTGGTTCTGATGGAGAGCCAGGTTTGAGGATGACTTAATTTATTTCCAAGTTTCTGAAGTTACAATGTTATGCCTCTTTCAGAAGAGTGGAACATAAGGCAGTTTTCAGCTATAACTCACTAGAAATCAGCATTAGTATAAATGTTTATGGAGGAGAGAATAGCAAAGGAACAATAGCAAAATATATAAGATCTTATTCTCTTGTAGAAAGTGTAGAGACAGTTTTAATAACTAAAACTGTAGGATAAAAATAAATATGGAATATAGGGGCCAGGGAAATGGCTCAGTAGAGTAAGCACTTCCCTGGCAAGCGCGGCGGTCCTGAGTTCAATCCCCGGTTCCGCCAAAAAATAAATAAGGAATTGAGTTGACAGAACTGTGTTAAGATCACTAATAAATCTCACTAGGCAAAAGAAATTTCAGATTTTTTTTTTTTTTAAACTTTATGGTACTGGGAAAGGAACCCACAGACTCCTACTTGTTAGCCATGATTTCTAGCTCTGAGCCAAGCACTCTGCTAGAGCTGTGTTCATCCCAGATTATTTTTAACATTCCTAAGCATCCTCCCATTTCTGCACATTTCAAACCAGATCTGGACCTTGTAGTAGGTCTGTTTTTGATTGCAAATAAAAGCTGTGGAAGGGATTTGTTGGTTTATGAAAATTAGAGTCTAGGAGTGGTCCAACTTCAGAATAGCTGGAGGCAAGGACTCCAAGAGGCTCTGGCTCTACCCTGCTCCAATTAGCTTTATTCTACAGTTCGATTCTCCCCTAAATGGTGGGCCAGAGCATCCTGGATAACTCTATATTCCAATTTAAGAACTCCAAGAAAATAAAAGTCTTTTTGCCAGTGTTTGCATATTTCCTTAGAGAAGGTTCTGATTGGTTTTTTTGGGGTCTCAGGTCTGTACTACTCAACCATCACTGAAGCTGAGCAACAGTGTTTGGTCAGGACTGGATCTCTGTGGCAGTGAGATTGACCACTCCATCAGGACAGCATAGGATGGCAGAGGAGGAGTTTCTCAGTACACATGACCATCGGGTTGGGGAACTTAAAAAGGGGCAAAGAACATCTGCCTTCATTATTGACCTGTTTGAATTGGCCAAATGGCTGGTGACAGATCTAGGTGTGTATTAACCTAGACTGTTCTAACCTCTGAGGATCTTCTGCATGAATGTAGAATCTCTGGGGAGTTGGAGGGCTATGGCAGGACTGTAGCTAGGGATAAGGGTTAAATCAGTAGTGATTTAAATTTAATTTTTAAAATTAATTTTTATTTTTGGTGGAACCCGGGATTGAACTCATTAAGTTTCATTTTAGCAAAGATTTAAAGTTAAGAGTAATGTAAAATACAAGGTTCTTTCAATATGTTAAAATATAAACTAATAATGAGCTTATAGCATCGGATAAAAATGACATAATTATTCTTACCTATTCATAGAATAGGTACAACCCTAAATGTACCTACGGAGTGTCGAGCATATTGGCGCACACCTGTAATCCTAGCACTGGGGAGTCTGAGGTAGGAGAATCATTGTGAGTTCAAGGCCAGCCTGAGTTACAAACTTGAGCTGAAAGGGCCCGCCAAATAACTCAGCAGAGTAAAGCACCTGCATGCAGGCAGTGGGGCCTGGGGTTCGATCCCCGTGCCTGCTGAGCCGGCCCCGCTGCCGGGGTGCGCTGAAATGGAAATTGAGACTGGGCGAGCCGGCGCGCCCCTGTAATCCCAGCTCTTGGGTGGCAATTGAGACTGGGCGAGCTGGTGTGCCCCTGTAATCCCAGCTCTTCGGAGGATGTAAACAGGTGGTGGATCACGACGAGTCTGATCTGGTAGTGAGACCCTGAACACCCTATAGACCCTTCCTTAAAGTACAATAAATAAATAAATAAATAGTGCATCATTGCTTTGCTTAGCATATATTTTATTTAATATGTTAAATGAAAGTTTCTGTATATATTGAGAAGATCACAAAAATGTCAGTTTATTGAAGGAAATTCTTGATGGTGACCAGAAGATACTTCTAAACATTTGATTTATTTTGTTAATTACTTGCTAGGTAAGCACTCTGCTACTGAGCTACATCCCTAAGCAAACATTTAATTTGGTGATCTTTTTCCTTAGCGTCATTATTTAGAAAGTTTTCTTAAATAATGTGCAATTCATTAAAAGCACAAAAATTTAGCATATCAACGATATTAATATTTATTTTACAAAACAAAAAATAACCAGCTACCTCATGTAGAAAAATCAGAAATCAAGAATTCTAAAGGGGGGCTGGTGAGATGGCTCAGGTCTACAGCACCTACTTAGAACAAGCTTAGCAAAGCACAGGGACCGTGGTTCAATCCCCCAGCACCACATGCTGAGCTGGCCACACACATACACACGCACACACACACGCATGCACGCACGCGCACACACACACACATAAATAAATTAA
>NW_004524667.1:10485399-10490926 GCF_000260255.1 Octodon degus | reverse complement strand
GATAAGGTCTCATTACACAATTCAGGCTGGGCTTTGAACTCATTGTGTAGCTCAGGCTCAATTTGAACTTGTAGTGATCCTCCTGCCTCAGCCTTCTGAGCCCTGGGATTATAGGTGTGTGCACTACTAGCTACCTCTGAAAATTTTAATATAACTAGTAAAAAGCTATATATACAAGTGAGTAAAGTATAGATACAATTAAAAATAATAAAAGGTATCCATAATTCTCACACATAACCTTATAAGCTTAATACAGAGACTTTTTTGGTGGGGTGGACAGGGTCTCCCTATGTAGCTCAGACTGGCCTTGAACCTCCTGAGTGCTGGGATTACAGGCATATGGAATAATGCTTGGGTTTTTTGTTGTTGTTGTTGTTGTTGTTATAAGCAGAATATATTTATCGAGGGAAAGAAAGCTCCTGTCTGAGGGAAAGGAGGGAGCCCGAGTGGGTTGTCCCCGGGATATATGTTTGATTATACTTGTAAATTCATTATTAGATTGAAATCAAGCATAAAGAAAGCAACTGTGAGTTATGACTACACATTTATTAGACTTAGCTAAAATCTGGAGGAGTGATAACACCAGATGCCAGTGAGGATGCAGAATAAGGGGAGTTCTCATTCATTGCTGGTGGGATTGTAAAGTGTCCGAGCCACTTGAGAAGAAAGTCTGGCAGTTGCTTACAAAACTAAAGCATAGAAAAGAAAAGGCTAAAGCATGCTCTAGCTGTATGATTCCTTAATTTTATTCCATGGTATTTCCTCAGAAGTGTTGAAAACTTCATGCAACAACCTGGACTCTAATGAAATATTTGCAGCAACTTTATTCATAATTGCTAAAACTTGGAAGCAACTGAGAGGTGCTTAAGTTAGGTATATGGATAAGTTGTGATGTGGCAACAAAATGCAGTATTATTTAGCATTTTTAGGAGGAAGAGCTAATAAGTTATGAAAAGACATAGAAAAACTTAATGAGTATTGCAGAGTTAAAGAAACCAACCTGAAAAGACTATGTCTAACCACTATTTCTATGTCTAATCTATATATCTGTTCTCTATCTCTGTCTTCTATCTAGATAGATATATTTCCAATCAGATGACATTCTGGAAAAGGCAGAAATACAGAGATGGAAAGATAATTAGTTGGCAGGAGTTGAGGGAGAGATGAATCACTAGAGCTCAGAGGATTTTAGGGTGATGGAACTACTTTGTGTAACAATGCCTCCTCATTATTTGCTGGAATCCATAGAGTGTACAGCACCAAGAGTGAGCACCACAGAAAATGATAGTGTACTCTACATTTGAAGAAGTTGGATTTTGAATATTTTTCATAATCAGAAATAGGAACATTTTTTTGAGATGGGAGTCTCAGTTTTCTTATTCTTGTTTTCTTTCTGCTCTTTCTCCTATCCCTCCTTGTCCTTTATGTCCTCCTCTTATTCTTTTCCTTTTCTGTCTTCTTTCTCTACTGGGGATTGAGCCCAGGTCCTTTATATTGAATCAGTCCTTTATTTATTTATTTGTAATTTGGAGACAGGATCTTAGTCATGAAATTGCCCAGGCTAGGCTTGATTTTTCAATCTTCTTGCCTCAGTCTCCCCAGAGCTCAGGGATTGCCACACCCAGCCACACTTTTTTTTTTTTTAAGTTTTAAAAAATGTTTTATTGTTTATTTGTTTGAGACAGGTTTTTCTTTCCTGTATTTTAGTGAAGGGTCTACATGGTGTTCAGGGTCTCACTATTAGATGGAACTCATAGTGATTTGCCTGTTTACAGCCTTCCAAGTGCTGGGTTTACAGGTGTGCACCACCATGCCCAGTCACAGTGCATCCCGGGGGTGGGGCAGGCACGGCAGATCTGGGGATCAAACTGCTGCCCGCTGTGCCTGCTTGCAGGTGCTTTAATCTGCTGAGCTATTTGGCTGACCCCAAGACAGGGTATTGTGATATAGTGTAGGCTGAGCTTGAGCTCACCATTCGGCACAGGCTGTTTTCAAACTCACAGTGATCCTCCTGCCTCGGCCTTCCAGGTGTAGTGATTACAGTTGTGTGCTGCCACACCTTTTTAAAAAAACTAGTACAAGGCTGCTGAAAAATCTCTATCTATCTATCTATCTATCTATCTATCTATCTATCTATCTATCTATATGCTTAGATGCATGAAAACTTGTGGAGGCCCTTTGTACGTCTCTTCTCATTGTTTGGCTCCTGGGTCCTCGTAGTAATGATGTTCTCTGAACCAGCACCACTACCTGGTTCCTGCTGCATTCCACGTCACTCTTCATTTCAGCCTTGTGAAATGTGCTCTCTCACATGTGAATGTGTACTGTCTAATGTATAGGACAAAGTACTGCCCACTGGGACTACTTTACTTCCCCTCCCTGGTGTTCTCTCATTCCTGTCTTCCTTTCTTTTCATGTTTTCTTTTTTTAATTTTTAAAAATTAATTAATTAATTTGGTATAGGATCTGACTACACAGCTCAGACTCATAGTGAACCTCTGGTCTCAGCCTCGCCAGTGCCGGGATTACAGGTGTACACTACCACACCTGGTCTTAGTGGCTAACAAAGCATGCCTTGTGTTTTGGGGATGGTATGGCACGTGGTACTGGGGATGGAACCTGGGTCCTTGTGCTTGCCAGGCAGGTGCTTAGACCACTTAGCTATCTCCCCAGCCTCACATTGTTTGTTTACTTGCTTATTGTGTCTTCATTGTTTTGTTCATCTGGAACACTGAGAACATGCTTGTCCAACAAGTGAATGAACTAAAAGGATAGGTTTTCCCTTTCTGTCCCTTCTCTCCCAGCAACTAAGGGGAATGGAGATAATCAGTCTGGCACACATCTACTCAGATACTTGGGGACACTTTTACTATGTCAGTGCATACATACAACCTGGTTACATCCTTTTGTGTATGTGACTATTGTCCCACAGAACTTGGCTTTTGCTGTGTGTTTAATTCAAGATGTAACATGGACATCTTTCCATGCCAATACATACAAATATATCTTTTTTAAACAGCTATTTTACATCTCAAATTATGAAGAAAGTGTGCTTTTTATTTTTTATTTGAGAGAGGGTCTCACTAAAGTCTCCTGCTTCGGTGGCCTGGAGTGCTGGTGCACCACCTTATCCATCTAACAGCATGATCTGTAACCATCTCCTACTCGTGTCTACTTAGTAGGTTCCTCACTTTCTATTACTGTAAAATAATTGTAGCCCTTTCTATAAACAAATGGTGTTTATTCAGTGCTGTAAGACTAACAGATGGCCTTATTACCTTGGGATAATGGCTATTTTGGTTTTGTTTGTTTGTATTTCAGACAGGGTCTTTCTGTGTAGTTCAGGCTGTCCTGGATATATGTAACTCAGGCTGACTTCAAACTTGTGATCTTCCTGCCTCAGCCTCCTGATTGCTGGCATTAAAGATGTTAGCCACACCTGGCTAGGATGATTACTTTTTTAACATTTCAGTTCTTAGGAGCTTTCTCCTTCTGATGCTACTTAATATTTAATGAACACTTTCAAAAATCAGGTTCTGGGCTGGAGAGATGGCTCAGTGGTCTAAAGCACCTACTTAGAACAAGCTAAGCTAAGCAAAGCAGAGGGACCGCGGTTCAATCCCCAGCACCACATGCCAGCTAGCTCCATCCCCTGGTGGGCTAAGCTGGCCACACACAGACACAAAATAAATAAATAAATAAATATTAAAAAAAAAAAAGATTTACTATAAAAAAAAAATCAGGTTCTATAGTTTTAGAGCCGTGCTTCTGAGAGCTGGTCCATGCCAGTCTGCCAGCAGAGGAACTACTTTACAGGAATCTATGAAGAGATACTAGGCATGGAGGTACATGTCTAGAATTTCAGCATGAGAGGAGCTGAGATAGGCTGCATTTGAGGTCAGCCTGGCCTACATAGTTAATTCAAAGCCAGCCTGGGCTACATACCCAGATCATATCTCACAAAACCAACCAAAACAAAAAGTATATATAAAATGTACTTTATGTATGTTTAGGAGTCACAAAGCCTTTCTTCATTTCTGGGAATAGAGCTCAGGGTTGTTCTACCATGGAGATATTTGCAAAGGCCATTTTATTTTTTAATATGAGATCAAAGGTCTTACATAGAAATCTCACAGGTCAGCCTTGAACTTAGGATTCTCCTGTCTGATGACCGTGCCTGACTCTTTTAATGCTTTATAGTTTAATTTCTACTAAATTATTTTATGAAAGAACAGAAGCCCAAATTTAGTGGTTAAGAAAACTTCCATGTTTGCTTAGTAACAATCAGTACCTGTCTGCACAGGTACACGCGGAGTAGGCAGGTTGGAGCAGTGTCGCTGCTAACTGCTGAACTCCTCACCAAGTTGCACGAATGTGTGTAACTTCTTATCCTATTCTTTATGTTTTGGTTAGACTGTGCGTGACAGGCACTAGTCACACTATACCACGCCCTCCCCACCCATCTTGTCATTGACACATAGGCACTTGAACACTGCACAACCCAATTATGAAAAATAGCATTTAAAGTGACATTATAAGGGGCTGGGGAAATTGGCTCAGTGGAATAAGTGCTTCTCTGGCAAGTGCAAGGGCCTGAGTTCAATCCCCAGTTTCGCAAAAAAAAAAAAAAAAAAAAATGACATTATAAGCAAGGCATGGTGGCACACATAGGTAAACCAAGAACTCCAGAAGGTGAGGCAGGAGGATTGCTGTGAGTTCAAGGCCACTCTGTACTGCATGGGGAGACCTTATCTCAAAACAGATAAACAATTAAAAATCACATGACAATGTTAAAACTTATGATCCTGTAGTGTTCCATTGCTGGCTGTCCAGGACTGCATCTGACCCCTAAGCTATGGGTTGTACTCCTGGTTTAACCTAATAAAGAATGCTTCCTTTTTTTTTTTTTTTTTTTAAAGAGTGCTTACTTTGTAAGCAGCATTTGTTTTACTTTAATTTTTCTGGTAGTTCATCTTTATTGTATTTAATATCAATTATCAGTCCAGGATTGCAAAAACAGTCCCTCAGCACAGTTAGTTTGAGACATGGTGTGCTAGACTGCTTGGTAAGCACTTTACTTATTTCCAATTGAATATTCAGACAGAATATTTCTGTCTTCATTTGGGAAGCAAGACTCTTATAATTTAATAGCTTCTTTTACTCAACTTCATTTTCAAGTTAAACATTTAACCAGTTTTATAAGTAAGAAAGTTCTTGGCTCATTTAGGTCTTTTCCTGATTTTAGATTTTCATTGGCCTCAATTTAACCAATGCTGCCTCTATTTCTGTACTTCCTTTTTCCAATACACAGTGGAAGAAAATAGATTTTATGCCTATCCAAAAGTTAAAAAGTCAATCATTTTTAACTCTAGAATTAACAAGTTTGGGGCTGGAGAGATGGCTCAGTGGTCTAAAGCACCTACTTGAAACAAGCTTGGCAAAGCATAGGGACCTCGGTTCGATCCTCCAGCACCACATGCCAGCCAGCCCCGCCCCCTGGTGGGCTGAGCTGGCCACACACACACAC
>NW_004524667.1:10476641-10485299 GCF_000260255.1 Octodon degus | reverse complement strand
CCTACAAAACTCTCTCTGTCTCTCTCTCTCTCTCTCTCTCTCTCTCTCTCTCTCTCTCTCTCTCTCTCTCTCTCTCTCTCTCTCTCTGTTTGTGTGTGTGTGTGTGTGTGTGTAGCTGGGAACTGAGCCTAGCTAGGCCCTTGATATACTAAGCACATATTTTACCACTGAGCTACAACCCAGCCCAAAAAGTAAAAAAAAAAAATTTGAAAGGAGTTGCAGATTTACTGTTTCATTCCAGTTCTGGACTCCATCAAGGACTGGATAGACTTTTAATTACAGTGATTTTTAAAGGTAAGAATTACTTTCAATGGAGTCAAATCCCTAGTCCTCCATTTCTAATTTTTTTTTTTTTTTAATTTTTTGCAGAACCAGGGATTGAACCCAGGCCCTTGTGCATGCCAGGGAAGCGCTTATTCCACTGAGCTATCTCCACGGACTCCATAAGCATTACTTTCACCAAAACAATGTATTCCTTTATCTTAAAATATGAAAAATACTGAAAGGCATAAGAAAAGTAATACTTATGAGCCAAGTCTTTTCTTATGTGCCTTTTTAATTTTCCAGAGGCTACCATTTGCACCTCTTTTCAGATACTTAATTTCCATATATTTAAAAATTTGACATTTGCTGTGATGGTGCATGCCTATAATCCCAGAACTCAGGAGGCTGAGGCAGGAGGATTACTACATAGTGAGCTCAAGGCAAGCCTGAGCAACAGAATGAGACCCTGTCTTGGGACAGGGGGGAAAGGACATTTAATTCATACATCATACAACTCATCCTTCTAAAGTTTATAGTTCAGCACTTTTTAGTAGGTTATGCCACCCTTACCACTAATTCCACAATCTTATCTTTTCTTCTCTCTCTCTCTTTTTTTTTTTCTTTTCTTTTGAGATAGGGTCTTGCAGGCTGGCTTTGAACTTACTATGTAGCATAGGTTGGCCTCAAACTCACAGTGAACCTCCTACCTCAGTCTCT
Organism: Octodon degus; assembly: GCF_000260255.1. NCBI lineage: Eukaryota > Metazoa > Chordata > Mammalia > Rodentia > Octodontidae > Octodon > Octodon degus. Next base: position 10,484,318 of record NW_004524667.1, on the reverse strand, counting down.
CAAGTGCTGTGGTTATAGGTGTGCACCACCATGCCTGGCCTCCTCAACGTTTTCATCACCTCAGAAAGGTTTCATACCTTACTTCCCAGTTGTTTAATTAGATATTTTGTCATTTCACTGTTGAGTTATATGAGTTTTTGATTTTTATTTCATTTTATTTTTACATTCTGGACATTAGATCCTTGTAGACATATGATTTTAATATTTAAAAATATTTGTGTGTGTATGTGTGTGTGTTGGGGTTCTTGATGGTGTCCTTTGATATGTGAAAGATTTTTAGTTTTTATAATTTTCCATTTAGTTTTTTCTTATGTTGCTTCTACTCTGTTCTATTCAAAGTTACAAAGATTTATACCTGTGTTTCCTTCTAAGAGGTGTATAGTTATTACTTTTAGGCCTTTGATAATTTTGAGTTTATTTTCGTATATGAGGTGAGGTAGGGGACCAAATTCATTTTTTTTATACTTGGCTTCAACATCCTTTGATGAGGAGACTTTTCTTTCCCCATGAGAATCCTTGACAAAATCAGTTGGCCACAGAATTACGAGGTTATTTCTGTAGTTTTGATTCTGTCTGTCTGCCTGTCTGTCCCTCTGTCCATCTGTCATCTGTCCATCTACCTACCTACCTGTCCCCTGCCCCCATGCTGTTAGAGATTGAATCCAGGGCTTTTGCAAATGAGATAACACCCCCAGCTTTTTTATTTTTTATTTTGAGATAGGGTCTTTCTAAGTTGCCAAATTGCCCTAGCTGGGCTAAAACTTATAGTCCACCTGCCTCAGGCTCCCTGAGTGCTGGAGTTATAGATACATGCCGCCAGCACTGGCTTGTTAAACTATATTTTTATCCTTAAACTAGCAGCTTACTATATTGAAATTAATTTATTGTAAGTCTGACTTTATCTTCCTACTTTGTTCTTCGGCACGATTGTTTTGACTATGTAGGGGTCCTTTGAATTTCCTTCTTTTTTTCCTTTGAATTTCTATAAAAATTTTAAGATCAGTTTGTTTCTTTCCACAAAGAATCTAACTGGGATTTTAATAGAGGTTATGTTGAATCTGTAGATCAATTTGGGGAGTGTTGCCATGTTAAAAATGTTAAGTCTTCCAATTAGAAACATGGAATAATTAATTGTAAAATTTATTACTAAATATCCTTTTTGTTATAGCTTTCAATGAAATTTTCTCAATTTCAGATTTTTTTTTCTGAAAAAATTTATCATAATATATAAAATATATAAAATAGGGGCTGGGGAGATGGCTCAGTAGAATAAGTGCTTGCCTGGCAAGTAAGTGCAAGGGCCTGAGTTTAATCCCTGGTTCCGTCCCCCGCCCCCAGAAAAGTAATGTATATAATATATAATTATATAAATATATATAGATATATTATATAGATATATTTATATATAAAATATTAACATATCTAAATATAATAATATATCTAAATATTATATCTAAATATAATATTTAGACAACCTGGTGCAAGTTGTCTTTGTACTCATCGGCTGGGCTTTGACCCAAGGCCACCATCATCACCTTGTTTTTGCCAAAGAACATCCGGCTGTGCTTTCAGGCATTCCGGATGTCCTTCAGCTTGGTGCCCCTCATGTTGGCCAGAGAGAAAATGAAGAGATACTGGTACATGTCTACACATTTTTGAACTTCTTCTGTCAGGTTCTGTTTCAGTTCTAAGCCTTTCTTGGCAGTTTTTGTTAAGGAAATTTTCTTGTCACATTTGGATTTGGGCATCATGCTGAAACCATCCAAACTTTTAAAGTTTATAAATGAATGTAACAAGGGATATAGGTATTATTATACCTATATAAATATTTATATATCTAAATATTATGTAGATATATTTTATATATCTGTACAATTGGGATATATGTAACTGAAGACTTTTTAGTAATAGTGATAGTGCTGGGAATTGGATCCAAGCCTTCTGCATACTGAACAGTGTCCTAAGTCTTTTGTATTGATCTTGACCTGTAGCCTTTCTGTAGTTTTTCTTTCCTTTTATTTATTTATTCATATTGTCTTTTTGAGACAGGATTTCACTGTGTAGTTAAGGCTGACCTTTGAGACTGAGTGTAGTGGTGCGTACCTGTAATCCCAGCTCTTGGGAGGCTGTAAACAGGCAGATCACTACAAGTCTGATCTAGTAATGAGACCCTGAACACCGTGTAGACCCTTCCCTAAAAAAAAAAAAAAAAAAAGACTGACCTTGAACTCACTTTGTAGCCAGGTTGGCCTCAAACTCAAGTGATCCTCTTGCCTCAGCCTTGAGAGTCCTGGGATTACAGGTGTGCATTACCACACCTGGCCATGTTTTATTATTATTTTTATTTATTATTATTATTTGTGTGTGTGTGTGTGTGTGTGTGTGTGTGGTGCTGGGATTTGAACCCAGGCTCTTAAAAATACCAGGGAAGTGCTCTGTCACTGACCTGTATCCCTTGTTACATTCATTTATAAACTTTAAAAGTTTGGATGGTTTCAGCATGATGCCCAAATCCAAATGTGACAAGAAAGTTTCCTTAACAAAAACTGCCAAGAAAGGCTTAGAACTGAAACAGAACCTGATAGAAGAAGTTCAGAAATGTGTGGATATGTACCAGTACCTCTTCATTTTCTCTCTGGCCAACATGAGGAGCACCAAGCTGAAGGACATCCGGAATGCCTGAAAGCACAGCCGGACGTTCTTTGGCAAAAACAAGGTGATGATGGTGGCCTTAGGTCAAAGCCCAGCCGATGAGTACAAAGACAACTTGCACCAGGTCAGTAAAAAGTTGAGGGGTGAAGTTGGCCTCCTTTTCACCAACCACACAAAGAAAGAGGTCAATGAGTGATTCACGAAATACACAGAAATGGACTTGACCCGAGCTGGGAACAAAGCAGCTTTCACCGTGATCCTGGATCCAGGGCCTCTGGAGCAGTTCCCCACTCCAGGGAGCCTCAGCTGAGGCAGCTGGGACTGCCCATTGCCCTCAAGATCCTACTGTCTGACTACAAGGCATGCAAGGGGGTGATGTGCTTACCCCAGAGCAGGCCTGCATCCTGAAGCTCTTTGGCCATGAGACGGTCGGATTCAAGGTGACCATCAAGTACATGTGGGATGCTCAGTCAGGAAGCTTCCAGCAGATGGGAGAAGATGACTTGCCTGAGAGCCCACCTGAGCCTTCAGAAGAATCAGAGTCAGGGGGAGGATGACTGACTCAGATTCGGGACCAGAGGCTCCCAGCCTGTGCTGGTCCCCGCTGGACCACAGGACTGAAGCCACCTTTCAGAGGGAGAGCTGTGTGTTTAGCTGTGGATGAGGACAAGGAAGGGTAATGGGGACTAACTTTCTGTACAGAATCAAACTTTAAGGCCGGGGGGGATGGCTCAGTGGAATAAGTGCTTCCCTGGCAAGCGCGAGGGTCTGAGTTCAATCCCCAGTTCTGCCAAAAAAAAAAAAAAAAGAATCAAACTTTATCCGCAGGTGTCTCCTTGTAGACAGCAAGACTCTTAGGGGAAAAAAAAAGGCCTTTAAAACTTAAAAAAAAAGTCAAAAAATAAAGTTTGTATGCTGTCCATATAATTTTTTATCTTGACTTTTGATTTATACATTTTAAATACTATCCTAGGATGGTATGCAATGATTTAAATAGCTGGACTATTTCCCTTCCCTTCATCATATTGCTGATATATGTTATGATAACTATGTACGTGTTGTTCTGTGATTAGCCAAGTTGTATCTGTGACTTTTCTCATTTTATATCTCTTGGCCATAATAATTGCTCCTCTAACTTTTTTCCTTTTATTTTCAGTGCCTAGAAAAAAATATTCCAGACACATATTAGAAGTTCAATATTTGCTAAATGAATATAATTGCCTAATTTACTGGCCATTAATTCTTCCCCATGCTCCCGCAATATGGTTTTCCATATGGTCAAAATCATTCTATAATATACTGTATCAGTCAGAATATACTGGTTCTTGCTGTGGTAAAAACTCATGCAAGGGGTTGGGGATATAAATTGGTGGTCTAAGTGCCTTCTTGGCAAGTGCAAGGACCCAGGTTTAATCCCCTGTACCACATGCATTCTTGGCCCTGGGATCCCAGTGCACTGTGCCAGCCATTAAAACCGGGCATGATGGTGCACACCTGTAATCCCAGTGCTGGAGAGGCTGAGACAGGAGGATCACTACGAGTCCAAGCTGCATAGCATGATCCTGTACCAAATAAACAAATAATAATAAAAAAAAAACCTGATCCTAAATTCTAATGAGCTACAAGAACAAAGATGTGTGTGTGTGTGTGTGTGTGTGTGTGTGCGCGCATGCGCGCATGTGTATGATTTTGTTGCTCATGAATTAAGTCTGTGCCAGTTTGGCGGAATGCCATCTCTACTTCAGGATCAGAGTTAATGAGCAGCCTCTGTTTGAAATGTTGCTAGCACTGTGGCATGTTGCAGACCACACACTGCAGGCTTCTGATTCTGCTCCAAAGTGACTCATCACTTTTGTTAATGTTGTGTTGGGCCAAAAGCTAAGCTCAATATCAGTGAGTGCACCAGAAGGAGGGGCACCATATGAAGAACCAGAATATTTGGCAGAAGAATTACTCAGCCAATCAAAATGAATTTGCCAGCACCATTACTTCAGAGTCAACCCTCCTCAGCCCTTCATTGTCCTGCTTCTCAGTGAATAGTCTGCTTTCTGGGCTTGCCCTACAGCTCTTGGGCTTGGATTTACCTTTACTATTTTAGGAGATTCTGTATTTCATCTGGTGAATTCCAGCTTACTTGATATTTCTCCTTCGTTTACCTTCTCCCTTGCTTTCATTCTCCTAGCACAATAAAAAGCCAGGTATCTTGCCATTTAAAAATGTCTATCTCGGGGCTGGGGTTACAACTCAATGGTATAGCACTTGCCTGGCAAGCACAAGGTCTGAGTTCATTCCTGGCACCAAAAAAAAAAAAAAAAAAAGTGTACCTTTACACATATATTTATATTTTTATATAAATCATAATTACCATTTTTATTGAGAACTAAAGTTGGAGATAATTTTTCATCAGTATTTTGAAGGTGCCAATTCTAGTTTGTAGTTTTTCATTTTTTGAGAAAACTATTTCACCTCACATTGCTTATGTTTTGTGTTCTGGTTTGAAGCATTTAGATTAAAAGACCATTAAAATATTTCATGAAATGTTTCTTATTTTGCTCTCTTTTTTTCTTCTTTCTTTTTGCTCCTTTGTTCTTTCCTTTTTTTTTTTTTTTTTTTTTTTGATGAGGGTCATGTGTTGCAAAGGTTAATCTTGAAATCTTGGGTTCAAGACCTTGCCTCAACCCTCCAAGTAGCTGGATAAGAGTGCACCACCACACCTGGCCTAACTTAGTGTTTTAAAATTTATTTTTTGGAGTTCTTGATGGTCACTATCAATTTGGAAATCTCATCATTTCTTTGATAGTTTCTACCCATTTGTCTGATTTGCGAATTTTCAATATAGAGATTTTGTACTTACAAGTTTTTTTGATTGACTCTAAATTTCTTTTCTTTAAAATTTTTTTCTCTTTAAAAAATAAAAAAAAATTTTTCCCCCAGTACTGGGCTTTTTTTTTGGCTACTTCATGCTGCCTTCAGGGTGTGTCTAGTGTAGCTTCTGAAGCTGGGAATCGAATCACAGTCCTGTCCACCTGATTACATTAGCCCAAGCGGCACTTTAAACAACTGAGCTGTCTAGCAAAGCCCTCAGTACTGAGCTTTGAACCCAGGATATATTTCTTTTTTTAAATTTTGAGACAGCAGTATTGGCCAGACTGAGCCAGGACTTGTGATTCTTCAGCCTCAGCCCCCACTTTTGCCTCCCAATGTGCTGGGATTATAGGTATATATCAACTCACCCTGATTCTCTTTCTTCTTTCTTTTTTTTATTGTCCATCTCTTTGATTGCGTGATTTTTTCTTAGTTCTTCTATTTTCATATTGAATTCATTTTTACTTCTAAGAACCTGCTTTTTTTAGATGGTAACTTTTATAGCATCCAATTCTGTTAAAGTCTAATGCTTGTGTTTAAAAAGTAGGCTTCTGTTATTTCTGTTGTCTCTCTTTTATCTTAGCCTTTGTTGGAGTCTGAATGTTTATGTCATGTCAAACTTCGTGTGTTTGGGGCTGGCGAGATAGCTCAGTGATCTAAAGCGCCTGCTTAGGCAAGTTTAGGCAAAGCACAGGGACCGAGGTTCTATCCCTTGGCACCACATACCATACCAACACCACCCTCAGAGCAGGCTGAGCCAACCACAAAAAAAGAAAAAAAAAGTGTATGTTGAAAATTTATCCTGAAAGTAGTAGCATTGCAATTCGGAATTTATTTTTATTTTATTTTATTTAAAAAAGGATTTATTTATTTATTTGAAACAGACTGGCACAGCATATGGAACCGGGGATCAAACCCGATTCCGTGTACTTGCTAGGTAGGCTCTTAGACTGCTGAGCTATCTCCTGGCCCACAATTGGGAATTGAGGAGGTGATTAGGGTGTGATGACTGTAGCTCTATCAATTTGTAGTGTCCTTGAAAAGAGACCCAAGTGAGCTTTCCCTCCCTCTTATCACATGAGGATACATCTAGAAGACCCTGTAGATGCACAGCAAGCCCTGCTCAGACACCGAACATGCTAATGCAGTGGTGAACCTTTTAGAGATGGGCACTGAATCTGTGGCCCAAAACGCACTTTTTCATTGCAAAGTGCCAACTGCCGTTAAACCTAAATCCTATGGTTTTAGTCTAGAAAAAGCACTTCACACGTTAACATCTTTAGTCTTAAAATATGTTTGCTACATGTTTGCCACCACTATAGTAGTGTTTACCATGGATTTCCAGTTTCCTGAACTGTAAGCAATAAGAGCCATTCTTTAGAAGTCATCTAGTCTACAATACTTTTGTTGTAGCAGTCTAATGGACCAAGACAGTCCTTTTTAATTTCATTTTTAGACTTGGTCTTCATGTTATTTGCCTTGTCGCAATGTATGGGAGACACTAATGCTGATTAGAACACACCTGTGAACGGGCACTGCTTGACAGTAATGTAAGATTTATAGGCTGGGAATATAGCTTAGCAACACAAGTGCCTGCCTGGCAAGCACAAGGTCCTGAGTTAATTCCCTGGTACTGAAAAAAGAAAGTACTGTAACAGGAGAGGTGAAACGATAAGCCTGGTTCTCTAGAGACACCTTTGCATGACTGTCAAGGTGGAAAAGCAGATTGCTTCCCTTGCCCTATTCATTTAGGGGTCTTTCTTTTTTTTAAATTTTGATCTGGGCACTCGCCTTTGAAGTATATTTGCAAAGTTAGCTGCCCAAGCAAGACCAGCATCATCAATACCATTTAGAATATCACTAGAAGAGCTCAGTGGCACAAGTCCCTACCTGGCAAGAGAAAGGTCCTGAGTTTGATTCCTGGTAGTTTCCTGAGAATAAAAGTGGCTATCTGTTGTCCTTGTTCCTGAGCTTTGCAATAATTTTTTTTCTGTAAAATCAGCTTGTTGGGGGCCTGCCCCGTAACTCCATTCTTTAAGTGGCTGCTTCAACAAAGCAGTAAGGCTCAGGTTGCTGTGGTTCGATCCCCACAACTCAAGCCAGCCAAACCTGCCTTGAAGGCATTTGGAGCAAAAAAAACAAAGCAAAAAAAGCCATATA
>NW_004524667.1:10471736-10476541 GCF_000260255.1 Octodon degus | reverse complement strand
TAGCTTGTTTTTCATAGGTTAGATAGGCTTAAGCTTTTTAGTGCATGAACATAAACCTTTCTTCTATTTGTCTTTGCAGACTTATGCCTTTTAAATTCTTTGACTTATCTCTGTGAGGGTTTTGGAGGGATGAGAGACAAAAGAATATATTTAGTTGCTATTTTAAACTGGAAATACTACTCTGAAGAAATGGTTTTCATGTGCTTTCACATTTAGGGTAGAAGTTGATATTTGGAAGAGAAAAGAAAATCTTAATTACATGCATAAGGGTAAATGACACTAACTAGTGCATTATTTTAAGCTTTAATTTGAAAACTCATTGACATATGACTTTGAAAAGATACATTAAATGACGAATACCACTTTTCATTTTATCTTTAAAGTAGGCTTGCAAACTCTTCAGTTATTCTGGGTAATTTGGACAGTCTTTACTGCAATTTCTCAACTACAGACACATAAGCACAGCCATAGATAATATGAAAATGAAAACAATGTGACTATATATTTGAAATTTTTATTTAAAAAAATGAGCTGCAGCCCACCTGTGACCCACCCTGTAGGTGTCATCCTGTGCTTTAATGCACTGAATGCAGCTGGTGCATGGCACATGTTATATCCCAGCACTTGGGAGGATGAGGCAGGAAGATTGCAAGTTTGAGCTCAGCCTGGATAATTCAGCAATTTAGCAAGACTGTCTTCCAAAACAACAAAAACTAAAAATAAAACAAGAAGCATTGAACTTTATAAGTAGTGTTATATTTTCTATTTTGCTCTGACTAATTTCTAATGAAAAGTTGGTGACCATCTTCCTCCAGAATTGGTTTTGGTGCTGCTTGAATGGGCCATTAATGGTACTTTCAGGATAATATTCTAGACTTGAGAACTAAGGAAAAGGGAACTAATAGAGAATGGAGATGAAGACTTATAAAATAAGATTAATTGATAATTAACAATAGTGGGAAAAATTAGTAATTAACTATTTTACTTGTTTTATCAGAAATCTTATAATCTATCTGAAAATTGGTGCTTCCAGCTGTACATACCGACAAGGTCTTCTGCTTGACCCTCACCTGTGTCTTCGTGTGTCCCAAAATGTGCTCCATGACTGGCCTCCTGGCCACAAAGCATCTACGGTCAACTGTATTGGAGAAATTGCACATTCTGTCCCTTTCTTGGAGATTTCCATCTACATTGGCAGAAGAAAGACTCTGAGAAGTTCTGCAGAAAAGCTTCAATTTTGTTACATTCACAGCTTCTTAAATGTATTTAACCAAATGATCTTTTACCAACAGATCATCTATTTATGTTTGGTATAATGATACCAGGGAATTGTACATGGTATTCTGGGTCAGGACTGTTAATGGCCTCAAACTGGAATCTGTAGGCCCTCAAATTTCCATGCCTAATCCTCTACTGTGAGTCCTGTCTTTTATTTTTGTCTTTATGAGACAGGGTCTTTGCTGGTGAGATGGCTCAGTGGTCTAAAGCACCTACTTAGAACAAGCTTAGCAAAGCACAGGGACCGCGGTTCAATCTCCCAGCACCACATGCCAGCCAACCCACCTCCTGGTGGGCTGAGCTGGCCCCACACACACACACACACACACACACACACACACACACAAATAAAAAAAGAGACAGGGTCTTGCTCTGTAGTTTAGGCTGGTCTTGAACTCACTATGTAGCCCAGCCTAGGCTTCAACTTGCAGCAATCCTCTGTCTCAGCCTCTGTGGTCCTTTTAAACTGGCTTTTGACTTTGTATTCTGATTTTAGAGGGTCCAAGAATAAAATGACAGTTTCATTGAGCTTGCTTTTTTTTTTTTTTTTCCCCAGTATAGTCCTGGGAATTGAACCCAGAGCCTTCACATTGAGCTACTACTCCAGTCCTTCCCCTTTTTTTTTGAGACAGGGATTTGCTATTAAGTTGGTGGATTTGAGCTTGAACTTTTGATTTTCCTGTCTTAGTCTCCCAGAGTGCTGGCATTACAGGCATGGGGTACCATGTCAGGTTAATTCCTCTACTGTAGGTCTATCAGACACTAGAAAGAAATAGAAAAGTAACACTAACATAGGAGTGAAACAGACAGGCCTAGGCCAATCCTGAGCTAGGGGTATTAGATAAGAACTGAGTGGATTAAGAAAATTTAGTAAACATAGCCACTCAGTATGTAGATACTGTTTGGGGCTGTCTTTTCACAAAAGCCCCAGCCAAGAGGCTGTGTTCATGTCTATTTTATTTTTTGAGACAGGGTCTTGCTTTGCACTTCAGCCTGGCTTTTAACTGACAATATCGCTTAGGCTGGCCTCTAACACTTGCAATCTTTCTGCCTCAGCCTACTGAGTACTAGGATTACGGCCTCCATGCTGTAGTATTAGTCATTCTGAACTCTAATACTTAAGTACTATTTCTGAGTTTTGGAATCTGGGAAATTCAAGCTTCAGGCATCTGCAGATTTGGTGTCTGATGAAGGTTTCCTTGCTGTCCCCTCCCATGGCAGAAGAGTGGACTGGCAAAAGGGAGTGTGGCTCTGTGGGGCTTTTTAAAAAAGATGGTATCACCCTGTAGCCCAGGCTAGCTTCCAACTGTGCTCCCCCTGCCTCCACCACCCAAGTGCCACCATTCCCAGCCTAAAGGCATTTATAGCCATTAATTCCTTCAAGAAGGTGGAGCCCTCATCTGATCACTCCCCGCCAAGTCCCCACTTCTAAATACTCTCATATTGGGGTTTAGCTTCCAGTATAATGAATTCTGGAAAGATGAGTACTTTCAAACCACAGCAGGCTAGCAGGGATGGGACAGAGACCTGGTGCATCTTCTGATCATCTCTTTTTCTTTTGGTAGTAACATTTGTGCTTACAGAGTCAGGATTCAAAAGTGTATTTTCTACAAGTTCTCAGACGTCGTGTAGCCTAGTGGTGGTTCTGCCAGAGTGAGTCTTAGGAGGATCCGGGATACACTCTTCAGCATAGTTCCAAGAAAGTTAGAGAGCTGGGAATGGAGGTTCATGTATCCTTAGTTTGCTTAAGTTAAGTAAAGGTCAGTGATCAAAGTTGGTATGTGGAAGGAAGGAAGAAGAGCGAGAGTCAACATCCAGGCCTTAAGGTAGCTGTGGTTTTATTATTATGAATAATTTGGATCAAAGAGAATGAAATTTCTGAAGATTTCAGCGTTATTTCCAAAAGCATAAACTCATTTATTCCAAAAGCATTTGCTGTCCACACCTGTTCTACTGCATACAGAAACTACAAAAAGTGAGAGACAGAGCCTGCCCCTCAACACTGTGCTGACTGGCAGGGGAAGGCACGCTGGGAAACTACCTTCAGCATCCCTACCGTATCAGAGAAGAGCATGATGGGCTCAGATTAGGGAATGTCTGAATGGCTCCAAGGATGATTTCATTGAGTGACTAGGAGGCCAAGGAGGCAGGGAGAGGAAGCAGCCTATAAAGGGGCACAGTGGTGGTGAGCTTGTCCCCTGGTGTGGCAAGTGTGAAGGGCACACATTCATTCAAATCAATTGAAATGTTGACTGAGCACTTAGAGGTCAATAATCAAGGAGTGGTGCTAACAGGATCCAAAAAATTAAATTCAAGGGTGCTAGCTGCGGTGAAAGGGGGAAAGGAAGACAGGATACATTTCTGGGAGGACAACATAGTAGCCAACATTGTGCTACATGAGACTAATCATTTGCCAGGCTCTACCTAAAGGTCTTTATAAGTATTACCACATTTATTTATTTTTGTTTATTTTATTTTTTTGGGGTGTGTGTGTGTGTGGCCAGCTCAGCCCACCAGGGGGCGGGGCTGGCTGGCATGTGGTGCTGGGGGATTGAACCGCAGTCCCTGTGCTTTAGCTAAGCTTGTTCTAAGTAGGTGCTTTAGACCACTGAGCCATCTCACCAGCCCAGTATTACCACATTTACATACATATTAATTCTAAAAAAAAAAAAAAAGATGCAGGAGATAACATGACCATGCCATTTTTAGACAGTGCTATGGGTTTTAGACGCCTGGAATCAGAGCTAGTAGACATTTCTCAAGCAAGTAAGCAGTAGTAGGAGGGAATTCTGGAAACAATGCAAATGGGTAAGCCGGGTAAGCCTCTGAGGAATACAATAATAGTTATTTCTAGGCTTATTTTATTGTTAGGTCAATATAGATTATTTTTGTGGCATTAATAAAGTATTTGGGCTTAAATGGGTCTAAGTAACCCACATCAAAACCAGGAGGAAATCAGGAAGTAATTCGAGTATTCTGGCACCTTTGCTTCCAAAGTCCAGCGTGTAGGGCAGTTTTAAAATGGGCCTCATTTTGGTTCAAAGAATTTCTTCCCATAAGCTTCTGTGAGGGTGGCGGAGGAAGCCTGGTCACTATGCTCGTGTGGGAGAACAGGTGATTAGGAGCACGAGTGTTTTCTGGTGGAGATAGCGACCTCGCCTCCTCCCCCTGCCTCCCCCGAGTCAGGAAAGGTGCGGGATGGCCGAGCCGCGGCGGGGACGGTCGCGCGTCCACGTCGCGGGAGAGGCGGGTAGCTGCAGAGCCCCGGGAAGGTGGGAGCAGGGAGTCGGCGCGCGAGGGCTGCTCCCCAGGAAGGGGCCAGGGTCTGGCGGTGGGGAGGAAGCTACTAGTGCAGGTGTGGACGTGGCCGCGCGGGGACGCGTAGGCTACAGCTTGGGCGCGCCGCCCGCGCACCCGCTCGCTCGGTTCCCAAGGCCTCTGGACCGCCCCGGCTGAGGCCCAGCCCGCCCGCGCAGCTCTGCAGTTCTCGTTGCTGTGGGGGCCGGGCGGCCACCAGGGGGCGGGAG
>NW_004524667.1:10466709-10471611 GCF_000260255.1 Octodon degus | reverse complement strand
GGGCGGAGGTGGGGGCGGGGAGCTCGAGGGTGGAAGCCGGCGGCGGCGGCGGCCGAGCGGGGTCAGTTCTCGGTAGTGTTTGCTAATGTTGGAGCCGTCTGCAAAGTGTCCCTGGCAAGAAGGTAAATACCGTCCTCGGGGGCGCCCGGGAGGCCCCGACTTCCGCCCCGCTGGCGGAGGAAGCGGAGGGCGCTGGGATCCCTGCGGGAGCCGCGGCGCGCGAACCCTGCGCCGAGCGGCCCCCGGTGCGCAGCGGCCTCCCCTCCCCCGCGCCATCCCGCCCTCCCGGCAGGGGGAGGGGAGCCGTGGGGGCTGGGCGCGGGTGCGGAGGCGGATGAATGGGGGGCGTGTGTGGAGGGGGAGGGAAGACACAGGTGTCCGCGGGGAGGGGCCGGGAGGAAGGCGAGGAGGCCGCCCAGGTGCGCTGGCGAGGTGGGGGCCTGGGGTGCGGGCTGCGGGGTCGTGGGCGCGCGGGGGACGGGGCGAGGCTGCGCGGGAGGGGAGGCGAGGCCGGGCCCGCTAGGGGAGGACAGGGGAGGGGAGGCAGGGGAAGGGAGAGAGGGAGGGCCGGGCGCGCCGGGTGGCGGCGGTGGCTCTCCGTATAATGGGCAAGTGGCGAAGACGTAACTCGCCGAAATGGGGATGGTAGGTGGGGCCGAGGGGACAGAACACAGCCTCTGACAGGCAAGTTGTGCTGTGGCTCTCAGGAATACTACGGGGGTGGCTCGGCTTAAAGGGGCAGTTGGCAGTGGTGACCTTGCTCGGGCGCAGGGAATTGAGCGAGGGACATAGCTTGGTTACCCAAGCCGCGGTGTGAGGATGGGCACTCCAGGCTCTCTTGGGGTGAGCCCGGCCGGGGGAGTGGGGTGGGGGTGCTCCGCAGAGGTAGTTGAGGTGGGTGCGAAGCTGAGCCTGTAGGGAGGGGCGGGGATAATGGTTCTGGGTTCTAGACGTCCCTGAAATTATATGAAGAATTTAACATTGAGAATCTTATTTGAAACTATATTTTTTGTGATGTCCGCCCTCCCATCCCTACCCCACCCCTCGTTAAGAGCTACTTACCGAGAAGGGCTATCCAATTAGGGTAGACCCGGGAATTTACTGAAGAATTTAAAAGTGGGTGAATCCTGCAGAAAGGGTAGAGATGATCCTTTAAATGTAACCTACTTTTAACTAAAAGCCTTTATTTAATGTTCGAGTTCATAATTTGGGGGAACTTTTGCTGAGCATCATTATATTCTGAGGTATCCTTATGTTTTGCATCGTGTACAGTTGAGAGCAAAATTGTGTTGAGCAGGCAGGATAATAGTAACATTGTAGGAGACAAGATTGCAGCGTTTCTTCAGGCTATTTCTTTTCCATTTTTGCTTTCTTAAAATGATTCAAGTATACTGTTGTGAATTGAGCTGCAATGGAAAAAATCTTACCTAATAAAACTATAAACACCCAAGTTTACTTTGCTTCTCGATTGTTTTATAATCTGGCAAATTTTTCATTGTTCAGTTTATCTTTTTTGTCGGTGAAACCAAAGCCTTTTCCCTGAACTATGTCCCCAATTCTTTAAAACATCTTTTTTTTCCCTCTCTCTTGCTTTCAGTCTCTTTCTGCCTCCCCCCACCTTTCTTTTTAAACTTTGAGACCATCTCTGGCAAGTTGCTAAATTGCCCAGGCAGAACTGGAATTTGTCTTCCTGCTTCAGCCTGGAGTGCTGGGATTACGGACATAGGCCACCTTGCCTGACTCAGTTTGTCTGTATTTGTTGCAAACAAATACAGGGAAGGGTGTGTGCTTTTTATTTTTTTTTTTCTGCTATTATTTCATCTCTAGTTACATTGCCACGTTTCATTACATGGCGGTGTAATATGAAATTTATTTATGAGTGATGGTTATTTGGTAAGGTATGGTACACACTTTTCAAATCTCCATTTTTTTCCTTAAAAACAAGTGTTTCATAATTTAGAAAGTATTGCCACCTACTCCAGGTATGTAACGTTCATTTCAAATAACATGTCATTTAATTTTTTGTTTTTAGTACTGGGGATTGAACCCAGGGTCTTTGCACTAAAGTACAAAAGTACATTCCCCGCCATTTATGCATGCATGTGTGTATGTAAAAATAGTACAGGCTGGCCTTGAACACACTATGTAGCCCAGGCTGGCCTCAAGCGCACAATGATCTCCCTAGTTCTGTGGTTACAGATATGCACCATTATGTCTGGCTATTCCCAGTCTTTTTAAAACTTGAGAAAGAGCCTCTCTAGTACTCCAGGCTGGAATCCAAGTTGTGATCTTTCTGCCTTTTCTTCCCAGTGTGCTGGGGATTGCAGTCATGGGCAATAGTGTCCAGCTGGAATTTTTAAATTTTAACGTTTTATTTTGGGAATAATATAACTATACTAAAAAGTTGCAAGAATAAAATGCAGAAAACATTTTACATTGTTGTAATATTTATTCAGATTTACCTGTTAGCGCTGTACCCGTTTATTCTTTTCTTTTTTCCATTCTTATTTCTGTCATACATAAAATACTTCTTACCTAGACTTTTTAAAGGGTAAAGTATGTATATTCTGGTTGTTTACTCCTAAATATTTCAGCATAGAAAACCGTAACAATTTTACATTTTGCAATACTCATCCTGCCTGGAATGAAATTCTAGAAGGAGTGGCTTTATCTTTTTGACAAAGAATAGAAACATATGTAAGATAGTAATCAAGCTTTAAACACAGAAAGTGAGGTTCAGAGGTTTCCTGTTTAGGTTCTGGAATATGTAGTTTATCAAAACATTTTTTTTTGGGCCGGGGAGATGGCCCAGTGGAATAAGCGCTTCCCTGGCAAGTGTAAGGTCCTGAGTTCAATCCCTGGTTCAACCAAAAAAAAAAAAAAAACAAAAAACCCAAAAAACATTTGTTTTGTTTGTACCCAACCTCTTAACTTCTGTCATTTCCTTTTGTACTCTTTTGAGCTCTGGGTGTTGATTATAGAGAGGAGAAAATCTAGATATGGTGAAGTAGTCTGTTTATACTAGACTGAATAGAGATCAGTATGCAGTCTACAAGTACGATGAACTGCTTGTGTGTGTGTGTGTGTGTGTGTGTATTTGTGCTGTCCTAGGTACTCAAGATATTAGAAGAACATTTAGTAGCATAATTATAACATTTATGCCTGTATCATTGTTTGACTTTTTAATATCTCTCCAAAGTTCCATATAACTGCTTTGGCATTATGTCGTCCTACAAGATAAACTCTTGATTGGTGAAGACTGTCTGGATGGTGTTTTAGTCCTAGCATTGTGACTATGGGCAAATAACCCAACATCGAGGAAAAGGGTGATATGATTTACCTCCTAAAAGAATGAGGATTAAATGAGTTCATGTAAATATGGCAGGATGTCACTGGGCATATAAAATTGGTATCTGACTAATCTTCATTTCCTTTTTCCTTGGCTGGAGGTATGCAGTAGCTTGTAGAGTAACACTTCCATGTACTGTACTCACACTCTGTCATGGGCTCTGAGATGATACTAAAGTTTACAGTATTTCATTTTCCTTATTTTAAAGCAGTTGTTTTGATATCAGTTTTAAAAATTAACCTTTTGCGGTCTGGGAACATAGCTGGGGCCAGGGAAATAGCTCAGTAGAATAAGCACTTGCCTGGCAAGCGCAAGGGCCTGAGTTCAATCAATTCCCGGTTCCGCCACAAAAAAAAAAAAAAAAAAAAAATTAACCTTTTGAATAACCTTACGGACTTTTTAGAGTAAGGTGCTTTGAACTGATATATAGTTTGGTGATAGTTTGTAGTCTGAAGATAAGAATAGTAAATGTTTTCACTTCATATTGCCAAGTGGGTGCTCATATAAAAGGTTTATAGGGCTGGGGAAATAGTTCGGTGGTCTGAGTGCCTGCCTGACAAGCTCAAGGGCTCAGTACTATGTGCCATTCTAGCCCCGGAACTCCAGACCCACCGAGCTGGCCACCGAAGCCGGGCATGGTGGCACATGCCTGTAATCTCAGTGCTGGGGAGGCTGAGACAGGAGGATCACTAGAGTCTAAGCTGCATAGTGAGACCCTGTGCCAAATAAAATTTAAAAAAATTGATATAGTTATTTAAATAGTATTCTATAAAGTAGTTTTTATTGAGATTTATATAGATTTAATTTTGCATAGCTTTTAATTTA
The DNA here is from genome assembly GCF_000260255.1 of Octodon degus. NCBI lineage: Eukaryota > Metazoa > Chordata > Mammalia > Rodentia > Octodontidae > Octodon > Octodon degus. The sequence goes on along the minus strand of NW_004524667.1, from coordinate 10,467,437 downwards.
TCAGGTGGGCACAGTGCAGTTCATTTAAAGCAGAAAGTTATCAGCAGGTAGAGATTGGATCTTTAGACCTTCTTGAGTCTTCCCAGTTTTCATGCTCTCTCCATCCACTGCCCCACCTGTTTTTTGTATTTGTTTGTTTGGTAGCTTGGAGTCGGGAACTGCATGTTCCAAAATGCCTGACTGGATAGCACTGTAGGACATTTTTGCAGCATGTGAGTAGATTTCTCCAAAAGTACTTAGTTGTAATTGGGTTATATTGTAGCTGGATTTTTTTGTTTTGTTTTTTTGTTTTGAGACAGGGTTTTGCTGGTCTGAACTCACTGTGTAGTACAGCCCGGCCTCATACTTGCAGCTGTTGTCCTGCCTCAGCTGGTATTACAGGTGTGTGCCACAATGCCAGGTTCCAGAAACGTTTTGACAGTAGAGTAAGATGGATATTATGAAGCCACAGGTAGTGTAAAACTGCCCCACATCTTACTGATGTGTTTTGATATTTTTATCAAGTTGTTTAAGATATGACAGTGGTGTGGGTATATTTTTAAATAGTTTTTTTTTTTTGCCATAATTTTATTGATAAACAAATAGCAGTGAGACAGTTTCAAATCAAATCACTAGGACAGTTTCAATAAGTAACACACCGCATACATTCTTCTTAGTGGTTAATTGCTGTACAAGATGCGGACTTGAGATCCTATTTACAAACACCATTAGAACAAATCATTCTATTC
>NW_004524667.1:10463894-10465084 GCF_000260255.1 Octodon degus | reverse complement strand
TCTAAAGCACCTACTTAGAACAAGCTTAGCAAAGCACAGGGATCGCGGTTCAATCCCCCAGCACCACATGCCAGCCAGCCCCACCCCCAGGTGGGCTGAGCTGGCCACACACACACACAAAAATAAATAAATAAAATAAATAAATTTTAAAAAAATTTACTACATTCAGATTCTAACTAGTTTGTTCATGTTGAGCAGGGAATTTATTACAAGTTAGTGAAGTACAATGACAGTATTTAGTTTTAGAGTTGGATTGTAATATTTGTTTCACAGCAAATGACCTCAGTTTAAGGACTTACAATTATAAACATTATGTATGGCTTCTGTGGGTTAATCAGGGTGTACCAAGCTGCTGTGGCTTGGGGCCACTTAGGTTGTAGTGAAGCTTTGGGTTGGACTGCAGTCACATCCAAAAGTTAGACTGGTGGAGTAAGACTTCCTTCCCAACTCATTCTTGTGACTCTTGGCAGGGTTTATTTCCTTGGGGCTATTGGATTGGAGACTTCTCTTTTTGCTGGCTCTTGGCCAGAGGTTTCCCAGTTCTTCGCCATATGTGAACTTCTCCTAAAGGACAGCTCAATATATGGCATCTGTCCTCTTCCAGAGCAACTAAGAGCCTGAAAGAAGGCAAAATCTAAGACTTTTCATATCCTAATTTGGGAAGTTTTATCTCATTATTTCTGCTGTGTTCTGTTAGAGGTTGTTTACTTTAAGTACTTTAATTTGCTGTTTTGTTTGTTTGTTTTGGTGGCATAATAGAGGTTAAATCCCAGGGCCTTTGCACTGAGTTGCATCTCAAGCCCCCACCTCCTTTTAAAATTTTGAGACAGTCTTACTGATTTGCTGAGTTGCCCAGGCTGGGGTAAAGCTTGTTGGCATTTCCTCTCTCATCTCCTAGAGTCCTGGAATTATAGGCGTATACTGCTGCACTTGGCTTAGTTCACTTTTTGAAGACAAAGAATAGAAAAAGAGAGCAAAGGTAGAACAAATTAATTTGACCAGGGTTTAGAAGGTAGTTTTTTTTTTTTTTTTTTTTTTTTTTTTTAATGTATTTAGTACAGAGTCTACATGGTCTCACTATACAGATTGGACTCCTAGTTTGAATAATTCTTTAATATAATCAGTATTAAATGTACAGATACCCCTGATAGGCACAGTATCATTGTTTTGAAGGTAGTTTTTTTTTTTTT
>NW_004524667.1:10459958-10463794 GCF_000260255.1 Octodon degus | reverse complement strand
TTGCAGAACTGGGGATTGAACTCAGGCCCTTGCACTTGCCAGGGAAGCGCTTATTCTACTGAGCCATCTCCCCAGCCCATGAGTGCCTGCTTTGGCAAGCACAGGGATCTGGGTTTGATCCCAGGTTCTGCGTGCTGCACCAGCCCTGCTCTCACCCCCAGGGCAAGCTGAGCTGACAACTGTGTCTGGTGGCGCATTCCTGTAATCCCAGCACTGGGAGGATCAGGAGGATCACTGTGAGTCTGCGCTGTATAGTGAGACCCTGTACCAAATATATAAACGAAAGAAAAAAAAGGTAGTTTCCTGAATAATTTAGACTAAACTCAGATTTACCGGTACCCAGGCACTGTACTCTTTCTATAGCATCCTATAGAAAAGCAATACAAAATGAGTACAGATGCTGAGGACACTAGTGTATGAAACATTCAGTTTTCAGAGTCCTTCTAAATTGATTAATTGTCTTCATGAGAAAATGGTAGCCAGATACATGTGTGTCTCTGTAAACATCTATAGTCTTGGTTCTGAGGGAAAGTTAAGTATTAAGATTTTACAGCATCAAAATTTCTACCCAAGTGATAGGATTTAGCTCTTTTGCTATGTTCTTGATTGGTAGGTAATTTTCTAAGTGGAGGTGCCTTTACATCATTTATATTTTATGTGAACCTCTCTCATTTTAAGATGTTAAGATTTGTTTACAGGTAAGTTTGGTGTTTGCTTCTCTTTGTTGGCATCTATTTCTAAATTAAATATAGAAGAAACTAAGCTCATAAAAGAAATGCAACCAAAGGGAGGATTTTTGGCTGTATACAGCAGTTAGATTATATCATGACAGTGACTGTTGTTTTTAAGAAAATTTTATGTAAAATTTTAATGTGCATAGTATTTTTATACTGATAATAGGAAACAAGCACAAAATAAATCCAAAAAAAGAACATGTGTAGCAAGGTTATCATACTATGTATGCAGTTCCATAACATGTATTCCCTCTTTTTTAGAATTACCTTATCATAAATGATCATAGAGGATGGGAGCAGAGCTGTTTATAAACTGACTAGAGCAAGGGTATATATGTGTAAAGTTATTCTGAAACTTTGGTGATTTGTTAACAGCTTCCCTTTTACTGTCTTTTTCTAACTCTAGAACTGGAAGGGACTTTGTTCAGCAATCTAGAGCTGCATGGTCCAGTAGTCACATGTGTATATTTAAATTTAAATTAGCATTCAGGAAAATTAGACATTTGCTTTCTTGGTTGCATTAGTTATGTTTCACATGCTCAGCAGTCGCATGTAGCTGGTGTCTGCTGGATTGGATAGCATGTGCAGCATATGTACAGAACATTCTCATCATCACAGAAAGTTTTCTGATTTATCTGGATCAACAAACTCCATTGTGTATTTGACTTTGATCAAAAGTGTGTGTTTAAAATGCTGGTCACTGGGGTTACCACCTAATTTTGACTTTATTTCTTCATTTTCATTTTCCAGTTTTTGGAGCCCTGAGGGATACAGAAGTTTGATCAATATTGTCTTAACATGCTTCAAATAAATCAGGTGAGTTTCTATTAAGGCATGTCATACTTCCATAAAGTGTGGAACATGTTAACTTAGCTCTTTCCTAACTGTAACCTGGTCACTGCTTAGTAGACTGAGTACATACTATGTAATCTTCACCCGCAGCTGTGCAGGGCAAGTTGTTGAAGGAAGTAGTTGTAGTCCTGAAAGTTGATAATTTCTGAGTACATAGAGCAAAAGGCTTTTCTGCTCTTCTTGATGCCACATCCCTCCAGGACCTGCTGAATGCTTATCGTGAAGTAGTTTCCATAGCAGGCAGTTCTGCAGACTCAGCATTTCTGTCTTGTGAAGTACACAGATGTATTAGTGTGTTCAGATCCCTTTTCTAGGGCAGTTCAGGCTGAAAGGAAGTGCTGTGCTAAATAAGCTGCTGTACAATATGTAACCCCGTACACTCACTGGGAGAAGTATTTTTCTTAGGTCTTGTCATTTCTTCAAGAATGTTATACATTCTACATCTTTTGAATAAGGAGAACACTGTTGTAATTGTAACATTACATGATACTTAATTCTTTTGTTTGCAAGGAGAAGAATCACACATTTTTCTGTGATTTGACAAATAATCCTGACCCTTTTCTACCCATACAGTCTCACTCATCTTGCCTAAGAACTCTCTGGTTTCTGTTACATGAAATACCATTTCTAAACCAAAGACGTTTGAGTTGTACCCGGTCTAGGCCTCTTTTTAGAGGTCAAGATTCTTACTGCAGCTATGAACTTGAGCTATTAGCTTGGATGTCTACACATCTCTTTCAGTTCCTAGACTGGATAAGATCCTCCTGCCTTCAGAGACTGTGCACAGACTATCTCTGCCCTGAATCCCTGCCCGCCACCTATGTACTAAGATTACTTGACTCTGGCCCTCATGTAAGCTCTGCTAGCATCCTGGCCTGTAACTTAGTGGCATGATGACATTTACAGAATGACACTCAGGGGCGCTGTATCTCCAACCTGTAAAAAGTTTTTAAATAATTTTGAGACAGGCCAGGCATGATGCATGCCTATAATCCCAGCCCTTGTAAGGCTGAGGCATGAAGATCTCTGTGAGTTTGAGCCCAGCGTGGGCTGCATAGTAAGTTCAAAGCCAGCTTGCACTGCAAAGTGAGGCCCTGTCTTGAACAAATATTTTGAGATAGGCCTTTATATTTTGTGCAGGGTAGCTTGGAACTTTGTGATTCTGTTACTTCTGCAATCTGAGTAGCAGGATTACTGGTATGTACTACCATGCCTGGCCAGATGTTTTCTCCTTGTCATGATTTCCTAAATAGTACAGTATAAGGACATAGCATTTATAATGTGTAGTATTTATGGTGTTAGGTATCATAAGTAATGTAGAAATGCAAGTACATACGAAGGCTGCATATATTATTGTGAATACTATGACATTGTGTATAATCATGAGCATCCTGGAACCAAGGCCTCACTGACACAAGGGAATGACTGTGCTTTACGTCTGTCTCCCTTGCTAGATGTTATGTTCCATGAGGATGGTAGCTATGCTTGCTGTTATATACTCAGGTCCTAGAGTAATGGAAATAGACTGGCACCTCAGTTTACACGCTTCATTTGTTCTACAACTTTGGAAAAGATGGCCGTGTTTGTGTTTGTGTGAGAAAGATGGCCATGCTCATGTTTGTCATCCAGTGCAGTTTGCAAACAAAAACTAAATTTTACCAAACACTTCTGCTTGTGAGCTAAATTGTTTGTAAGTGAAGCATTTGGGAAACCAGGTACCACTGGAGTTTTTATGATGAATGATGCTGGGGCTGTCAGCAAAGCCAAGCCACATAGTAGTGTTGTTGGCTATGTACTTTACGATGCTTGCTTTACACAAATGTCATCAACATGGAGTCTCCCTTATGGAAGTTTCTTTGATTTTTCTCTTATGCTAGAAAGATTTTCTGTGCAGCAATACTATTTCATCAAAGACATTTATTTCTAATAGATGCCTAAAGGAATTTTAGCATGTCCTATTCTTAGTGCTTCCTGTTCTCCTACAGCCTCTGTCAAATCCCATTGGAAGCATTAGAGGTGCTTATAAAACTTGTCTTGTAAACTGTTGTAGGGGTAAAGGCGTCCCTAAATAATTTTCCATGAACCCGGCTATTAATTATATGGGTACAATTCGAATAATTTATTTTGTATTTTTTTTTTCCAAATTTTATTTAGTGTGTGTGTGTGTGTGGCCAGCTCAGCCCACCAGGGGGCGGGGCTGGCTGGCATGTGGTGCTGGGGGATTGAACCGTGGTCCCTGTGCTTTGCTAA
>NW_004524667.1:10453967-10459673 GCF_000260255.1 Octodon degus | reverse complement strand
TCTTTCTTTCTTTCTTTCTTTCTTTCTGTACTAGCAGTTGAATTCAGGACCTTGTGCTTACCAGGCAGGCGCTATGCCACTGAACTGTCTTCCTGGCCCATATACTCTTACATACACTGGTGGAAATGATCATTGTTATGGTACCAACTTCATTGAAAATTTTTGGGTATGGATTAGTACTAATAAGGATTAAATTGCTACATTATAGGTAATATTGAGTCAGGGATTGCTCACATTGCTAGGCAACATTCTACATGGCCACAAACAGTTTCCTGGGCCTTGGCTAGAAATTGTACAGGATGTTTGGTGATACACATATTTGACTTTTATTTTTTTATTTTTTTTTTGGTTTTGTTGAGACAGAATCTCCCTATGTAGTACAGGCTGGCCTGGAATTCGCTTATGTAGCCTAGGCTGACCTTGAACTCACAGTGATTCTCTGCCTCAGCCTGCCAAGTTCTGGTATTGCCACCACACCCAGCATTTGGCTCTAAAAATAAATAAATAAATAAATAAATATATATATATATATATTCCTAGAATTAAGTAAGGGCCCTTTTTTCTTGTCAATTAAATTTTATTCCTCAAAATGTTCAAGTCTTAGGAGAAAAGTTAACATAGCTATATGAAAACTATGGAAAAAGACTTTCTCTATATCGAAAACTAAAATTTAATTATTAAACTGACTAGTGATTTTTATCTTTTATTACTTTCATGGTATTTGCTTTCTCATGAGAATGAAGATTCACAGATGATAGTGAAAAGGGATGAAAGGGGATTTAAAGTAATCTTAAACTTGAGACAGTTGAGATTTTTGCTTTATGATTTTCAACACTGTTTATAGGATTAGTTCTAGATTTTTATTTGGGAGGTCTGGTTTTCTTAGAATTCCTGAATAACTATAGAATTTTCTTGTCCTAACAGATTTTTATGCATTCCTAAAATCTAACTTAAAAAGTAGGCCATTGCATGATGCTGGATTATACTAAGATACTGGATTGTACTAATTTACTTGATATTTTATTTGATATTAACTTTATCTGACATTGTTATTGTGGGATTTAGGAGTGTTTCTGTTTCGTTATGATAAAGACACTTTATTACTTTAAATTGTGACCCTCAGTTTTCTTTTGTTCTGTTAAAGAATGTGTCTTATTATCCATTAAAATTTCAGGCCAGGGACATAGCTCAGCAGCGTGGCACCTGCTTGGCAGATGTGCGGTCCTGAGTTTGATTCCTAGTACCAAAACCAAAACCAAAAATCCTATTTACCATAGAAAAATTGGGAGGTCTAGATAAGAAAAAAAAAATTCACAAGAAGTTCCACTATTCTTTGACAGTAATAATGACTGCAAAATTTTTGAGATATATAGTTTTAGTTTTTTTCCCACCTGTGCAAGTATGTTTTGTGTGAATGTCATTTTTTTTTTTGTTGTTGTTGGCTCAGCCTGCCCTGAGGGCGGGGCTGGCATGGCATGTGGTGCCAGGGATCAAGCCTCAGTCCCCTGTGCCTGCCTAAGCTTGCCTAAGCAGGCGCTTTAGGCCACTGAGCTATCTTACTGGCTCCTGTGAATGTTGTTCTTAAAAACTGTGATTAAATACTACTTAATATTCTGTAGTGATTGAATAATGTTTTGTTTGGGAGTAATAAAATTTAATAAGCCCTTATGGTTGAATACATTTTTATATTGCTGTTAGTGCAACAATTTTTAATGTATATCTGTTTTTCTAATTATTATAACTAATTACTCTGTATGAAATACTGGTCAAAGGGCTATGTGGAATTCAGAGATACTTGGTACATAAGTACCAAAACTACGAAGTTATATCTGCTAGTAGTATGTGAGGAGGCCTGTTTTCTTCTTTTTTTTTTTTTTAAACATTTATTTATTTATTGTGTGTGTGTGTGTGTGTGTGTGTGTGTGTATGGCCAGCTCAGCCCACCAGGGGGCGGGGCTGACTGGCATGTGGTACTGGGGGATCGAACCGCAATCTCTGTGTTTTGCCAAGCTTGTTCCAAGTAAGTGCTTCAGACCACTGAGCCATCTCGCCAGCCCCGTTTCCTTCTTGTTCTTCCAAATTTTCAACATTTGCCAAGCCATCCAACAAAAAGTATTTTAGATCGCACTTTTATGATTTGCTATGTTTGTGTGTGTTTTCCCTTTTGTGAATTTCTTATATTGTGTCCAAGGTTGTGTTTTCTTTTATTTGAAAATGACATTATTTTTATTATATATACACTTGTAGAGAATTTTTTGAACTACTATTTATATGCATTACTTTAAAAAATTCATTATTCAGCACATTACTAGCGGGAATCTAGTAATCTGGTTTCTAGAGTACCAGGGTTTGGTGCATTTTGGGCCTTTTATCCTGATGAGTCAGTGTAAGTAAGTCCCTAGCAAAAGGGAACTCATCTTAATATTGCTGCAAATACAAGTCAAGGTACCTGTGCTGTAAAGTAATATTTTCAAGAGAGTGGCTGAAATGGGGCCAGTGTTTTGGGCCTGGCTAGTGAGGCAGACTTGGCAGGTCAGTGTGTCCTGAGGACTTGGAGAAGTCTGCACTAGGCAGTTGTGGCCCTGGGAGAGCCCGGCAGGAGAGGGCCAAGGCTCTAGCTGATGGAGATTGGTACTGTGCCCTGGTGTTATGGCTGAGATGACAAATGATCCTCAGCGCTCTCATGAGCTCAGACGTGGGGCTTCGGGAGTGTGAGTGCATCGCGCACAGGGGCCCTGGAGCTGACTTGCTGTTAGGAGGGGCCGTGCTGAGAGGGGCCCCCTGGGGCCTGCCCTGGAAGGGGGTGTGATCTCCCAGCTCCGCCCTTCCCTCTGCTTCCCTGTCACTGTGATGTGAGCAGTGTTCCTCTGCCCGTGTCCTTCTGCTGTGCTAACCATGGTCTAAAAATGTGAGCCAGAATAAACCTGCCTCTTGCTAAGTTGTGGGTGTTGGATGTTGTGTCCTCGGTATGTGGAAAGTGACCAAGGCAATAGTGTAAAGCCAAGATACAGTTACTAAAACATAAAAGACTTAAGAGTTTAGGGAATAATGATGTGTCTGACAGGTTTGTTCTGAGCAATAATCAAATGGCAAAGGCATTTCGCTCTGGTTCTGATATTTATCTCTGGTCCTGGTATTCCTGATTAATTATACCATTAATGTTGTTTTTCTCTTGCTGCCTGGCTCTGCAGACTGGGGGGAAAGAAGGGCAGTGGGCCAGACACTGAAGTTCTTCATCAAGCATTTAGAGGAACGAGCCACTTGGCGTTAAGCACTCTCCTTTTGCTTGCCATAGGCAGTAGGAACTCTTGCCCTTATTTTTTTCTAGGTCTTGATTATGGAGTAGAGCCTACAATCTGCCCTTCCTCCCCTGTGGCCAGAAAATAGTGTATGGTTAGGGGGTAAGAAAGATAGTAAACATGTAGAGGTTAAAATGTATAAAAAAAGGACTGTCTTGGTTACTTTTCTCTTATTGCTAGGACAAATACCTGACACCCAAAATGAAGGAAAGGTTTACTTAGCTCACAGTGGAGGTTTCAGTCCATACTTGGCTGGCTCAAAGGCAGGGTGGCACATGCCAGAAGGTAGTAGTTCAAGGTAGTACAAGATAGCAAGAACAGAAGGGGAGAACAAACCTCTTCTCTTTTATGGTGGTGCAACTGTAATCAAAATAAATTACACCTAGACACAGTAATCGAGGTAAGCAGGCTGCCAGGCCTGGGTACCACTCGGCAGTGGGGCATAGCACTTTCATCATCTCTGAGCCCTCCTCTTCAAGAGGAGGAGGATGCTTACAAAGTAAGGCCCCCTCCTGAGTCACTGCCTCTTCTAAACTTCTCAAGTTGACACAATGTATCAACTATAACAAGCACTTTTACTTGTTTACATGGCATTATTCAAGAGAACATGGCACAAGTGGTGAATCATTTTTGAAGATAGGTTATTCAGAAAATACCTTGTGGCCTCTGCCTCTGATTTTCTTGCTCCGGTTTTTTTCCCCCTCCCCTTTCCTCCCCTTTGGCCTTGGTGTGATGGTTATGAGAGTGGTTAGCTGCCACCATGTGAACAGCCTGGGGAAGAGGCCCACAGCCTGAGGAATTGAGCCCTTCTGCCAGTGGGCAGCAAGGAGTGGAGGCCAGTGGCAGGTACAGAGCCCTCTCGGGAGCACACATTCTCTACCTAGTCAGGCCTCCAGGCCTACACTACAGCCCCACTGATTTCTGGACTGCAGCCTCATCACAGATCCTGAGCAGAACAACGCAGTTTAGTTGCTCCCTGATTGCCAAGCCTCAGAAACAGAAGGGAAGTAATTGCTAGTTTTTAAAGGATGTGAAGTTTGAGTAATATTTGTTATTTGGTAAAAATTTACCCTTACTCCTTAAACAAGGATAGAACATATAAGATATGGGAACATGTTTTTTAGGCATCAGATGACAGGCAACAGTGATTTTTTTCTTTCTTTCTTTCTTTTTTTTTTTTTTTTTGTGGAACTGGGGATTGAACTCAGCCCCTTCCGCTTGCCAAGGAAGCACTTATTTCACTGAGCTATCTCCCTGGCCCCTGCAACTGTGATTTTTAGGGAATGGAAAACTGTTCTCAAAAGTAGCACACCATCTGTACCATTTTACAGAAAAACCTGGTGAACTATGGCCCTGCAAAGTGCCCCAGCAGGCTGTCTGTTGCCACTGAAAGCTCCAAGAGTCACCTTCATTGGCCCAAACCAAAATAGAACCCTGTGGTCTTGTTGAAACCCAAAAACAAAAGTTTCAGAAGGCTTGGAGTGGTGAGCTTTGCAGGACATAGCACAGTGAGAGAAGAGCTGGGGGGGGGGGGGGGGTAGCACACAAGAAAAAAAGCAAGAGTTTGGGCAGAGCACAGTGGGCAGGGTTCAATCCCCAAGCATGTAGTGCCAGCCCCGCCCCCAGGGTTTACGGAGATGGTGTTTGAGACTGGGTGTAGGGGCACACACCTGTAATCCAGCACTTGGGAGGCTGAAAACAGGAGAATCACTACAAATCTGATCTACGTAGTGAGACCCTGTGGACCCTGTACTAAATACATTACAAAAAAAAAAAAAAAAGAGTGTGTATTCAAATGTCCTTGCTGCCTGAATTCTACAGAGGATTCTCTTTGAGTCTGAGTTCAGATTTGTAGAGCTTCACAGGACCTTCCTGAATGCAGAGGTGGAACCACCTACTAGAAAGCAGGAGGAAAAACCTAAGTTTAGAAATAACTTGTGTTCTCATATCTCATAGTGAAAGGCATTGTAAAAACACCAGGCCTTGGAAAAGTCACCAGAGGGCCGGGCATGGTGGTGCACCCCTGAAATCCCAGCACTCGGAAGGCTGAGGCAGGAGGATTGCTGCAAGTTTCAGGCTAGCCTGGGCTACATAGTGCGTTCAAGGCCAGCCAGAACTACATAGTGAGACTGTCTCAAAAACCAAAAACCAAAAGACTCAACAGGGGACTCCAAGTGATTACAAGTAAGTTAATAGTGTACCAAAATATTATGTACATAATGGAGGAATATAACACAGTTAGAGCCCAAAAATGTAGGATTTAGTCATCCAGGAAAAAATTGGGCTGTGTATAGTGGTGGTACATGCATGTCATCCTAGCTATCCAGGATACTGAGACAGGAGGATTTTTTTGAGGCCAGTCTGGGCAACATAATAAGACCTTATTTTATTTTATTTATATTTAATT
>NW_004524667.1:10452783-10453867 GCF_000260255.1 Octodon degus | reverse complement strand
GCATGTGGTGCTGGGGGATTGAACCGTGGTCCCTGTGCTTTGCTAAGCTTGTTCTAAGTAGGTGCTTTAGACCACTGAGCCATCTCACCAGCCCCATAAGACCTTATTTTAAAAAATAATAAGGGTTGGGATGTAGCGCAGTGGTAGAATCTTCTCCCTCCCCCATTGCCAAAGTTTGCCTCGCTTGCAATAATAGATAGAACCCTTAAGCAGAAGATGAGGACTGGAAAGGAAACTGAATGACTGAGCAGTAAACCAGGTAAACCCAGTAGACATAATGCAGCGCACCCTGTAGCTGAACGCACATTCAAGTGAGCATGAAACATTCTCCATAATATGTGAGACCATAAAACAATTTTCAGCAAACTCAAAAATCTTGCAGTCATACAAATTATCTTTTCTAAGAGGCATTTATGAATATATGTAGGATGGCTTGGGTACTTGTGTTACTAATTTCTGCTGGTCTATTGAAAGGAGCAGTTAATGCTTAAATTTTTTCTTTTCTTTTTAATTTCTTAAAACATTTAAAAACCAAAAAAAAAAAAAACAACTTAAAAACCAATTTTACATGTTTATAACTAAACAACTAATTTGAAGATAACATTATGTAATGCAGCAACTGTGTCAAATTCATATTATTTTAGGGAAATTCTGTATAATTTTAATTTTTTTAATCATTTTGTATTCTCTTAAAACCCCAACAACAAATTATCTTTTCCAACCACAAAGGAATGGAGTTAGAAGCAGTAACAGAGCACCAGAAAATTTACAAATGCAGGCAGTGATCCATATTTGTGGGTTCCACCTCCATGGATTAAAAAATGGCACCTGTACTGAACACATGCAGATCTTTCTTCTCCTTAAGAAAAAAAATCAAAGGAGAACTCTTAAAGATGAATGAAAATGAAGACAGTGTTCATGGTATTTAATGCAGTGAAAGTAGTACTCACAAGAGAATGAGTAACAATAAATACATACATTAAAAGAAAGATTAACTTTGTTTTTTTTTTTAAAATTATTTATTTAACATTTATTTAGTGTGTGTGTGTGTGTGTGTGTGTGTGGCCAGCTCAGCCCACCAGGG
>NW_004524667.1:10451072-10452358 GCF_000260255.1 Octodon degus | reverse complement strand
ACTTCCCAGTATTTACCCACCTATGGGTAATCCCAGCAGTACTAAGACCCATAATCCCAGCCTTGGATCACACATAATCCCAGTGGATCATGAGTTAACACAAACTCTAGAAGTCCTCACCCCATGACTGCATGAGGCTCTGGGGGGACAACTAGACACAAACCATAACAGGATCAGAGTGAAAATAGAGAATAGGAAAACAATATAGATAATCATTAAAACCAAAATTGGTTATATGAAAAGATTCACAAAATCAACAGAAGTTCAAGTTGTGGTATGTGTTTATAATCCTAGCACTCAGGGAGGATTATGCAGGAAAACTGCAAATTGAGGTCCAGCATGGGCCTCTTTGTAATGTAGTGGTATCGTGTCTTAGAAGTAAAGAGGGCTGTGAATGTAGTTCAGTGCAAAGGCCCTGAGTTCAATCCCTACATCTCTCTTCAACTTGGAATTGAATGTGGAAGATGGTTCTGTTGACCTTAAAGAAAGAAAAAGATTAAAGAAAAATTTGTAAGCAATTATAAGCAAAGAAACTAAGTAACCTATGTGAAACAGACAAATTCCTAGAAATACGTATGGCCAAATTGACTCTAGAAGTAAATAATTTCTCCAATAAATTACTCTGGGACAGCTAAAGATACATATGTAAAAACAATGAAGTTGGATTCCTATCACATATAAAATTTACAGTGAATGTCACCAAAATGTAAGAGCTAAAATTCTTAGAATGGAGCAATAAACCACAACCTGACTAAAAATGAGCAAAATGCTGGAATATGTATTTCTCCAGATAGAATATACAACTAGCCAAAATGTTCCTGAAAAAATTGTCAGCACCATTCATGACCAGAGAAATGCAAATGAAAACCACAGTGAGATACTAGAATCAAAGTATCAACAATAGCAAGTGTTTGTGAGGATATGGAGAAACTCTCGTGTTGCTGATGAGAATGTTAAAGGGTTCAGTCACTGGGAAGATAAATGTGTTTCTCAAAGCATAAAATTTTCATGTGGCCCAGCAGTTCTAAGTACATATATACTTGAAGACATTGAAAATAGGCACTGAAACAAATGTGGTATTAGTGGTAGCACTGTATTCAACAAGTAATGGAAACAACGCAAATATCCATCAGTGTATCAGTGGGTAAACAAATTGTAGTATCTGCATTGCATAAGATACTTAGCTATAAAGAGACGTGCTGGGGCCGGGGAGATGGCTCAGTAGAATAAGTGCTTGCCTGGCAAATGCAAGGGCTTGAGTTCAATCTCTGGTTCCGCAAAAAAAA
>NW_004524667.1:10448670-10450072 GCF_000260255.1 Octodon degus | reverse complement strand
AAAAAAGCCTTAAAAGAAGACTGTGTGACTCACTTCACATGGTTAGAAAGAGATGACTAAATTGGAGGACAAAGACACAAAAGAGTTAGTATTAACATGCTGTAAATGAGCTGGGCATGGTGGTACTCACTATAATCTTAGCGTTCTGGGAGGCTCAGGAAGGCGAATCACAGATTTGAGCTCAGCACGGGCATCTTGATGATGTAATGAATGTCTCATGAAATAAAAAAGCTGCACTTGTTAATAGGATATTAGCAGTGAGCCCCTGTAATCCAATCACAGGTCAAAAACTTCATCTTTGAGGGCATGAAGCTTTGGGGGACATCTAGATATAAACTGTAACAAACCAGAACCTTACAGATCAGAGAAATTAAATGAAGGTGAAGTATAGCAAATATGAAGCAAAGGAACTTTATGAACTGATGAATTCAGGTGTTAAATAGAACATCTTATCAGTCAGAAAAAAAAAGACATGGTTATGTGTAGAAGATTGTAGATAAAGATGTTGGTATTATCAGAAACAAGCATAAAAATAAAAATAAAAATAAAAAATAAATAAAAAATAGAAGCAAATAAGCAGTAGAGAAACATCTGCAAAGTGCTAAAAAGTGGAAAGTATCATCTAGAATTCTACATGGGAAATATATATTTCAAAATAAAAAATAAAGACAGTATACACATGAATGAATCACAGATGTTCCCTATATGGAAGAAAATTAAGTCCTGCAGCTAGCAAGAAAATAATACTACATGCAAATACAGATTTACATAAAAGAAGTTTGCCAGAAATGACATGTACACTGAAGGTATTTTTCCTTATTAAGTGTCCTGAAAAGATAGTTCACTGTTTAAAAATGTTAAGCTTTTGTGGGATTCATGAGCTATATAAAAATAGAATGATTGTTAATAGCTTATTGACAGGAGGGAGAAAAGGAAGCATATTATCAGATAGTTTGTGTGCTCTACTTGAAGGTTTTTGTCTAGGGATGGAATCCGCAGTAATCTTTCTGGTGACACTGAGCTACCTTTCCAGCCCTTTTAATTGAGGCAGAGTCTCACTAAGCCACTGAATTGTCCAGGCTGTTTTTGAACATGTGATCCTACTGTTCAGCCTTCCAGAGCTGAACAGGGTTACTGGTCTGTGCTGCAGTGTTTGGCTCATAAGGTGGTTTACTATTACTTGAAGGCGCACTATTAAAGATATAGACTATGTTATTGTAAAGAAGCTATTGACTAGCAAAACAAAAAGTTAAAACTAATAGGAAGAAAAAAGAGGTAAAAGAGAAGGAACAGAATCCAAGAGAAGCTGGGGCTGGAGAGATGGCTCAGTGGTCTAAGGCACCTACTTAGAACAAGCTTGGCAAAGCATCAGGGACCGCGGTTCAATCCCCCAGCACCACAT
>NW_004524667.1:10437215-10439080 GCF_000260255.1 Octodon degus | reverse complement strand
TCCTTCTCTTTGTCATTTTGTATACCACTGTCTTCTGACCTTTGGTGTAGAGCTTAGATAGAGTTATTACCTTAGCACCAGGTTTGGATCTACGAAGTTCAGATTCCTCCAGGTGAGTGTTGCTTGGATCTGGCTGCTGTGCTCCACTTCTTTCTGCTGCAGTTGTTAGAGTTGAACCCTTTGTGTCTCTCTGGCAAGATGTTCTGCTCCTGAAAACAGCTGGATGGGTCTTGCCTCTAGCCTCTTTGCAGGGAGTTCTGCTGAAGGGTTCCTCGCTGGGCCTGCACTCTGGGTTGAATGAGGATCCAGTGGGCCCCAGGTGGTCTCATTCACACACTGGACCTGTGTTCTGGGTCTATTCAGGATCCCAGCAGCCCCGGGTCTTCTCACTCACACACTCCTTTTGAATGTTTGCTACTCTAAATTATAGCTTAGGAAACTTTTGATGTTCTATTCAATTGTAGTTTTGCCTTGCTGTTTCATTTCACGTATTCTATACTCTGTTAAAGGTCTACTTGTGTTTTCCAGAATATGATTATGTGCTTTCTTTTTCATCTTTGAGAAGTCAGCTCTTTTTTCTCTCGTCTTATTTATTTGTTTATTTCTTCCAGGATCTCACTGTGCAGTTCACACTCATAGTGATCCTTCTGTCTCAGCCTCCTCAGCGCAGGGATTACAGATGTGAGCCACCAGTCCTGGTTTTTGGGGCCAGCACAGTGTGCCCACAATTCCTGGGCCAGCACCGCATGCGGTACTGGGGATTGAAGCAGGGTCTTTGTGCTTGCCAGGCAGGTGCTGAGACTGCTGAGCTATCTCCCCAGCCCCTTTCTGGTTTTCTTACTTTTGTGAATTCCTGCTTTTTTTTTTTTTTTTTAAAACCTGATTACTACCTCTTAAAACCTGTTTTTCTGCACACCTTTGCCTATGAAGGGTTTTGTGTGAATTATAGTTTATTTTTTGTTTCTGTTTTTATATGTCTGTTTCTTCTCTAGGCTGTGAGCTCCTCTGAGAATGGGAATTTTGCTGAAAACTGTGTAAATTACTTTTTTTTTTCTCTTTGTAACCAGGAATTGAACTCAGGCCCTTGTGCTTGCCAGGCAAGCGCTTATTCTATTGAGCTATCTCCCTGGCCCCTGAACTACATTGTTTTGGGACGGTTTGAAGATTCAAGTCCCCAAAAAGTCAAGATGTTTAGTAAAGTTAAAAAATAGAGTTTGTCTAAAAAAAAGTTTGTCTTTTTGTTGGACATGCTGGTACCTGTTGTTAGTATAAGAATTTTACTAGTGTTTCCTTTTAAACTTTGATGACTTGTAAATAAAATAGAGTATTTTAACACTTGAAAAGTCTTACAATGTAATTTATATTACACTTAGTATTTTTTTCATTGGAAACATATTTATGGATTTGTGAGCCAGTGGGAATAATAATGACTAACTTGCTTTTCACAGAATACTAAGTATTACTTTTATGTGAGTAAAATCAATTTCTTCCCAACAGTATTTTATTTTATTTTTGATACTGGGGATTGAACTCAGGACCTTGCACTTGCCAGGTAGTAATTTGTGCTGCTGCCCCCAAGAGAGTATTTTAATTCAGAATATGAGCACTTGGCTGTAAAAGAAATTTACAGAATGATATCAGTAGGTTTTTTGATGATGTTTTAAGAAATAATTATTCATAATTAGAATGATGATGGGTTCTTAGTCATTAACTCTACCTTATATTGTCTCATTCAATTCATACAACTGTTAAGTGACATTAAAAAGTTTTTCCTGGGGCTGGGGAGATGGCTCAGTAGGATAAGCGCTTGACTGGCAAACTTAAGGATCTGAGTTCAATCCCCAGTTCTGCCAAAAAAAAAAAAA
>NW_004524667.1:10435894-10437115 GCF_000260255.1 Octodon degus | reverse complement strand
AGAATCCAAGAGAAGCCAAGTAACAACGTAAAAGGGAACAAAGATTAATGGGATAAACATAAAAGACGATAGACTCAAACATAGATACATGAATAATCACGTGAAAAATAGTCTCAATAACCCAACTTAAGGCCACGAGTGTCAGGTTGTATAAAACAGGAAGATCTAACTGTATTCATTCTTACAAGAAATACACAAATAGAACAAAAATGAAAGACTACAAAATGCTATAGTATGATAAACTGAAAAGAATCTTGGATTGATACATTAAACCCGGCAAAGAAGATTTTAGAGACAGGACTATAACCAAGAGGAAGGTCTTTTCATGTATAAAGCAAAGGGGTTAACTAAGAACTCAAATGTTTATATACTTCAACTAATAGAAATTGAAATTCAGAAACAGTCATAATCAGATTTTAGTAACCATTCTCAATAATTGATGTAACAAATAGGCGGGAAGTCATCAAAGGTGTGGAAGACTTGAGTAACACTGTTAACTAATTTGACCTGATTTATTTATAGCATACATCATCTAAGAAGAGCAGAAAATACATTTTTTCCCATAATATTTACCAATATAAAGTAGTTTCTAGGCCATAAGATGATGCTCAATAAATTCAGAAGGGCCCAAATTATAAAAAGAATATTCTGTTATTAGAGTCCAATTAGAAGTCATTAGCAGAAAGAGCTTTTGAAAAGCCTCAAATATTTGGGAATTGACTCACATATGATCAATGTATGGTAACAAATTCAAGCCCAGTGGCTACTTTAACAAGACATGGTCTTAAGAAAAAAAAAAAAAAGAAAGAAAGAAATTTTAAGCTAGATTATGGGGGCTCATTGTACCCTTGGGAGAAACAGTGGCAGGAATGAGGAACAGATAGATAAAGAGGACAAGAATTGTACCAGGTGATGGCCCATGCCTGATTGGCAGAGGACCTAAAGAATAACAGTAAGGGTGTTTATTTATACCTTTGCAAAGTTAGTATCAGGAAACACAAAGTTGCCTAGTGACTAATAGTGGTAATTGGCCAGGCAAGATGTTTTTCTTTTCTTTTCTTTTTTTTTTTTGGAGGAACTGGTTATTGAACTCAGGCCCTTGTGCTTGCCAGGGAAGTGCTTATTCTACTGAGCCATCTGCCCGGCCCCCATGATGTTTTTGTTAAGACTGAGGTAGTTTGACTGTTTTTTTTTTTTTAAATTATTTATTTATTTATTTAT
>NW_004524667.1:10432787-10435296 GCF_000260255.1 Octodon degus | reverse complement strand
TTTATTTTGCAGTACTGGGGATTGAACTCAGGACCCTGCCTGCGCTTGTCAGGCAAGCGCTTATTCTACTGAGCTATCTCCCCGGTCCTAAAAATATTTTTTAAATAAAGTTAAATGTTTTAAATCAATTCAGGAAGACAGGGAAACTAAGACAGTATAACTGAAGACATTCACAAAAGAGAACTTTAGAAAGTAGCAAGAATAATAGAATAAGTGTGTTTGAAGTAATATGGAATATTGGGGGGATTAATGACAATGTGTCTTTTAACTGTAAATTAAAAAATTCAGCATTCACTATTTTTGAGCCATGTCACATAAGTATTTTCTCAAGGTCACATAGATATCAAGAAATGACAAGCATTGACAATAGCACTTGAAAAATCATATAGCACTATTTCTAAATATGCCTGTAATCCCAGCACTTAAGTGGCTGAGGCATGAAGATTGCTGTGGGTTTGAGGCCAGCCTGGGCTACATAACAAGTTGAAGGCAGCCTGAACTGCATAGTAAGACCCTGTCTCAAAATAAAAAAAAAAAACAGGCAAACAAAAACAAAACAAAAAAAAAGCAGTAAAACTTTTGGTGGATGTGGTAGTACATGCCTGTATTCCCAGCACTTGGGAAGCTGAGGCACAAGGAGTACCATGAGTTTGGAGTTTAGTGGTGGTTAAGTAACGAAGTTCAAGGCTGGCCTGCACTACATAGTGAAATCCTGCCTCAAAACAAACCTGAAAACAAAAACAAATGTCAGTCTAAGATGGCGAAATTTATTAGTATTAATGTCATGAACTGCTAAGTAGGCTTGTGCTGTTCTAGCTATCAAGTTGACTTGAAGCCCATTTCAGAATATTTTTGGTAATGACTTTCTTAGGTTTCTTGAAAATGTATACTTGTGCAACATTTTATGTATTTCTCACGTTCATAGATAACTTTTCTACAAAATTATGTATAAAGTTTATATATTTCAGTATTTTAAAATTTGTTCTATAATTATGTAGATATTTTTGGGCATAATTTAAAAATTGTTACTGAGTAGGATTAGTAAGATTTCTGATCAAAGAGAGAAACTGCTATTTAAAAAAAGTTTTATTTTGTGAAGGGAAACAAGTATAATTATTTTCTAATCTATCAACTTTATCTTATTTTTTTATGTATTTGGTACAGGGCCTGCAGGGTCTATAGGAACTCACTGAGTAGATCGGACTCATAGTAATTCTCCTGTTTTCAGCCTCCCAAGTGATGGGATTACAGGCACTTTAGTCTGCTGAGCTATCTGGCTGGTCCCCTAATCTACCAGCTTTACATGTTTGAATTTTAATTGTAAAGCTTTATCAAGGTAGGATCTTATACATCTCTCTCACCACCACTCCAGTCACACATTAAAATGTTTTGTTTGATGCATATTAATTTTAAGAAGTAGAAAGTTAAAATTAATGGGATATGTTTTACAGCGTCTTCCTAGTCTTCCCTTAAGTGGGTTTAGTTTAGGTTTTCTTACCAAATTAGATACATGCAACTATAAATGTACCATTTTATTTTATTTTATTTATGTATTTTTGCTTTAAACAATTTATTTAACTGAAATGGACTTACATTTGTTTCTGAAGTAACTTCCATTTATTTTGATACATCATTTCCCCATGGTGATTTACAGGATTTTTAAAATATTTTAATGAGAAGTAGCAATGAGATAGTTTCAAAACAGGTTGGTAGTACAGTTACAATAATTAATAAATTGCATATTGTTGTCTTTGTAGCAGTTATTCCTAGTACAAGGTGCAGACATGATATCTTGTCTAAACACTGTTAGTTCAAAACCTCATTGAACTAAGAGAAAGTAGCTGTATATACTGTTTATTTTCCACTACAAAATGGTCCTTCATTTATATCCCCCTTTTTTGTTTACTTTTGTCAGAGATGTGTATTCCATTGCCATTCATATATTGTAGGTACATGAATTCAGCAGAGTAATCCAATATAGTCCAGTAGTCTATAGATTTACAGGATCTTTTAAACCAATATAAATATTTTATAAATATTTGAGTATTTGGGTATACACCTGCACAATACCTCAGCAATAACTTTCAGCAAGAAAAACATTTAAGAGTAAAGACTAGATGCAATTACTAAGTACAGTGAAAATGTGCTGCAAATATTTTGGAGGTAAGAAGGCACCACATACCAGTTCAACTAAGAAAATCAGCCTTACAACACAGGATGATTTTATTTTTACATAGGACCTAGAACACTCAAGCTACCAATTAGGTGTTGAATGGCAGACCACTGAACTATGTCCCAGCATCCCCAGTTTATATCATGAATTCGTAGGGAATAGGTTCCAACAACTCAGGTTTCTTCCCATTGGTCCTCACAAAGTGCACTTCTCTGGGAAGGGCGGGCTGGCACTTCAGTTGAACCCAGTTACCTTTCTCTTTGTTTTTGTTTTTTTAAATTTTATTTATTTATTTATTTATTTGTGTGTGTGTGTGTGTGTGTGTGTGTGTGTGTG
>NW_004524667.1:10429387-10432687 GCF_000260255.1 Octodon degus | reverse complement strand
AGCAGTACTTGGAGAACTATACTTAGTACTTATACCACTCATCAGCATTTAGTACTTATACCACTAAATATGTATATCAGAAAAAGAGAAAGATCCAGAATGAACAATTTCAGTTTCCACCTTAAGTAAACAGAAAAATAGCAGATAAATCCCAAAGGAAGCAGAAGGAAATTATCTCAAAGCAGCCAGCAGTACCCATGCTAAAACCTAAACATTGAGCTGCCTTGAAATATCTCTTACCAAGTTAATTGATTTTAAACTTGGCAGATTTAAAACTATGCCCGATTGGCAGAGGACCTAAAGAATAACAGTAAGGGTGTTTATTTATACCTTTGCAAAGTTAGTATCAGGAAACACAAAGTTGCCTGCAAAATCTGCAAAATCTTCTGCAAAATCTCAGGACACTGGCAAAATGTAAACAAATTGTTTCCCAGAGTGTAACATGCATGACCCCTTGTGAAGGGATGCTTGAAACCCTAGAATCCTACCCTTTTTCTGCTGATGACCTCTGACCAGAAAAATCACTTACCAAGCTTTGCTTATAATCGTCTGTAATTTTCACATCTCAGTTCCTCAAATTTTCCTTACAAAGTAGTTCCAAAGGCTTCTGGTCCACATGGTCAAGTATAGTTAGTCACAGAAATGACACCACATCTAGTACCAGATGTTTGTATTCATTTTTCATTGTTGGTATGAAACACCCAACACTCACAGCTTAAAGGAGGAGAGCTTTACTTTGGCTTATGATTTCAGAGGGTTCGGTGTATAGTCAGCTGACTCCAAGGCAGAAAAGATGTGGTAGAAAGGCATGGTGGAGCAAAGAAAGCAGAGAGAAAGATGGAGTATGATGAGCTGGACACCAGAACATATCCATCTAGGTCATATCCTCACTGACCAACTTTTTCAACCAAGCTGCACCTTCTCACAGCATGTTTAGCTATGAACTCATTGTTACATTAATTCACTGATGAGCACAGCACCCCCATGGTGTGATCACTTTTCAAAATCTCCCGCCTCTCAATACATGAGACTTTTGGAGAACATTTGCGATCTAAACCATAACAACATTGTACAACAAAGGTCTAATTTATATTTGCACCAGTAAGAGTTTGCACCTGTTTCTCCATGTTTGCCAGTGTTTACATGAGCATTAAGTATATAACAGTGATATGCTGTACATTAAAAGCTTAGAAGAAATGAATTTAAATGTTTTTCTTATAAAAAAAATCTAAATTAATTGCATGTGTTGGTACATCTCTGAAATCCCAGCACTATATAATGAGGCCCTATTTCAAAGACCAAAGTGGGGAAAAAAATTAATGTTTAAGCAGGTAGATAGACTCAGCTTGGTTTGAACATTACATAGCATATGCTTGTATTGAAACATCATATTAGGAGCTGGGGAGATAGCTCAGTAGAATAAGTGTTTGCCTGGCAAGTCCAAGGGCCTGAGTTCAATCCCTCATTCCGCCAAAAAAAAAAAAAAAAAAAGAAACATCGTATTACCTTGTTGCCAGCTACAGTTTTATGTATCACATAAATTAAAACAAAGATCTTTAGTAGTCTAATAGGGAAGATTATCTCACTATAATTTATTTAATAATTTTTGAAACATTTTTCAGTAAATTATGCAAATTGTATACATTTACTTTTTTTCTGTTGGCTTTTAAGAATTGTCAACATTATTTTCATATTTTATAGATATTAACAGTTTGTCTTCATATGTTCAAAATATCCATTAGTTTTTAGTTTTTGTATGAGTGATCTGTTCTTGCAATACTAGGGAATAAATCCAGAGTCTTCCATGTCTATCACCATGCACTAAACTATAGTCAAAATGGATCAAAGATTTAAGCATTAAAACTAAAACACTAAACCTTCTGGAGGAAAAAGATAGAAATCTCAAAGACATAGAGGTGGGTAGAGAGTTCATGAACAAAAACCAAACTGCATGGGAAATACTTCAAAATATCAACTACTGGGATCTCATCTTTTTGAAAGATTCTGCATGTCAAAAGAAGTCACCATCAAAGTAAAAGGAAACCCACGAACTGGGAAAAAATTATAGCCAAGTGTCCTTCTGACAAAGGCCATCTATCTAGAACACAGAAAGAATTAAAGAATATAAGCCTCCAAAATTTGAAGACCCAATCCAAAAATGGGCATCTGAGATAAATACTTCTCAGAGGAAGAAAATGCAAATAGCAAATAAATAATGAGAAAAATATTCAACATCATTGGTCATTTGAGAAATGTAAATCAAAACCACACTGAGATTCCATCTCACCCCAGAAAAAATGGCTACCGTCAAGTCAGCCAATAACAGTTGCTGGAGGGGCTGTGGGGAAAAAGGAAAGTGTTTTCTACTGTTGGTGGGAGTGCATACTGGTACAACCACTATGGAAATAAGTGTGCAGATTCCTCAAAAAGTTAGGGTTTGAGGTCCCATTCAAGCCAGCTATTCCCCTCCTGGGTATTTTTTCAGAAGAGCTGAAAACATACCACAGAAAATGTGCATCCATGTTTATAGTAGCCCAATTTGTCATAGCCAAATTTTGGAAGCAACCCAAGTGCCCATCTGCTAAGGAATGGGTAAAGAAGATGTAGTATTTTTACACAGTGGAATATTATTCAGCTATAAAAAAGAATAAATTTGAGGCTTTTATCAGTAAATGGATGTCAACTAGAGACCATACTCTTAAGGGAAATAAGTCAGACCTGCATGTGCAAACATCATATTGTTCCCTTAGTGTAAGAACCTGAAAGAGGGCTGTGGAGATAGCTCAGTGGTCTAAGCACCTGCCTGGCAAGTGCAAAGACTTGGGTTCGATCCTGGTACTGAATGCTGTGTTGGCCTCAGACTGGTATGGTGGTGCACACCTATAAACCCAGCACTGGCAAGGCTGAGACAAAAGGATCACTACAAGTCCAAGCTGTGTAATGAGATCCTGTATCAGATTAAAACAAAACAAAACAAGACAAAACAAAATACCTGAAAGAAAAAAAATATGAAGGGTACAATAGATACTGTGAAAGGGAATGACCTGTTCAGAAGGAAGGAAGTACTGAGATGAGGAGAAGTGGGAGAAGAGGGGATATACCTATATATGTAAGCAGGATGGTTTGCATAATTGTATAGTGGATTTTGGTTAGTCTGTGGAAAGGAGCAGTTAATACTTCATTTTTTTGTCTTTTTTCATTTTTCTCTTCTTAATTTCTTGTAACTTTTCCAATTCTGCTTGCACATTTAATCTGTTAAATTTGTGTCTATTTTTTTTTTTTTTTTTTTTTTTTTTTTTT
>NW_004524667.1:10415908-10418872 GCF_000260255.1 Octodon degus | reverse complement strand
GTGTGTGTGTGTGTGTGGCCAGCTCAGCCCACCAGGGGGCAGGGCTGGCTGGCATGTGGTGCTGGGGGATTGAACTGTGGTCCCTGTGCTTTGCTAAGCTTGTTCTAAGTAGGTGCTTAAGACCACTGAGCCATCTCACCAGCCCCTTACCTTTCTCTTTGGCTTCTTTCTTTTTCTGATCATTTTCCTTGACACGTTTCAGGAAGCTATCACGACTTTTGGAGTGTTTAATATGCTCAATGCGCACATTAACCCTCTTGGCAAGTATCTTGCCCTTAACTTGCTTATTTACACCAATGCCAACAGCATGCTGGGTAACATTGTAGACTTTTCCCGTTTTGCCACGGTAACATTTGTGAGACATTCCTTTTTGCACAGTACCCTTTCTTTTGATGTCTACAATGTGAGTCTTTTTGTAGGTTTGCTTGTATGTGGCCAAAGGAACAACCCCATGTTTTCTAAAAGGCCTGAAGAACATATACTAGGTTCCCCTCCTCTTACCCTTTGTGTTAATCATTTTGGCAAATTACTGGAAGGTGGCAGGTCCAGCTGAAAGGCAGCACCATCTTAATTACATTCTCATATGTTTAAAATTTGCCTGCTAGGCAAGCATTCTACCACTGAACTATGTCCCAAGCCCTTCTGGTCTTCCCTATAAGGAAAGAGTAGGAGGCTTGATGAGTTTAGGTAAAATCATTAAAGAGTTTGGAGATTAGAGAAAGCTTCTCTTTTTTTCTTTCTCTTTTGGATTTTGGAGATAAGCCCTTGCAATATAGTCCAGATCTGCCTTGAACTCTCCATGTAGGTCCAGATAGCCTTGACTTCATGGTGATCCTCCTATCTCAGCTTCCTGCATATTGGAATTACAAGGGTGGGCCACCTGGCTCTCAATTTTTTATTAATTAATTAAGTTTTTTGAGATACAGTCTCATTAAGTTGGTTGTGGTGGCCTCAAGTTCTGATCCTCAGCCTTCCAATGAGCTGGGCTTACAAGTGTGTACAACCATGTGTATATCTCCTCCATTTTTATTTATTTATTTGGTATAAGGTCTTGCTATGCAGCTCTACATGTAGTGATCCTCCTGCCTTACCAGCACTGGGATTGCAGGAGTGTGCCACCATGCCTGGTTTCAGTGGCCTGCTCAGCGTGCCAGGCAATCAAACCTGGGTCCTTGCACTTGCCATGCAGGCGCTTAGATTGCTGAGCTATCTCCACAGCCTCTCCTCCTGTTTTGAAGGACCCCTTGGGTTTGATCTCCAGCATCAGAAAGGGGGAAAAAGCTAATAGTAAATGGTGAAAAATTTAAATTTATTATAATACTATTTATATAAATAGCCAAGTGTTGATTATCGAGACTGTATTTTTTATAAGTATACAAGAATACCTATGTTTTTTAAATATCTTTGAAGAATATATTGAAGAGTAAGTTCATACACATTTGTATAATCTCTGGAAAAGATAAGAATTTAACTGAAATGGAATTTTTTAAGATTGGTGACTATGATATGTTAAAACAAGCAGGATTCAAGCAAACTTGAAAAATGTCAACAATTTCACTTGTGGGTATTAATGGGATAGACGTTTATTAAATTAATTTTTTCTGCTTCTTGCCTTTAAAATTGTCTTTAAAATACCAAAATAAAGTAAAATTTAATTTGTTTAGGGTTTTCAAAATAGTTGAAAGAGCTGGTACTTAATCTTAGGTTTTTACTTGCAGATCTAGAAGTTTTTCTAGTACTACGGTGCCTCAAAATGAGATTGAAAAGAAAATTGAGAACAAAAATTAAAAAGACTAGCCAGAGGTCCAGATTCATAGTATTGCTGATCAAGGGATTTATGTGATTATGATACCTTTTTGGGGAGGGAATGAACATTTATATGCTAACCTAGAAGTTAGAATTTATGTTAGCCTTTAAGCTGTTATTTATATGTGCAGACAGCAGCTTAGTTCCTTAAGAGAAAAGGTATGTTAATTTATTGTTTATAGTATGATACATACTCCTATTGCATGCAATAGAAGACATTAGAGGATTTCATTTTTCTAGATACAAAATTTATGAAAATAATTTAATCAGTTGTACAATCTGAATTCAGCCTAAAAAGTCAGAATTAGTGTTTCTTCCATTTTGTGAAGTCATTCTTGACAAAAACTTTACAGCCTTTTTATTTACAGCTTCTCTCCAAGATAAAATGGCAAAACCCAAAGAGAAAACTCCAATGTGTCTGGTAAATGAGTTGGCCCGTTTCAATAGCATCCAACCCCAGTATAAGCTTCTGAATGAAAGCGGGCCTGCTCATTCGAAGGTAAGGTTATGAAGAGAGGTGGTGATACATGCTTATCAAACTGTCAGATTGATCTTCCCATCGCAGGTTAATTGTGTTTTGTGTTTTGGAGTGGGGGCTGGTGGATGGCTCAGGCTTGTGGTTCTACATTAACAACATTTTAAAGTCTGCAAACAATTTTTTTAAACTCTAGTTTATGAAGCTCTTTCAGGTTCAGTACCTCATCAAAACTTTAAGAAAACCATAGGAGATTTTTAAATTTTCATTTTGTAAATTAAGAAATTCAGGCACAGAAAAGTTAGTGACTACATAGCTCACAAATGGCAATGCCAGCACTTGAATATGTGTTCTTTGGCCCCAGGTCCAGCAGCTAAAGTAAAATGGAAATAGGACATGTATGCAGTGGTTAGGTATTCATACATCTTTTCTAATGTGAAGTTTAATTCTAAGGTTTGTCATTTATAAATAAAAGTTGGATATACCAATATTAATGGTACTTATACTTTTTAAAATATGAAAGCATTATGCCTAAGATGTTTGATATGCTGACAAATAGTAAGGTTAAGCTTAACAGCCTATGTTGTTTGATAATAACAATAAGCTTGTCTTCTGGATGGTTAACAACCTAAGTTTGCAGACCAAAATTAGAGAAAAAGGAGGGCTGCAAGGAAAGCCAACAT
>NW_004524667.1:10414049-10415808 GCF_000260255.1 Octodon degus | reverse complement strand
TGGATTCGTAGTGATCCACCACCAGTTTACAGCCTCCCAAGAGCTGGGATTATAGGCACGAGCCATCAGTCTCAGTCGCCATCTCAGTGTGCCCCAGGGGGTGGGGCCAGTACGGCAGGCCAGGGAATCTAACGCCCCCACCCCTGTGTCTGCCTAAGCAGACACTTAAATCTGTTGAGCTATCTGGTTGACCCCCATTTTTAGGTTGTTAACTGTCAGTTTTTCCTGTAAAGGCTTCACAGTTTTTTGTATTATCTGGAAAGACCTTCTGTGGTATAGTATTATAACAAGTATTTAAACTTTCTTACGCTTTTGTGGTATTGCTATATTTTGCATTCTAATACTTCTGAAATTTAACTCCTTATGAGGGTTAGGAAATTTTTCACAATAAATAGCCATCTGTGATACAGTGTTTTGTGGGAGTAGCTCACAGGAGATTCTGCTTGTACAGTGTTAGGGTAAGGGCTAGTTTGAAGTTACCAGGTCAGTTTGAATTCTAGCTGTAGACAGTTACATTTCTAGTAGAAGACCAGAGAGTTAAAGTCCTTTACTCTTCTGATACTTGATTTTCTCTTTTTCTTTTCTTTTCTGCTCTCCAGTCCTCTCTTGTCCTGTCTGCTCTTCTCTTCTTCTCTCTTTAATTTACTTGGGAATTATATGAGTTCCCTCTAGTAGGAGAGAGTAAGGAAAAGGGAACTGGAATAGAGACATAAAACTGGGTCCAAATCATTTCTGGACCAGTAGGGAGCTGGAGTCTTCTGTGGAGAGATTTGCTTTGACTCATAAAGCAGACTATGATTTTTGTTAGCAGCAGCTCTGGCTGATAGCTACCTTTTAAATGTTTTTTTGTTTTTTGCATTGCATTTTATTTTTTAAAGACAGTATAAAATAGTATTCAAACAGAAAAATTACAAGTGATACAGAATTTCACTTAACAGAATAATATGAGTTTCACAGTATTTGTTGTAATGCATAGTGCTGTCTTCTAAGTAGTTGTCCGTGTACCAGATATATGCGTGCAGCATTGGAAGGAGAAAGAAGAAAAGAAAGAAATATGTGAGAAATAAGAAGAGGAAAAGGAGCAGCAATGGAAAAAAGGAGTAAAAACAAAGTAAGCATTAACTACTGCTTCCCGTAGAGCAGCAGAAATTTGCAGTGCAGTCGTCCGCACCCTCCTGCTTATATGCATAGATAAATATCTTAAAGGGAATTTATTATGTTCAAATTGTAAAAATGTTCACATTAAAACACCCGCCTTCCCATCAAATATAATTGCTCAATTGTTAAGGTTTGAAGAAGGGAAAAAGTTAAAGCAGTTGTGGCAGAATCATTACAGCGATTGTCACCCCTCTCTGCTTCTCCCAACTCCATTTAATTCTTATTAGATTTGTTTAGAAATATAACACACAGAAAGCAAGTAAACTTAGTCAAATCCAGTTTTAAAGTTTCATTGAGTTGTAGACATTGCATTGTCTGGAGCTGGGGATATAGTTCAGCAGCATAAGCATCTCCCTGGCAAATGCATGGTCCTGAGTTTGATCTCCACTACTTATTCTCCTGTGTTTAATTGCTTGCCCTATTTGGTGGGTTCTTTTCCATTCTCATTCATGGGGCTGTGATCAATTTGCTCCCTCTCTAGAACATCCATTTAGTAGTCTGTGTAGGCTTGGCTTTGTCGTCATGAAATTCTTTAGTTGTTCTTTGTCATGGAAGTATTTCACTTCTGCATCGAACTTGAAAGAGAATTTTGTAGGCTATA
>NW_004524667.1:10390206-10413510 GCF_000260255.1 Octodon degus | reverse complement strand
CATTCTCTTAATGAATAGAATGATTTGTTCTAATGGTGTTTGTAAATGGGATGTCAGGTCCGCATCTTGTACAGCAATTAACCTCTAAGAAGAATGTATGCAGTGTGTTAATTATTGAAACTGTCCTACTGATTAGATTTGAAGCTGTCTCATTACTATTTGTTTATCAATAAAATTATGGCAAAAAAACAAAAAAACCAAAAAAATTAAAGCAGTGTTTTTTATGTATAACTGCATACATATGTTTACATATATACATGTTAAAAAGAAAACTAACACATTTATGTTTGAGCTCTTCATTTGTTTGAAAACTCAGTAGTACATAATTTTCCTTGGCACATTTTACATATTGTATATTGTGATAATGATGATAAACTTTTCTACACAGTCTAGAAGCGGTTGATTCTGTAAATGTCTGTTAATCTTCATAAAGCTATACCCTATTGGGTTATTTTCTATCAACTTCTTTAGCGTGAAGAAGCTGAAACTAACACTTGATTTGATTCCCATGAGGGGCTTTTATGAAGGATTTTTGACAACTGTTTAATTTGTTCAACTTATTTCTTTTATATTAGCAGAGAGAATAGTGTTCTTGCTGTACCTGCCCAACTGTATATCCTGATTCTTACGCTCATGCTGTCCTTAATCATGTTAAACTGTTTGTATTTCTCAGAATATTTATGTTCTTTTCACATCTCTCTGCTTTATTTTAAGTTACAGCATCTTCTGCCTTGGGTGTCTTTGACCATTACTTATTTTATTTTTATTTATTTATTTTTAATCTTTTGTGTACTTGTTTGTTGCAGGGTCTCACTATACAGCTCAGACTCACAGTGATTTCGCTGCCTCACCCTCTCCAGTGCTGCGCTTACAGGTGTTAGCACAATGCTGTGTTTCAGTGGTCTGGCAAAGCATGCCCAGAGCAGTTCTGGGGCCTGCACAGCATGTGGTACTGGGGATCAAACCCAGGTCCTTGCACTTGCCAGGAAGGCACTTAGAATGCTTAGGTATCACCCCAGCCCTATTATTCATTTTAGACACATAACATGTCATTGTATCTCCCTAAACTCTGTGAAACCTATCATTGGCTGGGCTTCCTGCAGGACCTAGAGTTCTCTCAGTTGTAGATATTACTGAGTTGTAGTAAAACAGTATTTGTTGAGTATTACTTTTGTATTTACTGAGCTTGTTTTGGGGCATGATTTTTACCCTACTGCTATTCCTGGTGTCTCTGGCATATGGCTTTCTCTGCTCCTAATTGCCAATTTCGAATCTTGTTCCTTGAGATAAACCCCTAGCTTTGACTTTGATGTGATCAGACTAACTCCTTTTTACCCAGATGATAACCACCCACTGACCTTGGGATGATTGCATCACATTTCTTGTGGCTTGTTTTCATTTTCTTTAACAATCCTCCTATGTTATTTTTAGTGATTTTGGTGTTGAAATAGATGATTGTTCCAATGTATTGACCTTTTGGTTTCTTGAATTTTTCCAATCCTCTTGTCTGCCATTTTTCTTAAATGCAAGTACTCATTCCTGTACTTGCATTCTTAATTTCATCATTACCAACAACTGCAATACACTTCATAGTTATAATTTTAATTTGAAGCATTCACCTCTCTGACATTGACCTTGTAACTTCTAGATCATTTCCTTGAGTAACTAGAGTTTGATGGTCTTTGCAAAGCACAAATCCATTTTTAACTACCACCTTTTAACCATTCTTCACTTATCTTAGTTTTTAGCTCCCTGTTGTTCGTCCTCAGCTCTCCTGCCTCTCTTGTTTACTTAATTTGTTTATTAGAGCACAGCCTCTTTAATCATTTTTTAAACTTCATTTCCCCTTGCCTGTTCTTCTCTCCCTTCCACTTCCTTGTGTCATCAGTCTGTCTAGTCCATGGATCATTCCCACCTGGATACTGACATACTGTTAGTTTTTCCATCTTAAAAGAGTCTTCTGACTCCATTTATTCCTCCAGTTCAAATCTTGTGTCTCCTGTCACTTATAGAAAACTACTTTAGGGCTGGGGAGATGGCTCAGTGGAATAAGTGCTTCCCTGGCAAGCACAAGGACCTGAGTTCAATCCCAGGTTCCACCAAAAAAAAAAAAAAAAAAAAGAAAAAAAAGAAAACTACTTTAGAGTTGTATACTAGCTGCTTCTAGTTCCTTTATTTTCCCTCATCAGGATTTCTTTCCCATTGTTTCCACCATTTAAAGCTTTTATAGGCAAATGGATGCAAGTAGGGACCATACCGGTAAGCAAATAAATCAGACCCACATGTGCAAACACCCTATTGCCTTGTGAGTGTAAGAACTTGAAAGAGTAAATAACATCTGAAAGGTACAATAGATGCTGTGAAAAGGAAGGAATCTGTTTCATGGGAAGGAAAAACTGGGATGAGGAAAAGGACAAAAAAAGAAAGGAAAAAGATATATTTATGTATATATGCAGAATAGCTTGGATAATTGTACTGATGATTTCTGCTGGTCTATTTTTTTTTTTTTTTTTTTTTTTTGCAGAACTGGGGATTGAACTCAGGCCCTTGTGCTTGCCAGGGAAGCGCTTATTCCACTGAGCCATCTCCCCGGCCCCTCTGATGGTCTATTGAAAAGAGCAGTTAATGTTTAAAATTTTTCTTTTAGTAATTTCTTATCTCGGCAAATGAAGGTTAACAGCAATTTGTTAAATACAGTAATTGAGAATCTTATGTGTATTTGACTTTTTTGCTATATTTGGAGCAGTGCAACTTCTTTTAAAAATTTTTTTATTTTGAAAATCTTTTGAGTAAGGGAAAGTACTGAATTTTTTGTTGGAATAATTTCTTTATTGGTTTCTATTTTATCACATATTTTCTCTTGCATGGGAAACTCAAAAGTATATATTTTTTGTTTTATGAAAAAGTAAAACAGAATTTCATTTGGCTTCTGGACACTGCTCTCTGTACCAGTCACATTTTAAAATTTTTCTTTAATCTCCTCCTCCCCACAATTTCCCAGATCTCTCTATGTTTCAGGACCACACTGTTCAGACCTTGGACTTCTCTTGTAACTTTTTTTTTTGTAACTGTTGCTCCTGAGTTATCTTAGTCTCTTAGCTTTAAATAACATTTACATGCTGACAAATTTATGTCTCCAGCTTAGAGCTCTTTCCTAGACTCTCTAACTGTGTATCTGATTGCCTATTAATAATCTGTTAGAGCATCTAGTAGATCTCTCAACCTGAGCGTGTCTAAACTGAATTCCTGATTGCTGTTATACGTATACCTTGCCTTTATTTTTCTCAATGGTACTCACTGCCTTCAACTATTTTATTTTATTTTTACTTTTTGGTACCAGGGATCAAACTCAGGACCTTGTGCTTACCAGGCAGTGCTTGTGCTGCTGAGCTGTCTCTTAGGTTATCTTCTATTTCATTGTCTTATCTCATCAATTTTAATGTAAAGTCTGGGAGGATAGGCCTTTAGTTTTATTACTGGTGTATATTCCCAGTGCCCAGGATGGTGAACATACTAGGTACTCAGTAAATATTTGAATGAATGACTGAATGGAATGGAATGGAATGTATGGATAGATAACAGTGAGTAAAACTTTTCTGTGTTTTTGTTTTTGTTTTTTTTTTTTTTCCCTGTATTTTAGGGAAGCTATTTGTGGGAAGATATTTAAAAGAGGAATAGCTAGATCCTGGGGAATTTCTTTTTTCATTTCTTTCTTTTTTTTGTATTTTATGGAAGGGTCTACAGGGTGTTCAGGGTCTCACTGCTAGATCGAACTCATAGTGATCTGCCTGTTTACAGCCTCCCAAATGCTGCAATTATAGGCGCACAAGCCCAATCTCAATTGCCATCTCAGTGCACCCTGGTGGGCAGGGCCAGCACCACAGGCCCCAGGGTTTGAACCCCTAGCCTCTGCACCTACTTGCTGGTGCTTCAATCTGCTGAGCTATTTGGTCAGTCTCCTAGTAAAGGGCTTTTCTGAATGACAGAAAAAAGGCTAAATGTTCTTCTTTGCAGTAACCGTGAAAAAAGTGGATAAACATACCTAGAAAAAGAAATTTATTCTCTAATGAGACTTTTAAAGCAGACAGGAAAATTTTTATTTAATTTTTATTGGAGTCAAGTCTGTTGTTCAACATTTTTCCATAGTTCTGAGTCTATTAATATAAGGTAGATTTAAGATGGAGAAGCTGGTAATTTTATTGCTGGTCTTTTCCTTTTATCAAAAATGTGCATCTATTTTATATGAATATCTTAATAAATGTTTTACTTTGGAATACATCTAATCATCATTATTAAAGAATGATTTTAGAATTGCTATTTTGACAGTTGCTTTTTTTTATATTTCAAAATAATTTTCTTTTTTAAATTTTTTGTTCATAAGGAGATTGAACTGGGGACTGAACTGAAGGCCTTGCACTAGGCTACGTTTTTAACCTTTAACTTCTTAATTTTTTTTTTTTTTAGTTTGAGATAGAGTTCACTAAGTTGCTCAGGCTGGCCTCAGATTGTGATCCTCCTGCCTCAGCCTCCCAGTTAGCTGGGGTTACAGGTATGTACAACCATACCTGTCAGCTCTTCCATTTTTAAAGGATTTTTTTTGCTGGATATAGCACTCTTTTCCTGTGGTGTTAAGAACTGAACCCAAAAGGGCTGGGAAGATAGTGGCATAAATGTCTGCTTGGCAAGTGCAAGGTCCTGAGTTCAACACACAAAACCAAAAATGAAAAAAATAGAATTGAACCCAAGATCTTTACACTGAGATACATATTCAGCCGTTTTTGTTTTTTCATTTTGAGGTAGGATCTTACAAAGTCACTCAGTTGCCCAGGCTAACCTTGAAATGGTGTTCCTGTTGCATCCACTTCCTAGAGTGCTGGGATTGCAGTTGTGTACCACCACATCCAGCTGCATAAGTAATTTTTGAAAGGCAGTGTTTCTCTTCGCCTTTTAAACATACCACCTTTTTGCTTTCTGACATTTATGGCCTCTAAAAACAAATTTGCTCTTTTTTCTTCTTTGGCCTGCTCAACCCACCCTGAGGGTGGAGCTGGCACCCAGGAATTGAACTGTGCCTAAGAAGGCACTTTAGACCACTGAGCTATATTGCCGGACCCTGCTGTCTTATTGAGGATTTCATATCTGATGAATTATGTATCTCTTGCTGCTGTCGAGATTTTTGTCTATTACTAGTTTGATTTTAGTGTATCTTCTTATGGACCTGAATTTATTCTACTTGGAGTTTGTTAGGATTCTTATATGTATAGGTTCATTTCTGTGATCAGTTTTGGAAAGTTTTCAGTCATTATTTCTGCAAATATTTTTTGTCCCTTTTTCTCTTTTTTCTTGGAGAAACTTCTAGAATGGGTACGCTTGTTGTACCTCTATGATGTCCTACAGACTTTTTTTTGCAGAACCAGGGATTGAATTTAGGCCCTTGCGCTTGCCAGGCAAGCGCTTATTCTACAGAGCTATCTCCCTGGCCCTACAGATTCATTCTTTCTTTCTTTCTTTCTTTCTTTCTTTCTTTCTTTCTTTCTTTCTTTCTTTCTTTCTTTCTTTCTCTCTCTCTCTCTCTCTCTCTCTCTCTCTCTCTCTCTCTCTTTCTTTCTTTCTTTCTTTCTGTTCAGGGTCTACAGGGTCTCACTACACAGATTGGACTTGTGATCTTCATGCTTTCAGTCTCCCAAGTGCTGGGATTACAGGTGCGTGCCACCAGTCTGTCTCCTTCTCAGTGAGCCCTGGAGGCGGGGCTGACATACCATGCGGGACCAGGGATTGAACCCTGCTCCCTGCACTTGCCAAAGAAGGTACTTATTCTGCTCAGCTATCTCACCAGCCCTCTTTTTGTTCATTCTTGCTGCTTTCTGCTACTCAGAGTAGGTAAGTCTATTTGCCCCTTCTTTAAGTTCACCTATTTTTTTCTCTGCCCTTTAAAATCTACTGCTGAAGTCCTCTGGTGAATTTTTAGTACTTTTCAGTCTTAGAATTATGTTTGGTTCCTTTTAATAATTTCTGTCTTTTTACTAGTATCTTCAATATTTTCATTTGTTTTTTCCTTAGTATTTAAGCTATAGGCTTCTTCAGTCTTTGAGCATATATAAGACTGTTAATAGTCTTTCTTGTATTCGATGTCTGGGTTTCCTCAGGGATATTTTTCTCTTAATTTTTCCCCCTATGAATGGGTCATACTTCTCCTGTTTCTTTGTATGCTTTGTAATTTTTGTGGGAGCTCTGGAAATCAGATCCTTTTTCTACTCCAAGGAGTGATCTTTTTTTTTTTTTTCTTTTGAAAATGCTTTTTATTGAAAACAAGAGACAAGGAAAAAAAAAAGGTGTCACCAAACTGTCCTGCTACAATGCTGTATATGGTTAGATTTCTAAACCTCTGTGTAAAATCTGTAACTGTTCATTCCCATTTTTGATCTTCTTGTTTAGTGAGTTTTCCAAACTATTTCTATAAGGACAATTTTTTAGCTCAGGCTGCTATAACAAAATATCACTGACTAGGTGGCTTAAGCAATAGAAATCTATTTCTTGCAGAATTAATACTCTTTGGGTATTAATTCACTCCTTGACCAGGACCCCTGACTTGCAGATGATATCATCTTCTATGATCTTACATAGTAGAAAAAGAGTAATCTGGATCTGTTTCTTTCTTATAAAACTACATCTGTCTCCACCCCAAATCTCATCACATTGAGAGTTAGAGCTTCAACATGAACTTTTTTGGGGACACTTTGAGTGTATAATAGACTACATTCTTGGGTGAACTATCAAAGCCTCCCTTCTCTTATTGCCGTGTAAAGCCAGTGGCTTTGATTACCTGTGTCCAATAGGAAAAGATTAATAAGCTACTGAGGTTTTGAACTGGAACTGTTGAGAGAATAATGAGTAGAATATTATGGAATATGAACTCGCTGGGGAAGTGGTATGGATTGGTGGAGTGATTTTTATAGTTATTCTTCTTTACTTTGTGGAAATGCCCCATGAATGATTAGATTTGTAATTTATGTTTAGGAGAGGTCAGGTATGGAGACATGCAGATTAAATGTAACACATGTGCCATCAGGAATCGAAAGGTCTAATATTTACATGGGTATTTATGCTTTTTTATTTATGCTTTTAAACATGGGTTTATATTATATGTGTGTAACATAAAACCTTTAAGTATTCTTGTCTTTGCAGCAAAGTTCTTTATTACAGACCAAAATTTTTTGGGAAAGCTAGTCATTGAGAAAGCATTTTAAAATGAGGGAATTGTATTAACAGTGTGTCAGATATAAATTTTAAGCTGAATCCAAATAGAAGAAAAATTAACACATATTCAAATGATGGTGTTTCTTAGCTGTATTTGAAAACCTTTAGAAAAACTGAAAGAGCAGTACAGTAGCATTTATATATTTTTAACACTAACATATTTTGACATTAATTTTTTGTTCCCTCTTATATAGAGCTTTACTTTATCCTTATACAGTTTGAAAGTAAATTTCCATTGTCGTGAAGCTTCATCCTTAAATTAACATTTTTAGGACTAAAGTCACTTTTCTGTGTAACCATAATACTGTTATCATTCAAGAACTAACCTTCACCAGTCTTACTACTTAACATACAATCTGTGTTAGTCTGTCCACTGCTACCATAACAAAGCCTGAGATTGGGTAGTTTATAAAGAAAAGAAGTTTATTTGGCTAATGGTTCTAGAGGCTGGGAGGGCTGAAATTCAGTAGGCTTTACCTGTGGGCCCTTGCTTCCGTGTCCTGAGGTGGAAGACAGAAGAGCAAGAGAATGTGAGTGTATAAGAGAAGCCTAAGCTTACTTTTAAATCCACTTTTTTTCTAAGAACCCATTTTTGCATTGTCAGTAATCTTTTTATGAGGGCAGGTCTCTCACAAGTCAATCTTCTCTTAAAAGCGCCACCTCTCAGGGGGGTCTGCCCCTTAGCTCAGTTCTTTAAGTGGCTGCTTCCACAAGGCAGTCAGGTTCAGGTTGCTGTGGTTCGATCCCCACAACTCAAGCCAGCCAAACCTGCCCTGAAGGCATTCGGAGCAAAAAAAAAAAAAAAACCTGCCACCTCTCAACAGTATTACATCAGGGACCAAATTTCCATCACACATGTTTTGGGGGACACACTGAAACCATAGCATAATCCATAGTCAGATTTCTCCAGTTGCCTTTTACATTTTCTTTTTTAATTCTCATTGTAAGACAAGTTAAGGATCATATATTTTATCATTTTTTTATGCCTCTTAAGTGTCCTTTAATCTTTTACAGTCTCTCTGCATTCTTTGTTTTGCTTTTTTCCTTCCATGACATAGACATTTTTGGAGTCTGGGTCAGATGTCTTATTGAATAGCGCATAATCTAGATTGAATTCCTTCTCTATGATTAGGTTCAGATTAGACATCATTGGCCAAGAATAGAATATATAGTTGTTGTTGTGTACAGCAAATTGTGATGTCAATTTGTGGAATTACTATTGATATTAACTTTAATCACTGGTGAAGATATTTTTGCCTGATCTCCTTGCTGCGGAGATACACTTTTTGGGCTGGCCAGATAGCTCAGCAGATTAAAGTGCCTGCTTAAGCAGATGCAGGGGCTTTGAGTTCAATCTCTGGCCTGCTGTGCAGGCCCCAACCCCCCAGGGCGTGCTGAGAGTGCCATTGAGACTAGGCATGGTGGTGCACGCCTGTAATCCCAGCACTTGGGAGGCTGAGTACAGGAGGATCATTACAAGTCCAATCTGTGTAGTGAGACCTTTTAGAGCCTGCACTAAATACATAAAAAAGATACACTTTTTCCATATTAATAAGAATTTTATGTTAATACTACTCTGAAGTATTAAGCAGTCTGTGGAGTAAAGCCAACTGTGTGCATCTTCTCTGACTTTATCCTAAATTTTAAAGTTGAATCAGTAGTTTTTCAGGCCCATACAGAAATAAGATGTGAATGAAATATGGGATGCACAGGGGAAAGGGTGTTTGTGAAATAAGGATGGACAGATGGAACTTGTATGTCATGCTAAAATAGTAACACTCGAAGGTTTTAACCTGGTCCTGATTGAGGGTAATGCAGGTGGGCTTGAAATTTAAAAATATAGTTTACACACAATTATTTGGGAAGTTATTACATCTAAGCTGGAAACAGTGAAAGAGGAGGAAGATTTCAGAAATAATTATGAGGTTAAAATGGACAGAATTTGATGGCTTGGTGATCATAGTGGAAATGAACTCTCTTAGTTGTACAGAATTTAGTAGGATTGGCTGACTCATTGACTGCATTATTCTAAGTATAACATTTAAGGCATTAGGTTTTATAAAAGCATTATAATGATAAGGCTTTTGGCTTCTTTTATAATTTGTCTTACTCTTTGTACTTTACTTTTTTGAGGACAATTTGAATGGCATTACAATGGAATCTATTTATGGGAAATATCTTCTTGATTTATTCTGCTCATAATATACCTTCAGAGCTTCCCTTATGTCTTTGACTAGGATAGAATAATTTAATACAGTCTCTTAAAATTGTTTTACTAGGTAGAATAAGATTTTTGTAGTGGATGATCTGTAAGCACACTTTGACCACTAAAGCTTTGATTTTCTGCTGTATTTATTTTTCTTAGCCCATTTTATTTCCTGAAAAATTTTAATTTTTTTTTCTTTTATGTTTTTCTAAGATGTTCTCAGTGCAGCTGAGTCTTGGTGAGCAGACATGGGAATCCGAAGGGAGCAGTATAAAGAAGGCCCAACAAGCTGTTGCTAATAAAGCCTTGACTGAGTCCACGCTGCCCAAACCAGTTCAGAAACCACCCAAAAGCAATGTTAATAATAACCCAGGTATGGCGCTGACTTGTTTCCTTCCGTTACGTTGTATGCTGAAGGTGCTGTTCTCTGTGTTTCATTATACAGTTGGCCAGATGCACAGCCACACATGTTAGCAGTATGTACGCTCTTGGGCACACGTGCATGCACACCTGAGTTTAGGTGAGGAACAAAGATGATCAGTTTATCTTTTCAGATATATAATATGCAATTTTATTAATTAAAAGTTGTTCTTTAGTTTACATATTATAAAAGTATCCCTAGGTATCTTACTAAATATTTTATTTTTGGTATAACATTTTAGAAATGGTTGATATTCAGTTTAGAATGTTTGTATGAAGTTTATTAAGAAATGTACAAATCAGGGCTGGGGAGATAGCTTGGTGGTCTAAGCGCCTGCCTGGCAAGCGCACATATCTGAGTTTGATCCCTGTTACCATGTATTGTGCTGGCCTGAGCCATGCTGGCCACTGAAACCAGGTGTAGTGGCACACACGTGGAATCCCAGTGCTGGATTAAAGGAGGATGGGACAGGAGGATCACTGTGAGGCCAAGCTGCATAGTGAGACCTTGTACCAAATAAATAAATTAATCCTAAAAAAAAGAAAAAGAAACCAACTGTACAAATCAAGAACATCACTTATATGCAAAGTGCTAAGGAAATGACGCCTCGAATTTTGATTCCTAGAATAAATTTTTAATCTTTTTTTTTCTAACTGCATACAGTAGCATTTATATGTCCAGTTCTTTCTTAATCGATAGTGTATTAGTTCATAATATTAAGTTAATAAAGTTTTTGTAAGGTTAGTACTAACCATGTGTCCATTTACTCATTTGTTGACTTAATGCAAGTTCTTACGTTATGATCAATATTAATGTTACCGTAGACATTTTTGTTACAGAGTTAAAAAACAAAACAAAACAGGACATTGTGCACACCAGCAGTGACTCCAGAATTTATTAATTTTAGTTTCAGGGCTTACACTCATAATCGAGGCACATGGACACACACATTTCTTATGTGGCCTGTGTTAGGTGGTTATTGTCTGTTCTTTTAAGCGCTGACCTCTGCAGAGTGCTGTGGTTTGCCTATTAGTAGACCCATTGCTTCTTCTCGGCCAATTGCAGTATTCATTAAGTGAGTTTAGATAAACAAAAATATTATTGCAATAAAGAAGCCTATTATGTTCAGTTTGGAAATTGATGAGGGATTGTCTAGTTATTTAATTTTGAAAAACTTCTTCAGATTACTGGCTTATCATTACTGTTACCACACCAGCACTACTATTTATGAAGCACTAACTTTTACATACTATAAAGTAAAAGTCCATATCTATGAAGTCCTTTTCTGTGAGCATCTTGTAGTCTTATACATAAACATATAAGTTGATGGTAAGGATCAGTGCCAAATGAATAAATAACAGCTGTCAGTAAAGTATTGTAGGAAGTGATAAATGTTACTGCAGTAAGTTATGGTCCTTCAGAGAGGAGTAGCCGAGGGCACAGGAGAGCGAAGAGTATTCTGGACTGAGAGAGTATGATGTTATAACAAAGACATGGAGCAGGAATTCTAGACAGTGGGTTTGATTAAAAAACTGTTTCGGTGATTGATTTTTAATTTCAGTAAGTAAGTAATGAGAGAATAAGATTAACTGTAGATACAGTTTGGACTATGATGGGCTCAAATGCCAGGTTTACAGGATTGAATTCTTATGTAATTTGGGAAAATTAATATTATGAACAAGTGGATGATGGATTTAAAAGAATATTTTAGGAGGGCTAAACTCAGCAGTAGAGTGCATGCTTAGCACATGCCCCTGGGTTTTGTTGCCAGCACCAGAACCAAAAAACACACCAAAAAACATCGTGGGATGTTCAATTGGAGGTAGGAGTATAAGGTGGAGGACAGTAAAAGCAAGGCAGTCACTGGGAAATCAGTGCCCAGAAGACTGTAGTGATGAGTGAGAGCAAGGAGAGGAGGGCAGAAGGGCCAGTGGAGATGTTCCCACTGTTGAGTACTGCAGTGGACCAAGAAGAAGGATACTCTGGTTTGGTTAAACTTACTACACATACACAGTTATGCAGATTAAAACTTCAGTGGTTGAAGTTCTGTACTGTGAACGCTGCCTGAGGCAGCCAGTGCCTGGGAAGCCTCCTGCAGGCCCCTTTCAGGGGGTTAAACCACTCTAGAGGAAGCCACTTTTTTTCTTTCCTTCTTCTTTTTTTTTTGGTCTTTTTTAGACAGGATCTTGCTATGCAGTTCAGGCTGGCCTTATGTTCTCTTTGTAGCCCAGGCTGGTCTCGAATTTGCAAGGATCCTCTTGCCCCAGCCTCCCAAGTGCTGGGATTTTAGGCATTCGCCACCATGCCCAGATGAAATCACCATTTTGATTTCTAACAGATTGTTAGTTCTCCATATTTATTGGAATCATATACTAGACTTATGAGAGCTTGTTTGTGGCAATATTATATTTATGAGATTTGTGCGTATTATATTATCTTAACTGCTAAATAGTATTTTACATATACCATTATTTATTCATTACACTCTGCTTGCGTGTGAGTGTGTGTTGCTCGGGATGGAACCCAGGCCTGGGCACATGCTAGGCCAGTACTCTTGTCGTTGAATTGTACCTCCAGCCCGTTTTTTCATTATGCTTTTGATAAATGTTTGAATTATTTCCAGTTTGGAGCTATTAGAAGTGCTGTGAACATTTTTGCTTATATACATTTCTGTTGGGAATATACTATTGGGTTAAAACTTCTGGGTCGTAAGTTATGCATGCACTCAGCAATGTCACATAAACTCAAACACTACATATTCCGATCATCAGTATAGGAAAACTTTGTACATTCTTAACATTTGATATTGTTAACTTTCAGATTTATAGCTATTATGTTGAGAAGTTTAATAGTAATTCATTGTGACTTAATGTAAATTTTTCTAGTAACTAATAAAGATGCTTGTCTTAAATATCAGATACCAGTTGATGGTGTTATATGCTTGTTGGCACTAGGATAGCCTCTGTTGTAAAGTGCTAGTTAGAATATTGTTCTCCTTAAAAAAACCCGCATTTTTTTTTTCTTCCTGTATTTAGGACAAGGTCTGTAGGGTCTACAGGGTGTACAGGCTCTCACTGCATAGATCGGACTTGTAGTGATTCTCCTGTTTTCAGCCTCCCAAGTGCTAGGATTACAGGCATGTGCCACCATGCCCAGTCTCAATTGTTGTCTCAGTGCACCCCGAGGGCTGGGCTGGCATGTCACACTGGGGATTGAATCTCGGCCACTGCACTCTGCCTAAGCAGGTGCTTTAGTCTGCTGAGATGTCAGACCAGCCCTTTGTGTTGTCTGTTTTTAATTTTTATTTTTTCTGTTGTTATGTGGGGTTTTCATATGTTTGGAATTCTTATTCTTTGTCAGATATGTGTATTATAGATGTATTTTATATTCCTAATGGTACATTTTCACAAGTAGAAATGTTTTATTTTAATGGAGACTTGTCTTTTATGGTTAGTGCTTTTTTGTTTTAAGACATCTTGTCTCTTACAAGGGTATGAAGATAACCTCAGATTATTTGTAGGAACTTTATTTTGAGTCTACAGTCTGTTAAAAATCAAGTTTTTTTGTATGATGTTAGATAGAGTTTGAGATTTTCATTCTTTTCAGAATATGGGCATTCAGTTAGTGCAGCACTAGTTTATTGGAAAGGTTCGTGCTGCTCTGCGCTGCTTCTTTGTTGTAATCCAGGTGATTGTAAGTTATTGAGGTATGGAACTATAGAGCAGGTTAGATCTAGTCCTGACTCCTCAGTGAGTAGGTGGGCCTTAAATACTAGTGTAGTACAGAAAAGAGTTGAACTTATTTACAGTATGGTTGATTTGCCAGCTAAGTAGGAATGTATCTTAAAATTACTTTGTCTCTTATTCCTTTTTGACTTTAAACTTTGTAAATAATTTTGGATTTGGGCTGGAGAGATGGCTCAGTGGTCTAAAGCACCTACTTAGAACAAGCTTAGCAAAGCATCAGGGACCGCGGTTCGATCCCCCAGCACCACATGCCAGCCAGCCCCGTCCTCTGGTGGGCTGAGCTGGCCACACACACCACACACACTCACTCTCTCTGTCTCTCTCTGTCTCTCTGTCTCTGTCTCTCTGTCTCTCTGTCTCTCTGTCTCTCTCTCAAATAAATAAAAAAAAAAGTTAAAAAAAAAATTTTGGATTTATATAAAGTATGTAGAAATAGTACTTTTTGCCCAGATTCCCTAGTGTTAGCATTTCTGAGCCATCTGAGAACAAATTATAGACATGATTGTTCCATTGCTCATTAATACTTGGGGTAAAAATTCCAAGGAGTTACTTAATTGGAATTGCTATTTTGTCTATAGACTCCATTCAAATTTTACTGATTGTTCCAGTAATGTCCTTTATACATAATTTCCTTTATACCATATAATCAAGATTATATGGTAAATGTAACTATCATTTTTCTTGAAGTTTGTGAGCAGGGACCACAAACTTTATAGGATGTTCCTCTAGTCTGCTTGGTGTCTTCTCATTATTTCTCCATTTTTCAGCAGGAACACGGTATAAGTCAGTTAGACTTATCTCAGTGTTTCATTCATATCTCAGATGCTATTAATTCATCTAATTAGTGATTTATTAGTGATTTTTACCACGTGGTGAAGAATATGTGTGCCACCCTCCTTTGCTGTAAAGTTACTGATGAGCGTGTTTGTTAATTACTAGTAAGTAAATAAGTATTTTAGAGGAGTATATTTTGAGATTTCATATATATGTATATATATATGTATTTATATGTGTGTATATTGTGTTGTTCATCAAATTGTATTCTACTTATCAGATGTACCAGGTATTGATAATTTTTGTCTCAGTCAGTTATGACTTTGAAAGTTGCCAAAGGGTGCTTTTTTGTTTTTTTGAGACAGGGTCTCACTATGTAGATCATGCTACCCTTGAGCTCACTGTGCTGGGATTACAGATGCACTACCACGCCCATGAGAAGTCTAACTTCTGTTTTGTTCTTATTTTTGTTTTGTTTTGAGATAGGGTCTCACTGTGTAATTCAGGCAGCCCTCAACTCACTAGGTAGCCCAGGCTGGCCTTGAACTTACAACAGTTCTACTGCCTCAGCCTCCAGAGTGCTGGAATTACAGGTGTGCACCACTATGCCTGGCTTTTTAAAGTAACAAAGTGTGCTTTTTAAAATAACAGTATTCTTTCTAGATGTATTAGTTAGCATTTTACTCAAGAGAAGTTCTCTCTTTTTTTTGTTTTTGTTTTTGTTTTTGTTTTATATCATTATAGATTCCTGGAATCCTATTCTACTTATAGGTTTATAATCTGTTACTATCATTTTTTATTTTGATGCTTAAATTACCCCAAGTTTCTCTAATGGTATAGTCTCTTTAAGTTGACTCCTGTGTGCTGACACTTCCCTGACGTTGTGTTAGGTACCACACTTCTTTTTTGATTAGTTTGTTTTGAGACAGGGTCTCACTTTGTAGTGCAGATTGGCTTTGAGCTAAGTAGCTCAGCCTCACACTGACAGCAGTCCTCCTGCCACAGCCTCCTGAGTATTGAGGTTACAGGTGTGAGCCATTGGGTCTGCTGGAACTGCACTTCTTGCTTTATGGTGTAATGAGGTGTTTCTAAGGTTGAACTATTTTCCTAGTTTCTTCCATGTAGCCAGCTATTTCTCTGTGAAGCCCTGGTTGATCAGTTAACTAGTTTATTCTCCAACAAATACTTTCTGAGTAACTGCTGTATTCAAGGACTTTTCTAACCTCCTGCAAATCTGTCCCAGGGTTAGCAGTATGCTGCTTTTGAATACCAGTGGCATTACTTGTGTAAACACTTACTACATACATGAATCCATAATTGTATGCCTAATAGTAATT
This sequence comes from Octodon degus, assembly GCF_000260255.1. Lineage (NCBI taxonomy): Eukaryota > Metazoa > Chordata > Mammalia > Rodentia > Octodontidae > Octodon > Octodon degus. The sequence continues at coordinate 10,397,769 of NW_004524667.1, read as the reverse complement.
AGCCTTTTCATTTGACACATAGTTTTAGAACCATATCAGTATCACATGACACCCCATAAACGTGTCTAGGTCTTACATAAGTTACAGAAATTTAAAAAAATCAAACAACCCTTTTTCAAAATTGATAACATTGGGCAACCTATTGGGACCCCTGCTCACGCCATTCTTGTGAAGCTATTCTTATTTCTCATTCATTTTCCCCAGTAAATTTTTCTACTCCTAAAGAAATGGATAATGTGTTTACAGTTCTGACTTAGTACCCTGTGATATACGAGGAGCCCTGTGTGATGGTTGTCGTCGTGCAGCTGGGCCTCTCATACAGTGAAGACCAGCGTGCCGCCATCCCACAGAGACGCTGCGCACTTTGAATGGCTCCGTAAGTGCTTTCTCTGCGCTGGCTGTGGTGGGGCACAGCGGCAGTCCCAGCACTGTGGCAGGCTGAGGAGAGGTGGATGTTAGAGTCCAGCCTGGACAATTTAGCTAGATCTCAAAAGAGGGGACCAGGTAGGGGAGGGGAGAGTCCTGCTGTGGAAGAAGCAGCTTTCTGTGCAAGTGTTCCTGGGGGCAGAGGAGGTGCACGCTGTGACCAGCACAGTTCTGTGGGGAACAGGGACTGCTCTGAGAGGGGAGGCCTTCGTAGCATGGCTTGTCTTTCTGCTGCTCTACTTCCTCACAAAGACCATTTTCTAACATTGCAAGAAGCCAATATACTGTGTACTTTCCAATGAGATTATTTAAGTCCTCTGACTAGAATATTTTACCTGTTTTAAAAATCTGACTAATCATTTGTAGTGTCTGCCACCACTGATTTTTATTTTCTTTTTACCCTGGGTAGTGATTTCCAAACGCATTAGAATCTCATTTGCTGCACACTACAAGGATTTTCATTTGAATTTTATGCAAATTATGACTGAGTGATAATTACAAAATAGAATTCAAAATGACTTAAATCTTGAATTTTGTTTAACAGGTTATTAGTCTGAAATCTTTATAACATTTAAAAAGTAAAGCGTTAAACTTACCAAATACTGTTTTGTGTTAAAGTCATTGGAAAACTAGTAGGCAGTTTCTAATAAAGTTAAACATAAACCTGTTCTGTGACCCAGGAATTATACTACCAAGTCACTGCCAAGAAAACTGAGTATGTAACTGCTAAAAGACTTATTTAAAATTGGTCATGGTGCCTTTGTAATCACCCCAAACTGGAAACAACTCAAATATTCCATCAGTAGAAGAATAAACAAATTATGGTATTTTTTCCCTCAGTGGTGTAGTATTGATAAAAAAGCTTGACATACTGATACATGCATACAAAACTATTGATTTAAAGAAGCAAGACAGAATATAGTACATGTTCAGTTATAAATAACAAGCTCACAAATCAGGGACGACAGCAGTCAGAATGAGTCCTTGAGAGGTGGGAGTTGACTCTATGAGACTGAAGGAACTTTCTGAGGGAGGGAAATGTTACCTTAATCTGAATGGTGGTCATCTGACTGCACGTGTGTAGTCATTTACAAAGGTGTATGTTTAAGATTTGAGTATTTACAAACTTTACTATGTGATAAAATATTTTAAATAAGAAAGGAGAGACAGAAGGGAAAGGTAGAAGAAAATCCCGTTATGTTTGATGGTTTTTTTTTTTTTTTTTTGCCATAAATGTATGTAACTAATTGAATTTACTATTCACTACTTTACTTTTTTCTTTCTTTTGATTTTTTTCCCCTTTACTAGAGATCAAATCCAGGGCCTGAGATACATCCCCAGTTCTTTTTGTTATTTTTATTATTTTAAAATTTTGTAAATTAAAAAAAAATTTTTCTTCATATTCTGTAGGGACTTAAAGTTTAACATATCAATAATTGATGGAAAATACCTGTTCCATGTTATGCCTAAGATGTTTTATATTCAGACAGATAGTGAGGTCAAGCTCAACTGCCTGTGTTGTAGGGTAATATTAATAAACTTCTCTTCTGGAGGGTTAACAATGTAAGTTTGCAGACCAAAACTTAGAGAAAAAGAAGGGCTGCAAGGACAGCTAACATTTTGGCCCTAGCCTTTCAAGCTTAGTGAAGACTCAGGACATAGGAGAACCTGTACTGTAACATCATGTAACTCAGTGGTATCCCAAATTTTCTGATCAGGGAGGTTATGGGGCCACAGAGGAAAGTGATTAACAATGGAGAGTGTGCCTAAAGAGAGTCACATGGATAGAAAACATTCTCCCAGGCTTTCACAGAGAGCAAATTGGTCAAGCAATGGCCATGACTCATCCACATGACTGACACTGACAAAGGATCTACAAACTGTGGTACAGGGTTTCAGGATAAATCCTGAGGGGATTTGACTGACCTTATCAGATACAAAAGTATATTACTTGTTATATAGGTCTTGCTTTGTCTTGGTCTTAACCATCCAGCAGAAAAGTATAAAAACGAAGTATAAAAAGTAAGCTATATTAATATGTTGAGCTGTAGAAGGCTCAAGTCAACAACCTTTTTTTTTTTTTTCTCTCTCTCTTTTTTGGTGGAAACAGGGATTACACTCGGGCCCTTGCACTTGCCCAGCAAGCGTGTATTCCACTGAGCCATCTCCCTGGCCAAGTCAACAACTTCTGTCATTGCCAGTCTTATGGAAAACTCTACTATTATGGACTACTAGACTATATTGGAATATTTTGCTGAATTTGGGCACCTACAATATTTAAATGGCAATGGAATACCCTTCTCTGACAAAACTAAACAAAAAAGGGGGATACAAATGAACGGCCATTTTGTATCTGTATGTTCAAAATAGGATAGATAACACAGCTGCATTCTCTTGGATCATTGAATAGAGAGATTTGTTCTAATAGTGTTTGTGGACAGGATATCATGTCCACATCTTGTACAATGAATAACCACTAAGACAACAATATACAATGTACTAATTATTGAAACTGTCTCATTGCTGTTTGTTTCTCAATAAAATTATTTAAGAAATGTAAGATTAAACTGAAGTATTGCCTTCAATAAATATGAATATTTTTATATTAAAATAAAAATATTTAAAATATATTATTAAAAATAAATATTTATTTCTCAATAAATATGAAAAAAATAAAAATTTTGAGACAGGGTCTTCCTAAGTTGCTGCAGCGGCCAGGATGAGGTTGGCCTTAACTATCCCCTTGCCACAGCCTCCCACAGTGCAGGATTAGAGGCCTGTGTCACCACAGTCTGCTTTTCTCTTCTTCACTGCAGTTTCCACTTTTATGTTTTAAAGTGGTTTCACATTAATTCTTTTTTTTTTTTTTTTTTTTTGGCGGAACCGGGGATTGAACTCAGATCCTTGCATTTGCCAGTCAAGCGCTTATCCTACTGAGCCATCTCCCCGGCCCCAAAATCTACTTTTTTTTTTTTGGCAGAACCAGAGATTGAACTCAGGCCCTCACACTTGCCAGGGAAGCACTATTCTACTGAGCCATCTCCCTGGCCCACATTAATTCTTTAGAAATGGAGCAAGGAGTCAGATGGTCTGACTTTTGACAGACTGCGTATAACCTAAGTACCAATTGTGCCCTAGTGTAAGATTGTCATTCCTTTGCTAATCCTATATGCCAATCCCAATTTCTGCTGTTTTGTAATGTAATGAATACAGTCTTACATGAGTTGTCTAAAAGCATAATTCAAATAATACAGAATTTAAATTGAATTTCACTCAATGTAAAAGTTTTACGTTCAAATTTTTAATTTGTTAGGACATACATACACATTTTACTAAAAAAGGTGTTTTGGTTTTTAAAATTCCTTGACTTAAATTTATATTAATTATGGAATTTAAAAACTTTCATAAAAGTTGAAAGAATAAGCTAGTGAATGCCACATGTACTTACCCTTTACTTTCACAATTACCCACTTGTGACAGCCAATCTTGTTTCTCATTGCTTATCCTTCTGGAATACTTTGAAGCAGATTTCTCATTTATAAAGAGGTATAGCTTCATCTTAAATACCTTTAAGATAAAGACTCTTAAAAAACTAAGCAGATAAAACAGTACTTCCTTACATTAAAAAATGTCCAGAGTTCACATTTGCTTTATTGTCTCATTTTTTCATAGTTAATTTATTTCAATCAACATCAAAATGAGGCTCATTTATTTTATATGATTTGTAATGGCTTTTTTTTTTTTTTAATGTATTTGGTACAGGGTTTCACTACCCAGCTCAGACTCATAGTGATCCTCCTGTTTCAACCTCCCTAGTGTTGGGATTACATGTGTGTGCCACCATGCCTGGTCTTGGTGGCCCAGGGTACCCAGGGCCGGGCTCACATGTCACGTGGTACTGGGGATTGACCCCTGGTCCTTGTGCATGCCTAGGTAGGTGCTTAGACTGCTGAGCTATCTCTGTGACCCTATAGTGTCTCTTCACTCTCTCTTAACACATAGAATCCTTTTCCACCATTATTTTTATCAGATTATTTGTTGAAGAAACCAGCCATTAGTCCATGGAATTTTCTACTTTCTTGGTTTTGCTGATTGCATACTTGTACTGAACAGTCTTCTTTGTCCCCTATATGATCCTACAGACTAACTTAGGGGTTAATTTGTATAGAGTCAGCTTTCATTTCTTTGATAAGACTGGTTTGTACTTTTGTCTGTTTCCTGTTGCACATTAGAAAACACTGCACTAATAAGCTAGAATTCTTCTAGCTAATCAATGAAAGACTTTTTGCCTCATCATCTACATGTTTTTAGTTTATTCAAGAGCACTAAGTGCTTGAGGTTTTTTTTTTTTAACCTCTTTCATCATCATAATATATGTGTCTGGAATCAGCCATTAATATAAATATTTTTTCTTTATTCTTTTTTCTTTTTCTTTTTTTTTTTTTTTTTCGGAACCGGGGATTGAACTCGGGCCCTTGCACTTGCCAGGGAAGCGCTTAATTCCACTGAGCCATCTCCCTGGCCCCAATATTTTTTATTTTTTCTAAAGTGGAAATTGATAGTTATAAACTAAACCCAGGATGCTGGCTATCGTCATTGCTAATGGGTTGTTTCTAGGCCATTTAAGAGGACATAACTAGAAAATACCCTACATTTTGTTTTGATTTTGTTTTATTTATTTATTTATTTTTATTTATTTTTTTGCGGAACTCAGGCCCTTGCCACTGAGCCATCTCTCCGGCCCTGATTTTTTTTTTTAAAGAAAAAGAAAAAAAAAAGCACATGAATTCATAAGGATGTTTATAATTCAGATTTAAGACTACAGCGTTTTAACGTTTGATTTTACATTTTAATTTCTTATGTTAAAAATATTGGTTTGTAATATAAGCAAAGTTATCTGTATTCTTTAACCTGTTGAAATACTGCTATATAATAGCTTCATAATACCAGTGCCAGTATTATTAATAGCTTGATCACTGAAAATGGCTTGTGATTTTTTTTTTTTGCAGTATCTTTTTCTTTAGGGCATATGAGTATTTTAAAGTTACTTTTTTTTTTTTTTTTTGTAAAACCACCAATTTGATTTACTGTAGGCTTAATTGCATTTTTTTTAGTTTTTTGGTCTCCATTTTGGTTTAATTTTATTTGCTTAAAATAAAAGCATAACACTGCTTTCTTTTAGTTCAATGAGAAGAAAGGTTTGTACTAATATTGTTTAGACAAGATATTATGTCTGTATCTTGTCTTCTGAATAACTACTACAAAGACAATATGTCCTACTAACCTGTTTTGAAACTGTTTTATTGCTATTTTATCTTTTCTCATTAAAATGAATAAAAAATGAAAAAAAAGCATACTACTAAGTAGAATCATTTTAGTGGTAATATGATTACTGAAAGTAGTTTTAAGGTTTCATTGTTTTGTTTTTTTATGGATTTTTTAAAGGCTTTTACAATAATTAATTTGAAAATAACTGAAGTTATCAACTCAGTTCAGTTGAGATCCAATTTCATTTTGTTCTTTGATTTTTAAGGATTTATTTCTTTCTCCTTATTTATATTTTTTGGGTGGTACCAGGGATCAAACTCAGGACCTTGTGCTTGCCAGGCAAGTACTTATTCCACTGAGCTATCTTCCTGGGCCTTTCTCCTTATTTTTGATAGAATTTAAAATTACCTGAAAATTTTTCAATTTTTCAAAATAAAATCTAAAATAATATACATTCAAAGAAAAATAGCTTCTACTTTTCCTCTCTTGTTTGTGCTTTCTCTCATTAGTGCTGTTTTTTACTTTTATCCTTTAAAAAAGTAAAGAAATATGTACTATATTTATATTTTCTTTTTTTTTTTTCAATTAAAGGTAATAGAATATACACTACTTGATACCTTGTTCATTTTTAATTAACAGTATTGATTGGCCCGAGGAAGTGTAACCTTTGAGGTACATTGTCAAATAAATATTAAAAACATAAAAAAGGAAAACCAAGGTTTGTATTCTTACTTCTTAAAAAATAATTGTTTAGGACTTTATGCTGTGGATGTTTATGGAACTGACGGGTTTTATGTTGTTTCCCGTGTTTTGCTTTAATTGACAGTGCTGCTTGTGCATGTCATTTTCTGTTTTCTAGAAACAAGCAGACATTTTAGTTTCAGGAGATAACTGTAGAGCGTATCATGTATTTATTATTTCTTGTTCATTTTGGAAAAAACTAAAAAAGTAAATATCAGACAAGTCTAAAGAATATTGAATCTCTGTAATTACTGCTAATATTTAGTTGCTTGATTGTAAAATAATAAAAGTTCTCGTTGATGGTATTTATAATGATTAAATGTATGTAAGCTTCCTGGCATAAGTAATGTTGAACTTCGGTGCTATAAAATTAATACTCAAAGCAACGTAATAATTTTGTGTTTACTTTGTTCTGAATAATTTGATTACAAGGTTGAATATCTGGTCATTAATATACAGAAAATATTGCACAAAAAAAATCAAAGAAATTTCGTTAGGAACTATTTTCTTGTTTTTACTTTGCTTATATGTAATTAGCAAATCATACAGATGGGCGAGACACTCTTATCTTTTTCCGTGGTGATTAAATATAATGAAGTATAATGTGTATGATGTATTGTGGAAATATTTCACTTGTGTGCCTTTAATATTTTTTTTAAACAGGCAGTATAACTCCAACTGTGGAACTGAATGGGCTTGCTATGAAAAGGGGAGAGCCTGCCATCTACAGGCCATTAGATCCAAAGCCATTCCCAAATTATAGAGCTAATTACAACTTTCGGGGCATGTACAATCAGAGGTTTGTATGTCTTCTTTGGTTTTGCTCTTATTATTTTATGCATATTGATGTAGTTTCTAAAATTCAGAGTATTTTCACTGTAAACACAATTAACTTGGGGCATTTTGCATAGAATTTACACAAATGAGGCTCACCAGGGGAATTTGTTGTAATAAATGTTGTTTAGGAACTAGTTTTTATTTCCAGGAGAGCGCTATCTTTGTTATAGGCAGGATCACATTTTAAAGCCAACTCAAAGTTTATAGTCTTGATTTCCCAGTTGACTTTCTCATTTCTTCAACAAGCACAACTTGGTAGTTTTTTTTTTTTTTTTTTTTTTTTTTTTTTTT
>NW_004524667.1:10366188-10390106 GCF_000260255.1 Octodon degus | reverse complement strand
TTTTTTTTTTTTTTTTTTCTTTTTAAATTCTTTGTCTGAATACATTAATGAACTTGAGTGTTTGTTTACAGGAAATTTACTGGAGGAAGGAAGAATTTACTAGGTCTCTTTGCACATTGCCCGGTTTTGCCATAGTGCAGGTGTCACAGAATTTTGGAAGTGTAGTGAAAATTTCAAAATAATAGTGCCCCTATTGTAAGTCATATAAAACTCACTGTAAAGAATATGGAAAATAGCCAGGTATGTTGGTGCATACTTGTAATCCCAGTGCCACACTGGGCTGTTGAGGCAGGTGGATTACCATGAGTTCAAGGCTAGCTTGGACTACATTGTGAGTTTAAGATCAGGTTTGTCACAAAAAGACAAAACAAAACCAAAAAACACCAAAGAAAAAAGCAAAGAAAAATAATAAAGAATATGGAAAATACAGAAAGATAAAAATGAACAATTTATAATTCCAGAACTAACCACCTTTAATGTTTTAAAGTCCCTTACATCCTATTTTTCTTTGTATAAATATATTTGACCAGATTGAAGTTGTGCTTTTTATGTGCAATTTCTATAGCCATTTATTAAGGTATAATATGCATACAGTGACACAAACCTTTATTATACTATACCTTGATGACTTTATTTGTATATGTATAGTATACCTTTTTTGATGACTTTTTACATATGTGTATTTTGCTGTAATGGCCACCCAGATCAAAGTCCTGTACTCAGATTCCCTTTGTCTGAGGGTTTTCTCAGGCCTTGCTAGTGACACACCCTCCCGGAGAAGTCACCTCTGCTTTGTAACCACAGATTAGTTTCGCTTGAATTTTGTACAGATAGACTCGTGGAGTATTTACTATGTGCCTGGCCCTTTTCATTCTGTATAATGATGTTCTTTTTCTGTTGTTTGTTTTGTGTGTCATCTATGTTGCATATTTGAGTTTTGTTCCTTTGTACATGTATACTGTATCTTAATTTGTTTATCCTTCATACATATTGCAGTGCCTTCTTTCACCCAATATCACCTAATATAATGTGCATTTTCCATATTTTTAATCCTCAAAAATGTTTTTAATAGCTCTGTGTGATCATATGGTTAGGGTATATTGTATGATTCTATGCCTAGTTGTAGCCCTCCTCTCTTCTTCCTGTCCTTCCCCTCTCCATGTTAGGGATCAAACAGAGGGCTTGTGCTAGCCAACTACTACTGAACTACAGCTCAGCCCCCAATCTTCTGGTTTTTTAAAAAGAAAGTCTTTCATTGCTTTTGTCCAAGAAATTCTTAGACAAAGAATTCTTTGCTGAAGCTTTTGTTATGATTTTGTGTTATTTACTGACAATGAAGCTGTTGTGCAGAGAGTGTTTTGTCCATAGAGAATATTTTGTCTGTATAGAATCTGATATTTTTAGTTGTCTTTAATTGTATCCATTTAAAGCATAGGCCTATTCAAATTGTAAATAGTTCTTTTAAGGTCATTGCTCAGGGTCTCTTAAGAAAAACTTGAACAGTTCCTTAGACTTCTCTCCTATCGCCCCAGAGAGTACCTGGGGGAATTGCTGACGTGCTGTTCTCCCCACCCCCACCCCATGGCTTGTATTGGCTTTCAGTGTTCCTGTGATTTGTGATGTCTCCTCTCCATGAGATGCTGGCTGAAACCTGCAGTTAGTGACTGTAATTCACTTTGGCCCAAACCCTTTGCTGTTTGTTGTTTTCTGGTATGAGGCTCTGTGGTTCCCTTCCTCCTTTGTAGCACACCAACTTCTGACTGTAGTGCATCCTAGCCTAGCTTGGTGTGCACGTCACATAGAAAGGGTGGGAACTGAACTTTTTTTTTTTTTTTTTTTTTTTTGAGGTAAGTTTCTATTACAGTGCCGGGCTGGCCTCAAGCTTATGATCATTCTGTCTCAGTCTCCCAAGTGCTGGAATTACAGTCATGTGCCACCAGGCCTTGTTGTTTTCTTAGAGTAGTTTCTTTCTCTGTCTTTCTGTCTTTATTTAGTCTTAGGTTACCTAGTGTATAAATAAAGCTAGTTGTCCACTTTAGCATAATAGATACGTTTAGTATTCCTTAGAAAGGAATAGGCTATTTCATACTTGTTGAAATTTTATTTGTAATGTACTATAATGAATAGATTTCATGAGTATTATGTTTTAACATTTGTTATATTTTAATATCTGTGGTCCTTCATTGAAATTTTGCAGTGAATTTATTATTTCTATGTGAAAGAAATGTGCTAAAGCAGTTAGAAATCAAGCGGTAATTCCTGTCCTGCGTGAGGCTCATTTTTTGGTAGGCGAGAGTCATGAATACGGTGTATCTTAGACTAGGCCTCTTAATGGTCAGAAGGGATTTTCCCTACACAGAGGCCAGACCTAGCCATTACTAAGCAGGTTGTTGGAATTTCACACAGATCTCACTTTGCTGGTGACAACACCTAATTGCATTACAGGGCATTGGGAGCCGAAGATGAGAGGAGACTTTCCAGGTTAGTCAGTAGTGTTGAGGCGGAGGAATGAAAGGTTAGGAAGTCTAAGAAACTGGTATTTAGGATTTTTTAAAAGTCCCTCTCATTTTTTATTTATTAAATATAGCTATCTTACAATACTGTTTTTTCTTTGTTCTTTGATGATGAATTTTCTCTTTTTAAAATCATTTAGAGGCCTCAGAGGACTGATTATTATTATTATTTTTTAAAAATATCTGCTGTGTCTTATGGGAGAAGGAAAAGGATTTTTGCTTGGGCAAACTGAGGAGGATATTATGTGGATTCTAAAATACCTTTCTCCTTTTGTTATGGGTAAGATGTTTGACAGCAGTGGTGCCTCCTCAAATCTTTCTTTCTCATTTGAGGCATTCTTCAGCAACATATAAAGTAGAAAATTCAAACGTTTATATGATACCACAAGGTAAAGATAGGACAACATTTTTTGCTTGTGCTAGTTAGCTTTAATAATTTGTACTTACAGTCTAAGAAGAGGAAAAGTTTGTTTATTTATTTTTGGTACTAGGGATTGAACTTAGGATCTTGTGCTTGCCAAGCAGGCACTTAAGCCTGCTGAACTATGTTCCTGGCCCAGAAAGTTTATTTTGGTTCATAGTTTTGGAGGCTTTGGTCTGTGGTTGGTTGGTCTTGTAGCTTCTGTACTTATGGTGAGGCAGAATGTCATTGCTGGGAGTGTGTGTTGGGGAAACTGTGCAGCTCACAGTGGCCCGGAGTGAAGGGAGAGAGAAGGCCAAGCCCTAATAGTATGGCTCCATGTGAGGAGGTGTCTGTACTCAGGCCCCATGTCCTGCAAGTACCTCTGTCACCCAGAGCTATGTGAGCTAGGAACTAAACTAGTAGCACATGGGCCTTTGTGGGACACTTACCCAAATTATGGCAGTGCTTTGTTCTTTCTTGTGAAAGTTATATAAGTTCATAGGTAGGCTAGAATCAGGCCTCTATAGACAGTTTAATTTTGTATATTCACAGATTTGAAAAATCATGATTGCTTGGCAAATGGCCATTTCTGGTACCTTGATCTGCTATGTAGATTTTCAAAGGACCACAACTCAAAACTAGATTATGTGAAAGTGGGAGTTTTGAGCCCATGTAACTGGTAAGTCCCTCAGGGAGGTCTGCAGACATGGTTGGATATAGAGCTTTTATGTAGTTCTTTTCTATTTTTTCTAGCGCTCTCCCTCTTTTTTTTTTTTTTTTTTTTTTTTTTTTTTGTGGAACCGGGGATTGAACTCAGGCCTTTACGCTTGACAGGGAAGTGCTTATTCCACTGAGCCATCTCCCCAGCCCCTTTTTTCTAGCTCTTGTCTCATTTTTTCCTGTGCTTGATTTTATTTTTTCAGAGAAGCTTAATCTTATTTGTTGTTCCTTATTTGTGACATAATCTATAGTTTGGATTTACAGTCAGTACTAAAGGATGAAGAAGTTGCTTTGTTTTAGTCATTCTTAAAACACTGCCCAGCCAAGAATTTATTTTTCAAAATGAGCATAGTGGGAGCATACTGTAACTGCCTAAAAGGTTTATGCTCTCAGTCTGGAGAGAAATGACAATTAGCTCTACCCAAACTATTATGGAAAGCACATGGGAAGGGGGGATTTAGAGTTGAATCAACGACCTTCACACTGAGTTACATACTCAGTCCTTTATATTTAGAATGTTATTTATTTTTATTTTGAGGCAAGGTCTCTCTAAATCACTAAGTTGCCCAGGCTGGCCTTTAGTCCTGTGACCCTCCTTGTCTCAGACTCCCAGAGGTCTAGGATTACAGGCTGTGCCAGGAGGCTTGGGGGGCACAAGAGAATGGTTCCCCAAAGGAAAACATTCTAAGGGAAGATTATTTTTATCAAGTCAGTTTTGGAAAAACAAATTTGATTTTGACTATGTTGAATTTAAATTGTCAGTGGAACATTTAGGAATGTTTAACACCCTTCAAGACTTCAACAAAAGACATGTGGAAGTTATTGTTGAGGGTTTATTGAAAGGACACCTGGGAAGAGGTATAGTTAGTGTCCAGAATTTTAAGAACAGGTTGTGTAATTCTCTTCAGAAAATGGCATTATTTAGGATTCAACCTAAGTTTGAGTGACTTATGAGGTCTTTGTTTATCAAAGAGAGTATCTCTCGCTCTGTATGTCATTGCCCAGTTTGGAGCAATGTTATGGTGTACAGCAGTGCCCGGGGTCACTGCAGTCACCACATGTGCTTAGATCAACAAGATGCTGTGGTTGTGTCAAGAAGATGCTTGGCTGCCTTTGGCTAATGTGTCAGATTGAAAAGTAAACACTTGCAGCCAGTGTGGTAAAGTTACTTTGATGTAACATGTGTCAAATAATAATGGCAGGTTGAAAAACAAGGAGAGTTTGGACTATTTTGCCTAAAAGTTACTACTTGTTCCTATTGTTGGAGCTAAGCCTCTGCTTAAATTTTCTCTGTAGCAATGGGAAATAAATCTGTGCGATTTGGAAAGAATTTTATAGATAGCTGTGGCTACCAATGGAAATTCAATAGAGTGCAAGTGTTTTTTTTCTTTTTGAGACAGAGTCTTACTTTATAATTCAGGCTGGTCTTAAACTCATTATATAGTCCCAGTTGGCCTCCAACTCACAGCCTCCCAAGTGCTGGTATTATAGGAGTGAGCCAGAATGCCTAGCTAGAGTAGAAGATTTTTAAATGTCTGAACTATATCATTACGTTAATTATGAGTAAAATTAGAAGTAACTACAGTTTCGGCTTATGAAAATAGCTTTTATATTATACAGATTAAATACTGTACCTGTTTCTTGAATGCTTGGGACTAGAAATGTGTCAGATTTTTACACTTTTTTGGGTTTTAGTATATTTTCATATGCATGAGGTATTTTGGATATAAGACCCAAGTCTAAACATGAAACTCATTTATGTTTTGCACATACCTTACACACATAATCTGCAGGTGATTATTTATTTATTTATTTATTTATTTATTTATTTATTTATTTATGTTTTGGTGGTACCAGGGATTGAACATGGGACTTGTGCTTGCCAGGCAGACGCTTATGCAGCTGAGCTGAGTGCCCGAGCCTTGAAGATGGTTTTATACAATAATTAATTTTGTATATGAAACAGGTTGTATACATTGAACTGTTGGGCTTGTGGCAGCATTTCAGTGCTCACAGTGGTTCAGATTTTGGAACATTTCAGATTTGGGTTTTTGGGTTAGGAGACAGGGTCTTTTTTCTTTTGTTTTGTTTTTGGTGGAACCGGGGATTGAACTCAGTCCCTTGTGCTTGCCAGAGAAGCTCTTATTCCACTGAGCCATCTCCCCACCCTGGGTTTTTGGGTTAGGGATGCAAGTTTTAACCTGTACATTTTGAAAATTCATGTTATATAGTTTGTAAGGTTGGTGTGCTGTTTATTTTGAGAATGTTCAAACTGTCAGCATAAGGATTCTTCACTGCTCATAATACCTTTCAAAAAAGTGTATTAGAAAGAACAGTTTAAAAAAAAAGAGAAAAAAAAAAGAAAGAACAGTTAAGAAACACAGAATTTTTCTAGTAGCAAGAATGTAAACAGGTATAAACCTATGGTTTTGGTTTCTACCACCAGGTGGTGCTTGTGTATAAACAAAATGGCCAGGCTGAGTGAGTTCACTTTGGTTACTATGCCAAGGCCAGTGGCTGACAAATGACAAATGAAATTACCAATATTTGATTTTACTTGGACTTGTAAGTATGTGGTAGGATTTAACCTAGTAGAAAATAGTCAGTGAAATATGTAACTTTAATATCTCCTGGATGAATGAAATGAGTATTAAGTGGTAAAAAGCAGAAATTTGTTCTGATAGTTGCTTTGCCTTCTGTATACTGTAAGCCTTGGTTTGAGGAATGCAGTCTTTTCTCTTGTAGCATACTTTACATATAGAAATCATTGAACTTTTAAAAATGACTTCATCATGAAGATATCACTTTATAGAATATAAAACAAAAAGCCTGCAGGAGAAGTAGGGGTATTTTATTTGATCAAAGAAAGGTTAAAATACTTTACATTAAAATATAAATACTCAGAGCCAGCGAGATAGCTCCACTGACTAAACACCTGCTTAGGCGAGCTCACAGACCACAGTTGGATCCCCAGCACCACAGGCCGCAGGGCCCCGCCCCTGGGTGCGCTGAGCCGGCCACAGAGTCCTGGCGTGGTGGTACATGCCTGTAAGCCCAGTGCTGGGGAGGCTGAAAACAGGAGGATCACTGTGAGTCGAACTGCAGAGTGAGACCCTGTACCAAATACATTAAAAAATAATACTCATAAACCAGGTAAGAGAATTTGAACGGGTTACCAAAGCTGGCGTGAGAAAAAGTGAACTTAAGATGAATATACCACATGATCACAGATATAAAAGTCCTGGAACATATTAGCAAATTAATTTATCTGTTGGCTGTGTGACCCTTCCCGGAAGATTGCTGATCTCTAGGACATGGAGGCAAGAAGTAGAGCCATCTCTGTTCAGCAGCCATTGTAATGATTTGGAAAGTGTACTCTTGTGCTTGCTTCAGTGGCACTTATGATAAGATTGGAATGAAGGGATACTCTTTCCAATAGTTAGTTGTAAAGTTTGGTTTTCTAGGCAGAAACAAACCGGTCTCCAAAGATTTCTTAGAACATAAAAAAATGAGTAATGAAAAAGTTGAGAATTCAAATGTCATCAAAATTAAGAACTTAGTACTTAAAAAATCACTGTTAAAAATGAAAAAATGGGGGATATGTTACCACACACCTGTAATCACAGCCACTTGGGAGGCTGAGGCAGGAGGACCCCAAATTTGAGGCCACTTTGGGCAACTTAGTGAGATCCTCATCTCATCTCAAAATAAAAAATAGAGCTGGGAATGTAGCTTAGTAGTAGATTTTACTTAATATGTGGGAGTCCTGGCTATGCTATTATACTGCAAAAAAAGTGAAAAAGCAGGACATGTATGGAAGGAAAACATTCACAATACATGCATTTGAAAAATAATCTGTCTCCAGAATATGTAAAGCAGTGGCTACAGCTTAACAAAAAGTAATAGACAAGGGCAAACATTCAAATAGATCCTCACAAAGGATGAGATAAGAATGTTTAAAAATCATGAAAAGATGCTCAAATCAGGAGTTACCTTGGAAATGCAAATTAAAACCATAGCTGTGTTTCTCAGAGGACTGATAGCACCAAGTGCCGGAGTAGGGCAGCGAGTGCTGGGTTGCTGCTGGGAATGCGAAGTGGTCATCTTTGCCAGAATCTGTTACTTTCATTTGAAGTTAAACATTTACCATTCCATCCAGTAGTCTCACACTTGGGACATGCACACAGCAGCATCTTTATCCTCACCCTAAATTAGGAACACCCCAATGTGTACTGCCCGGTAAATGGTTAAGCAGATTGTAATACAGCCATGCCTCAGAATAACATTCCACAGGAAAACTCCTTATCCGTGTAACAATATATGTGACTCTCAAAATCAAACTGAGCAAAAAAAAAAAAAAAAGCTAGCTACACAGTGAATATAATGTTTCCTGCACAAGGAAATCTTTTGGGGTGATAAAATGCTGCATATCTTTTTTTTTGTTTTGTTTTTGTTTTGGCTTTTTTTGGCGGAACCAGGGATTGAACTCAGGCCCTTGTGCTTGCCAGGCAAGCGCTTATTCTACTGAGCCATCTCCCCAGTCCATGCTGCATATCTTGACTTTGGTGTTTGTTGTATTGTACAAGGTAGACTTCATAAGGCACTTCTCAGAAGAAGAAGTGCAAATGGGAAGTAACTGAAAAAATTCTCAAGATCACTGGTCACTTGAGAGATGCAAATTAACAATACTGAGATTCCATTCTCACTTCAGAAAGAATGGCTTTTACCAAGAAAACAGCTAATAACACACACTGGCGGGGTTGTGGGGAAAAGGGAAGCTTTCTCCAGCTGCTGGCGGGAGGGTAGACTGGCACAGCTGCTGTGGACATGAGTGTGGAGAGTCCTCACGCTAGGATTGAAGGTCCCATCTGACCAGCTGTTGTGCTCCCGCATATCTTCTGAGTATCAGAAGAATTAAAAGCATCATATCCTAGTGGTATATGTGTATCCATGTTTGTAGTGACACAGTTTGTAGTAGCTAAATCTTGGATGCACCCCAGATGCCCATCTACTGATAAATGGATAAAAAAAGATGTTTCTTTTTTATATAATAGAGTATTACTCAGCTATAAAGAAAGACAAAATTGAGACATTTATAGCTAAGTGGATGGACCTTGAGATCATAATCATAAGTGAAACAAATGGGACACACATGTATAAATATCACACTATCTCTCAGTGTGAGAAACTGAAATTGTAAGTATCAACCAAAATGTACGATACTGTGAGATAGGAAGGAGTTGTTGAAAAAAATAAAGGGAACTAGGGAAGGGGGAGAGCAGTGGGAAGGAAGGAAAAGAAAACAACCAGAAAAGAAGGATACAAATCAAAACAGAGCTTTGAGGGGGCTGGGGAGATAACTCAGTGGGATAAGTGTTTGCCTGGGAAGTGCAAGGGCCTGAGTTCTATCCCTGGTACCACTGAAAAAGAACCAACCAAACAAAAAACCAAAACAGAGCTTTGTGAATAGAAAGGAAAAGAGGTTTAAAAGGAGGGGACAGGAATGTGAAAAAAAAAATCAAAACTTATGTACAAATACAAATTCTGTATAGTGAATATAATTGTATACCTAAATTGTACCAATAAACTTAGTTTTCTTTAAAAAATCATAAAATTATGAACTTAAAGTAGGCATATTTCATTGAATATATTTTATTTCAAAATGGATTTTAAAAGTATTTTATAATGTTCCATTTTATTTGAAACTAAAGGTATTTGTAAGAGTCATAGTTTTGCTATTCAAGTGTTTGGCCAGAAACACTGAGAATGTCTTTGGGAGGCTAAACTAGTACTTATCTCATAGGGTATTTGGGAATCAAGTGGTTTTGCATGAAATTATGCAATAATTGTTGTTAGCCATTTTTATATTGTAGTTGCTATAGTCCAGGTCAATAGCTCTGTAGATTTCAACCATCTGATTCTTAGTTAAGTCATCCAAAAATTGAGAATAGTGTTTCTTTGTAGTGCTGGTTTTAAAATTTAATAAAGTAGGTCATGAACCATATATGGATCATTACCTTGCTGTACCATAGTGTAATTCCTTAAAGGAATCTGAGTGCCACTGCCTTTGCAGTGATATTAGCATTCGGAGAGATTTTAAACAATTTATCTTTGCCCAATAAAAATCAAGCTATGACTGTAATATTCTGAGTATTTGATTCTGTATTGAAAATATGGGCACATTGGTTTTGGTTGGAACTTAGTTGGACCTGCAATAATACTATTGTTGTAGTTCAGATAATTGTTTTTCTCCTGGAAAACTGCATATGAGGAATTGTTAACTTGAATTTACATCTGTGGCGTTTTGTACTTGGATGCTGTCTTTCGTGCACATGCCTCTTCTGCCTTGGCTGAGTTTCATGGCTGTTTGTTTTAGCTTTGTTCTGTCAGGGTCGTGGTTCGGCTAGTCTGTGTTTTCTGCTGTGGAGTTGTTCAGCGCCAGGAACTTGGAAATACATTTCCTATATAGAAATTTAGGACTCGCACTGCTTTGTTCTGCTCTGAGAAACAGCAGGGCAGCCTGAAGAGTCACCACATAATTTTGGATTATCTATGTTTATTAAATAAAATAAATTTTATGTCCTACAAGTCTAATATTTGTATATCCTCCTTAAATGAAAACAAAAGCAGAAGCAAATAAAGCCAGTTCTTAAATTTAGAACATCTTGGTTATTGTGGGTTGACAATCTGAAATTTTTTTGCTACTTTTTAAAAATGCTGTTGAGACCTTTTTTGAGTTCTTTAGGTTAAAAATTTAAACATTATTCTCCACAAAGGTGAGTGTAAAGAACATGTACCAACAAATACATTATTACTATATTCCTCAAGTTGGGTTAAAAGAGCTTAATTCTTCTCAGCACTTGGAGGTTGAGGCAGGAATATTTCCATGGGTTTGAGGCAGCCTGGGCTATATGGTGAGTTCAAGGCTAGCCTACACTACATAGCGAGACCCTGTCTCAAAAAGAAAAAAAAAATTCTTTAGAAAATGTGACCATTAATTAAATTTATACCTTTTTCATCATAAAGTTTTTTTTTTTTTGTCTAGAATAGGGCAAATAAATAACATTCCCTGTTCTGTAATTAGTAGAGGCTAATTTTATAAATCTTGTTCAAGATCTGAAAAATGAAACATAGTATCTGACTCACTTTATGTTTGAAGCAGCACTGTCAGACTATTTATAGTTAATTCAGTTAAGCAAAACCTTGCCATAGTAGGTCTTTTTTTTTCTCTCTTCCTTTCTGTTTCTGCACAGAGCTGAACTGAGGGTACTGGGCTATTCTCTCAGCACGGTAGGATGCAAAGGCAGGATGATCCAAATTTGAACCCAGCATGGACAATTCAGCAATTTAGTGATGCCTTTTCTCAAAGTAAAATTAGGCAGGGGTTGTAGCTGCTTGGAAAGGCACTGGATACCATCCCTGGGGCTAAAAAAATAAAATACAGGTACAAAATGACAGTTTATGAAGCTCTGTTGTTATTGCTCTTTTTGAGAAAAGGTTTTTGATAGGCAGTGCATTCTGTCCTTGACTTCGCAGTAACCCTCCTCCCGTAGCCTCCCAAGTACTATGCAGCCCTTTTTTGATGAGGCATGTAATGTACCTGTTCAAGCTTTCAATTTTCAGAATTCTGGAGAAAAATTTGTATATGGGTGTACATTTTAGCCTGAAAAATGTGACGCTTCCCCCCTCTTATTTGGAGAGTTCCTTTCTGAATAAAAAAGACAAAAATGAGACATGTTCTCTGGTAAGTGTTCCTTCTTAATGCTCAATCACTTTCTATGCATTTTCTCCAGCTATTGATTTTTAGAAAAGATTTTATAAAGTTTTTAATGTCATTTGGATTTAGAAATAAAGGTAAGTATGGTTTTTCAGGTAAATACTATGGCTATTAATAATGTAAGTTTATGGTACATGTTTATAGAAGTTTCTCTAATAGTGGTTCTTTTTTTATGAGCAGAATATATTTATTGAAGGAAAGAAAGCTCCTGTTCAAGAGAGGGACAGGAGGGGCCCCGAGCGGGTAGTTCCCCCTGATAATGGTTCTTGAAAATGTAGTATTATACCTTGTAAATTCTAGGTAAAGTTTTGGATGATCATCAAATAGGCAGTGTTCAAATTTTGTTTTTGCATTGGTTACTAGAAACTTATAATGTATTTTCTCATAGAAATTCTGTGATAAATAGTGGCATTGTTTATAAAAAGCCAATAAATAGGCATTTTACTGATAGTGAGAAATTTACGTATAGTAGATCTGATTTTAGCTTTCAAAGAACATTTTTCCTTTGATGCCACCTTACAGCAATCCTCTGCAGCTCCAGCAGTAACAGTAGAGAAGGTTAGAAGGTCCCAGACATATCAGGGATAATAGAGAGACGGTATTCCTCCTGCAACTTAGGCTTTAAATTGTTTCTTAGAAGTAAGATTAACCAGCCAAAAGAAGCGTGAATACCTTAATGTTGAATATGTTGTACAAGGCTCAGAGCTAGGAAGGCACTAGATATCCGTATGTAGAAGTAGTAGACAGAGCTGAATATGGAAACAGAAAGGCAGTGACTCAGTCTGGGGCGCTAGAAGTAAGATGGACCTGATAGCAAGATTACAGTAATTGATTTTTAGCGCAACCCATAAGTTTTTAAGGAATGGGGATGTCATGCTATGCTGACATACTTACTAGCTCTTTCAGGGAAATTTCTACTTAATAGAAATTAATAGAAATCCGGATCCTCCAAATTTGGGGATATACAAGGGATCTAGTTTCTCCTGCCCATACTAACACTTATTTTTCATAATAGCGATCCTGATGGATATGAAATTGTCACATTAATTGTAACACTCTCTTGGTTCTAGATTTTTGTTTGGGGACACATTTTTCCTCACTCTGAGTCTTTGCGACTAGGATAGATTGATTCATTTAGTATGCAAATGTCACATCACTCAACAGTTCTTAAGAAGTACTACACTGGTGAAAACAATGATGAATACGGTATTGCCTTAGCTCTCGAGTTGATAGCCTGGTAGGGGAGTACCAGTGATCAGGAGCCAGTAAGAAATGGCGTGATGACCGTTCCCACAGATGCCTTGGAAGTGGTAACTGAGGCAGGATATCTAATTCAGTTGAGTCCACAGGATAAGGCACAGTATCTCCAAAACTTCTCCTCATTGCTCTAGAAGTATTAGCTGGTGCAGTTAGAAGAGAGATGAATTTATAGCAATAAGATGCAGGAATCCACAGCTATATGTGGCTTTAATTTGAGCAGTTTGTTCCTGGTAGTCAGCTGTAGTTCAATGCTCTGAAATGGAAAATTCCAGAAATAAACAAGTATATGTTTTGAATTGTGTGGTGTTTAACTAACATGAGGAAATCTCTGTAGCCCAGGGTGCGAGGCATCCCTTTGTCCAGTATGTTTTTTATGTGCTATTCCTGTTCGTCAGTCGCCATCTTGGTTATTAGATGAGCTGTTGCCATGTCACAGTGCTTGTTTTCAAGTAACCCGATGACCTTTATTTTACTTAATGATGACTCCAAAGTGCAGGCGTAGTACTGCTGGCATTTGAATATGTCTGAAGAAGCTGTGCAGTGTTTCCTTGAAGTGAAAAGGGTGAAAGTGGGTTAAGATATTGTGAGAAAGTTTTGTTTGGTAAAAATTGACTGCTGTGTTATTTGGCGCACAGATATTCAGAAGTGCCCTGCGCTATGTTGTTTCGTCATGTACAGATGATAACTGCAGTGGCAGCTCATGGTACAGTTCCCGTGTAGCTTTGAGGTCACAGAAGTACCACTTCTGTATGGCTGAGGGTGTGACTGAGCGGTGAGACACCTGCCTTGCCTGAGACCCTGAGTTTAGTACCCAGAACCACAAAGATGCCATCGTATGTCCATAAATTTTAATTAGTATGCATATTGTGATGCCTAGAGTTGTGATGGAACTAGCAAAAAAAAATGACTTTTAGAAATAAAATAACACACGTTAAAATTCTGTGTGGACAGTGGAATAAATTGCAAGTTCAAGAAGATAAAGTGATGTCAAAGGCAGGATATATTTAACAGGGTTTTTATATTTTCTTCAATAGATTAGGGTAAATAGCAAGAGTAATACGAAGTTTTATTTTAAAATGTTAGAAAGTACATTCTTTGTGTTTATAGAAGCAAGTATATAAATTTCTAATGAAAAATTATATCTGTTAAGTAATATTTTAGATATAATAAAACACAAGAATATATATAATTGGGACTGGGGCTATAGCTCAGCAGCATAAGTGCCTGCCTGGCAAGTGTAAGGTCCTGAGTTTGATCCCTGGTACAACAAAACAAAACAAAACAAAACAAAACAAAACAAAACAAAACAAAACACACACACGTACATATATATGTATATATATAATTTTCAAATTTTGCATGGGATATAAGCATTTAATTTGAATAGTACTGCTGTAAACTCATGAAAGAAGCTAAATTGAGAGCTGTTACAGAATGCATGGTAGATTTTTGTCTTTTTACATTATATGCAGACATAATTTGAAAATGGTCTGATAATTAAGAGTCTTGAATATGAATATAGTTACTCTCATGAGGTCATGTATGCTGAAAATTGAAACCTTATTCTTTGGTATTTAATTAGTGTAATTTTTCTTTTTTAAAAAATAAAATCATTACCTTTTGGGGATAGTCCAAGTAAAACTATTTTGAGCCACTGGAGGGCAGCATAAATTTGTCGTTGGAATTAGTTTTTCCAGCGAGTACTTTTGAGTGACAAACTTAATATTTGCATCTTTGAATAAATTGCAAGTTTTTAGTTAGAATTGAGATCTTTCATTTGAATTTTTGAAAATTTATTAGTTTGTGTTTGTAGTACATTATGTTTACATTCCTTGTGGGGAGTTGTTACAGCATGAGGTAAAATGTCTTTATTCATTTGCTTTGTTCTCTTTTCCTTTCTCTTCTCACTATCACCTGATTCCATCCCTTATTTTGGTGCATATTTGTAGTGTGTAATGTTTACTATAATAAAATCATGATGGTATAAAAATAAGTTCTTTGTTTTCTTCATTTACCTCTCTTGTCCCTAAACATTCCTGTAGTCCCAACACGGGGAGGCTGAAGCAGGAGGGTCACTTTGAGTTTGAAGGTAGCCTGGGCTGCATAATAAGTTCAAGGCCATCCTGAGCTACATAGCAATACTCTTGTCTCATAAAAATCTAGACAAAGAAAAATAAACAGCTAATTTTAAATATTCTTAAAGTTGTCATGGAGAAAACTTTTAAGTGGTTTGTAGCTCAGATGGCATGTTAGATTTTCCTGCAAAGCATTAAAAATTCTGATGCCCAGGCTCTATGTAGACTAATTAACTCAGAATTTCTTGTGGAGGTCTTGAACACCAGTGTTTCAAAAATTCTTTGGCTCCTGGAGGTTAAGGCAGGATCATCTCAAGTTTGAGGCCAGCCTGGGCAACTTAGCAACCTAATCAGTTTCTGTCTTAAAAATGGGGGTGGGGAGAGGGTATGTTTCAGTGTACTCCAGGTTCAATCTCAAGTACAACTAAAAACAAGTTCTGTAGGCGACTCATATGTCGTTATTGAAATAGTGCTTCCCCAACCCAAGTATGTATTACTTTCTTTTTTCTGTTTTGTCATTCAGCCTGGCTTTGAACTCACTAGATATCCCAGGCTGGCCTTGAATTCGGTGGCAGTCCTGCCACAGCGACCCCAATGCTGGGATTACAGGTGTGGCGTACCTCCTCTGGCCCATCACTCACTGTTAGCATCAAGGATTATGAGATGTGGATTTAAGTAGTAATAGAACGTTCTGAAAAAGATTTAAGTAGTTACAGCTTTTGAAACAGGTAAAATTGAAGGTGCAAATTATAGTTAACTACAATTCTCAGGAAATCAAGTTTTTTGGACAGCCAAGTTTCCCGAATTAGTGACCGTTTATATCCATTTTGGAAATGAAAACTTAGCTTATTTAGATAATTTTGGGTAGTTTTCCTTCCTAAAATTATGGCACATGTTTTTCATGTTGTTAAACAGAAAATTCTATAATTACGAGCATAAAGAATCCTTCATATAGTTTCTCTATCAACCTTACAGACATCAGCCTTACCGTAAAGCTCAGGGGGTACATGAGTGCTTTGTTCCTAGGCCGGATCCTTCTAGCCATCTGTTTCTGGGCACCTGTCTGCCATCACTTTCTAAGTCGCTGTTGGCAGACGGATTGGCACATTAGCGCTGTCTGCCCTCGTGTGCCTCTGCATAGCAGCATTTGCCCCTCTGTGATGACTTCACATCGCTGTTGCTTTGGGAGCGTATTGTATTTAGAAGTAGAGTAAAAAGTAGAGTAAAAGACTTGACTTAGGCTCCAAAGTATTCCTATAAATGTGGAATAATACATAAGCTCTAATGTGCCAATTTTTTGTGAGAATTTTTCCCCTTATGTTTTAAGTAAAAATATTCATTTTCAGCAAAATGAGTCTGCCAGATAGCAGAATATATGAATCTGTGTGTGTGTGTAAAATGAACTACTATTTTGGTTGGGATTACACAAAGATAATAGTTGCTTTATTAAAATGAATAAAATCACATATATCAAAGAAGACAGATCTCTTGGGGATCTTTTTTTTCTTCTGAATATGAAACTTATTTTTCTTCCTCTTCATATGTGTTAAAATTTTTTAAAAAGCTTTCCAAAATGAGAATATTTGTTAGTAAGAAATGCATACTCTGGCCCTGCGTGCCGCCCACCTGTCACAACATTACTCACATCACCTCTGTGAGGGCGTTTCTGTGCTGGTTTGATCGTTCACCCGGCATTGCCTCTTTTCAGTTCATCGTCCTTATGTATGTCTGCCTTCTGTTTCTGTCCTTGCCTTCAGAGTCTGCTGGGGACTAAAACAGAAACTTCCTTTAGTAACTTTTTGATGTCTAGATGTTTGTTGATTATTTTAAAAAAAATCAAAAAAGGCAAGAAAATAAAGACTGCAGAATCTTTTTCTGTAGAAGAAAAAAATAACCTTTTTTTTTTTGGTGAGTTGGGAATTGAAAATCACGAGGTAAATGTTGGTTCCACATTAAAAATTCCTAGTATCACTGCCTGGTGTATAAGTAGTAAATGTTTTGTCTTTAATAATTTTAAATAGAGATGCAAACATCATCTGCTTGGGCTTTGTCTTTGTCTTTACAGTGCTTGGATCCAATTCAGGCTAGAGAGAGTTACATCTCCACCCCTTTCAGGGGTGTTATAGGAAGGTTTCTTTTCTTTTTTTTTTTTTTTTGGAAAGTTTCTTTCTTTGGTTTGGGGTAGATGAATAACTTGCAAAACATTCTTGACTCTGGCTTGTGTGGAAAGGAATATATTTTAGTAGTGTAACTCATATATATGCATTTACACAAATAGAACTAAAGATTTATGAAGCAGTAATACTGTCATATAATACTTTTAATAATTTTTGTTCTGTTTTATTTTTTAAATTTTTTTTTTTTGTGTGTGTGTGTGTGTGTGTGTGTGTGTGGCCAGCTCAGCCCACCAGGGGGCGGGGCTGGCTGGCATGTGGTGCTGGGGGATTGAACCGTGGTCCCTGTGCTTTGCTAAGCTTGTTCTAAGTAGGTGCTTTAGACCACCGAGCCATCTCACCAGCCCCTGTTCTGTTTTATTAAGTTATAATGATTTCTTAACATACCTAGTAATGGATCGTAATTTATACTTCATAAAATGTGTATTTAGATAATTTACAAAGTGTCTTCCAACGCTAAATTCTGTGTTACGGTGAATCTGTAATCATGTAGAGAATCAAAGATTATCATAGAATAGCTGGGAACCAGATTAAATTAAGAATGATAATAGGAACTTCCCTAACACATTGGAATGTCTACTTTTCCCCAAGAATGTCCAGTATTATCAGTTACCCAAAAGGTAAGAAAAAAGATGAATGTAGAACTAAATCTGTGCTTTAGTTTATACTGTTGTACTGATATCCTATTTTTAATTTTGCCCAAGGTACTGTGGTTATGTCATTTGCTAACATCAGAGAAAACCATTCCAAAATTAAAAATGTATACAACAGTATTTTTTTTCATTCAGTATGCCTCTTTAATTTTAATTTCAGAAACATCTTTATAAGAATAATGTTTTGATAAGCTATCTGTACTTCCCAAAGCCCAGTCAAATTGGCGCATAAAGGTCACTGTAACAATAGGAATAACAATAGTAGTAACAAAACCATATTGAACACTGAGTCTATGCTAGGATGTGTTCTTAGTTCTCTACCTGTGTACTGTAAGAAACGTCATTTTTATGTGCCAAATACACCACGAATTATTGTGAAAAAGACAAGGTGAATAAAACATGTTCCATAATTGTTACATATAATCTGATATTTCCAATGTAAATTATGAATGATATATAATTGAAAGTTTTTATATTGCAAAAGTCATGTCAAAAGACAAGAAAAACAACCAATGAGGAAAACCATTTAGTTAAAATATATTTTTAAAGAATCTATATATTTTTCTGTTGGAAAATGTATGATCATATATAAATCCATTTTCCTATTGAGTCTTTTTATTTATTTTAAATAAGTATTTGTATATGAAGAGCATTAACCCTTTGCCATGTATATTTCAACTAAATGTTTTTCCTTATTGTAAGTAGTTAGAATATTATGAAAAGCTGTCAAAAACAGGTAATATATAGTTATAGTTGGGTGCATATGTGTGATAAAATGATACATTACATTTTAAAAGTTTATCAAAGTGTATTTTTAAAGAAGACAGATATTTCTAGTAAATGAAATAAAATCTAATTTAATACATATATGATTATTTAATATCTGTAAAATACTTATAAATCTCAATACATGTGCTTATGAAACACACCAGAAGGTATACACTTGAATGTCACAGTACTAATTAAAATTTTTTAAAAAAATTTTAGGACTTGGGAGATCAAGTGCAAGGTCCTGAGTTTGATCCACAGTACCAAATCACTTTTTAATTGATCAAATTTAATGAAAGAAAAAAAAAATCAATGAATGACAATTGGCCTAAAACAAAAAGCAAAGACTTATGAAAATAAATTTTACTATATGTTTTCAAAGTACAAAACATGTTATTAGATACATATAGATAATAAAATGGTGATAGTAAAGCAAATTAACATATAGATTGTCACACTTTTTTGTGTATTACAAGAGCAGCTATAATCTGATCATTTAGCAAATATTAACAGAACTCACTGGCATTAACTGTAGACTTTTTATGTTGTATGTATATGTAGAACAGTATTTTTACTTATGTGCTGTCAAAAATAATATACCTTCCCTCATACGCGGAACTTTAAAAAGGAAGAAATGACATTGAAGTAGAAGGGGGACATTAGGAAAGTAGAAGGGAGTAAGACGGAGGGAAAAGGAAAGAGGAAGGAGGCCAAGGTGTGACAGAAACCTGCTCTGTATAACTAATGTGCATTATTTGAAAAATAAAGGACATTAGAACTAGTGAAAAAATGATATCGCAGAACCCCAGAGTTTTGTATTGTTTGGAAGTTCTTACTGTGCTGTATCAGTGGTCTGCACTAGAAAGTTCACTGTCCTCAAATTTTTTAATGACTTCTATGATTAGAAGATGAGACATAGTAAATAGTATTAAACTTGAGTTTGTTAATCCTATTTGATGGCTGTGTGACAGTTTTTAGGAGTTCAGAAGAACTAAGAAAATAATTAGTTTAATGAAGTTAAAGAAGATTTTAAGTTATGATGTAAAGGTGGGCTGATATCTTTTTTGCAATCCTTACTGCATTTATTGAAATAAAGTACAAAGCTGGATAAGTGAGTATAGAAATAATTTCTAGAAAATTGCAGAAGATTTGTATCAGCAGAGCTCTGTAGGAGGACTTGTGGGGAGCAGTGTTAGCCAGTCTGCAAAATAGCATTCTTTACCTGAAAATGTGAAGTAAGAATAATTTGCATGAAGTGATATGACACTGGAAAATATCACGCGGGGGCTGTTTATAAAGTCAACTTGGAAATAAGAGAATATTTAGGAATCTTGGCCTTTGTTTTGCATTTCTAGACTGTTACACCACTGAACCTCATATACATATCATATATGTATAAGTTATAGAACTAGGACTTAAATCTACTCTGACTCCACAACCCACTCCATTAATGCTATAAAATAATTTTATTTGATATTTTTATTTATTTATTTTTAGTCAACGTGAAAATTTTTTTGTTTTTTTTAAAGAGTTTAAATTATAATTATTCAAATTAAAACAACACTGAGATTCCATCTCACCCCAGAATGTAAAAATTTTAATTGTTTACTGCTACTTTCAAAAAAACTGTTTTTATTTTATATTTTGAATACTGTGAAGTAAAACAAAGTCAGTTATTGATTGGTTAATTGATTGATTGATTGTCTTTTTGAGACAAGGTTTTGAATGCAGTTCAGGCTGGCCTTGAACACTTTGTAGTCTAGGCTGGCCTTGAGCTCTTCAGCAGTCCTCCTGCCTCAGCCTCCCTGAATGTTGGGGTTACAGGTGTGCACCACCATGCCCAGTGTAGTCTCAATCAAAGTGTTGTGTGTGTTTTTTTTTCCTAGAATAAAAATTGCCATAAAATTATTGACAAATGAATATGAGAAACAATAGCACTTTACTTTTTTTTTTTTTTTTTTTGCTAGCTCAGGCTGCTTTAAGGGCGGGTCTGGTGCAGCTTGTGGAGCTGGGCATCGAACTGTGGTGCCCTGCACCTGACTGAGTTTACTCAAGCTGACACTTTAAACAACTGAGCAGCCTGCAGGCCCCCAGTACTTTACTTTTTTGAGGTAGAGTTTTGCCTTGTAATTTAGGCTGGCCTTGAACTCATTGTGTAGCCTAAGCTGGATGTAAGCTCTTGACAATTCTTCTGCCTCAGCCTCCTGAGTGGTGATATTAGAGGCATGCACCACTATACCTGGCAGTTTAGAGTGTTAGATGCTGCTAGTTCTGGTTGATGAATTGTTTTATTCTTTTATCTATTTCCTTTATAGAAAAAAAAACGTAATTGGAAATAGACATTCAAAGCGAGTTACAAGACTAAAAATGACAACACTTTTATTTCTCTCCTGTGTACTCGCATCCAATAAGCTTTACACACATGTACTGTGTCAGCTGGGAAATCAGTGCTGGAAAGCATGTGCTGTCATTCTGTTCCATTTTGTTACACATGCCGATGCATGTGATGGCCTCTTCTAAGGTACAGAGCGCCTGGCCCCGCTTGTGTTCCCCCCTGCCACTCTGATAGTCACACCTGTACTCTGCTGCCTTGATCCGGGCCTGGGCGCCCACTCGGCTGGTCCCTGTCTCTCTGCTTCTGGCATCTTGAGCTTGTTATATGAAGAAAGCTGTGTAGTCTGTGACCTTTGGGCGGTACTCTGTGAATGCTGGGTGATGGCACAGCCAGTGGGGATTTTCAACTATACTTTGGTTTCCAGTTTTTAGTTTTTCTTAATAAACTTATGATGAACATTTGTGTTTGGGCTTTTTTAAGAAAGCATGTTTATTTATTTGGGATCAATGCTTAGAGGAGTGCAGCCAATGGGTTATATGTAAGTGTACATTTACTCTTCTAGGAAACTGACACTATTGTCCTCAGCGGCTGAACAGTTTTGTCACAATATTATAGGTGAGATCCAGTTTCTTTTTTTTTCTCACCAGTACTTATTGCTGTCAGTGTTTGTAAAGTTTTGATCATTTGGAGAGCTATTTGGTGATACATCATCACGGCTTTAACTTACATAACAAGGGATGTCCAATAGCGTTTTTTCTCCACCTTGCCCCATTCTATTTTGTGAAATGTCTTGTGTGTCATTTGCACATTTTCCTTTTATTCCCCCCACCATGCGGCTTTGAGGGTTTCATAGATGTTCTATAGTTATTTTTTCTTTGTTGGCAGTGTTGCTTGCAAGCCTCTTCTTGTTTTTCATCCTTTTGTATTGCGGTGCTGCTACTGTGGTGCTGTGGATGGAACCAGGGATCTGCGCATGCAAGGGGCATGCCTGCCCCGGCCTTTACCCTCAGTGTGGCCTTCTAGAGCAATTTTGATATGCTGTATTTCATTTTCATTCAGTTCATGGTAGTTTTAAAATTTCCTTTGATAATCTGTCCTTGACCCATAGGTTGTTTTAGGCATGTTCTATGTGATTTCCAAATGTTTGTGGGATTTTTCCTTCTTGCTGTTCTTATTGATATTTACTTAGATTCCCTTGTGGTCAGAGCTTATAGTCTGTATGACTTCACTTCTTTTAAATTTGTTGAATAAGTTCAGTTCAGAATTCATGTCTGATTCTCATTTTTCCTTCTGAGTGCCTCTCTGCTTTCTAAGATAAGCTGTATAACATTTAGTTTAAAGAATTCTTTATACTGTGTAATCTATATTCTTACCTTTTACAAGTGCTGCTAGTAACATTTTATATGGGCATATTGACATACTTAAATCATATATTCATTCCCCTTTCACTTCAAGATGTAAGAATCTCCATGTAAGTAAATGTACATCTATCTAATACATTTTCACAGTATCTCCTTCTAGTAATATGCCATAATTTATTTATTTATTTTTTTTGGTGGAATTTGTTGCTCTTCACCCTAGAGTACGCAGTAGCACACACCACAGGTCTGAGAAAGTTTTCAAACATTCGGAGTACACTCAGATTTATTGTTTCACTTTACCTAGCCCGTGTTTCCCACAAGAAAGTTAATTCCTTCACCTGGGAGTCTGATGCATATGATTTCCTTGTGTGGCTAAACACATAAAGGAAAAAGGGGCATGGTAGGAAATGAAGATGGAAAGGGGAGGCAGAGTCCGATCCCCCTGGACTATCCTACAAAATTTATTCATCTTCAGAGCAATAGGGAATAAATGTTTCTAAGTAGGAGCAATCCTGGCCACATTGCATGGAGAAACAATAGGAGGAGAGCAAATGGCTCTGAGTAGATTAAGTAGGATTTTTTTGGTCATAAGATATAAATAGCACAAAACATGTGATGATCCAGGCCCTCTGCCAGCCATTGAACAAGAGACAGAAGTGCACAATTCTGCCTGCCACTTAAGGAAGGGGTCACAAAGATTAGAGAGATGATTTCAATCCAAAGGTAATTGCTCTGAAAGAGAATTATAGCATTGTGGGAACATTTAGTCCAGAGGGTTCACGTTTGCAAATCTGAAGTTAATATTTGAACTGCTTTTACAAAGTTAATATTTAGAGTCTCACAGTATTTAAAAATTAACAAGCAAAGGTTAATTCTTTGAGAAAATGTCTCAAAGATGAGACATTTTCTAAGTGTGTTTTAAAGAATTTTAGTTTTTGGGGAGATGTTATCAAGTACTATATACCAAAGAAAGAGGTTGAGTAGGTTTTTTTTAAATTGTCCAAAACATCTTGTAAAGAAAAAAGATCACTAAAGCATATACATAAAAATATTAGCTATGGAAGAACAAAATTAAATAGCATCTTATTTCACATTAGAAAGAAAAAAAAGGACCAAGGGTGTAAGAAACTAGATTAATTAAAGGACTGAAAGAAAAGATGTTCTCTTTGAATTTTGTACTTAGCAAACATTCCTTTGAAAACTAAAAGTAAGATTTTCTAGTTATACAATCTTGAAATATTTTAATACCTCCAGAAGTAGCATATAGGAAATAACAAAGAGCATAATTCAAAAGGCAAGAGAAGGTGCAGTATGCTCCTGGATGAACAATAAAGAGCTTTCAATATGATAGTTATGCAGGATTATATAAAAGATATATTAGATGAACCCTTATTTAAAGGTCATTGCAGATTTCTATGAAACAGTACCAATCTTATGTTGGGTTATACACGTATTTTTTTTTCCATATATGTGTGTGTATATGTGTATAAAAGACAGGGAAGAAGTAATATAAAGTCAACAGAAACTGGAAATATACTTTGTAAAGTTTCTAATACTAGAAGATATCATACAATGTCTTTTAAATAAAGTGTAAGTCAAAGAGATAGTATAAATCTTAGAAGAAAAATTAAGACTAAGCAATATTCAGAAAATTAAATACTAATTAAGAATTAAATGTTTCAAAACACTTGCACAAAGAAAAAGTTTTCATGATAGCAAAGAAGTACTAAGAGTAAAACATACGATAAATACTGGAATGGCAAATAAATGACCAGCACTTCTAACAGTTTGAGGATAGGATATTGCACAAAGTTCTAGTGTGTTGTGGACATGCATAATGACTGTGACAGTTAATGGTGGCTAGGCGTCACTTGTGGAA